>NW_020955325.1:1542070-1595799 GCF_003031625.1 Empidonax traillii | reverse complement strand
TTACCTCTGCTTAAACTATAGCCCAAAATGGGACAAAGGAGAAAATATAAAACACTACCCAATAACACCTCAGCACTAACTTGTGATCACATCACAACGAGACACATTGGCAGATGTTATTTCCTGGCTACCTAGAGTAATCTTGGAACAAGAGAAGCAGCCTTTTTTTCCCCTTTAAACAAATCCAAATAAGAGTATTTTAATTACCATAATAGTGCGAATTTTGGTCCAGATGAAATTTGAAGGAATGAGGCAGTAAACTGGGTATGTGTGACTAGATAATAAGTTCCTTTTCTTTCTTTCTTTTTTTTATTTCTTTTACACAACAGAAAGGTAAAGAAAATATTTGCCCTTGATGACACTTGAGTGCTTTGACAGTAACATAACACTTCACATGCATCTCTATTTTATATATTGAAGAGAGACAGCACATCAGATACACAAACTATAAATCTAAACTGTAAATTCTTCCTGTCCAGATGAGATGTCTGTAACACTCACCCCAAAAAAATTCTATGAAGAAAAGTATTATTTCTGTACTCTTCTGTGCTCTTTGCTTATTAAAATGTAAAATTTGAGACATTTGATTGAGATGTTAGGTTCTTAACACACTGAATATCATTTGTTACAACAAAGTGAACTCCTTAAAAATTTTAACTCAAAGCCAACAGGTAAGGTTCAGCTGGAAGGGACTCTGACACTCACTCCCTGTATAACCTTAAGGAAATTTCTTATTTCTTGTGTTCCTCCACTGGGAGCATTAGAGTCAATTCATTAATGTGCACAAGTGTGATTTAAGATCAGTAGACAGAAAATCTTAAAGGAAAACCACTGTCATCATAGATTTACCTTTAATTATTGTAATAAAGTGAATACTATGCTATCTTTACAAAGTTAAAAAAAAGGTAAGGCAGGTAGAGTTAAACTATCCAATAACTAACACAGCAGGGAGATCTGTGACAGGAGATGGACAGTTTCACAACAACTAAAACTTTAGAGGCTTTCTGCAAAACTGCAGGTGAAAGCAATGACATGTTTAAAGGCTTCCTAATACTGTTTGTCTAGGAAAAAAAAAAAAAAAACAACACACACACAAAAACAACAACACCAAAAACAGAAGAGAAAGAAGGTAGCAATTACTATTGGGAAAACATAAAAGATGACTGGTGTGTGTATGCCAGGCATTGGGAAAAATTACTACTTTGTCTTTAGCAGAGAGATGACATTATCCCTGCAGCCAAACAGAAGCTACACTGTAAATGCAAAGTCCAGATATATTCAACAAGAAGAGGTGACAAATCCAACTGGATTAGAAACAGAGCCATTCACAAGCTAATTTGGACAAAGAAGTTTTGCTAACAGTCTAGGCTACATAAAGCAGTTTACCAGTCACTTAGAAGAGGTGGCAGTACCATCCCCATTTTGGAAGCTCTAGTAGGTTAGTGATGGGAACTACACAGGATGATGATGGGAAGCTGAGTGGTCACAAGCACAAGGGAGATAGTCTCAGTTGGCACTGGGCTTTTTGCATGTATTTAAATGGACGATACCCCTGTGCTGCCAAGTGGAGAGACTGTATTTTCCTATTTGGGAATAGATTCCAGGATTGGAATGATCTACAATGACCCAGTGGGCATATCCCAAATAAAATTTTGGCTTACTGGGTATGTGAGCTTTTCACATTTATGCCTGGATTTCTCTATATGATTCCTGGCTTGGAGGGAAAGACCTGAAGATTCAAAAAAAAAAAAAAAAAAAAAAAAAAAAAAAAAAAAAAAAAAAAAAAAAAAAAAAAAAAAAAAAAAAAAAAAAAAAAAAAAAAAAAAAAAAAAAAAAGGTAGCACAAAAGCCCAAGGGAAATAGGGCAAAACTGTAATGAGAAAAAGGAATAAATAAATGGGAAGTGGTATGTAAGCAGCACTTAAGTCTGTGTGAGGTTAATACCAACCACTTACTCCAAGCTAAATAAATGCTGCCTGGGGACTATGATTAGAGCAGGCAGCTCACGGGAAGCAGCAGCTTCTCAAAGCTGGAGCCAGGAGGAAGCTCTGGGAGCTCAGCAGTCTGGTGCACAATTTTTTAGCATTAGCCCCATCTGACCAAAGGTAACATGATGTTCACAATAAGGGTGAAAACTTTCCACGGCCCTACTATATCTATCTAATGTGGTGCCATCATGCTGCCAGCCTGTGCAGAGATGTCATGTCATTCTGTCATATTACCATCACAGAGTCTCAGAGCAAGTGGAGATGTCATAAACCCTGTCCAAACTGAACACTGTGTAGACAACATCTTGAAATGCCTCCTTCCCAGTTTACAGTCCCAGTTCAGAGACAAATAAGCAGACAAGCAGACACTCAAATGCAGATCAAAATCCTCTTTTAAATACTCTGCCTCTTGTAATACTTCTGCTTTTTCAGAAGCAGGTATTGGATAAAACTGCTCAGGCACAGCCTTCAGTCAGAAGTAGAAGCCAAATTATTAATTTACTTCTTCTGATTCTAATTACATTCTACCTCCAGGCATGTAATCAGGCTTTTATTCACCTTACTGCTTTATTCTCTAACAAGCAATTCATCTGAAGAGTTTTTCCTGCAGGATTTCCATGGTAAGGATCTTTTTTGTTGTTTTAGAGAAGGAATTCAATGCTTCAGTGCAACACTTTTGCTCATTAAAAATAATTTCTCAGTGAATTTAGTTGCAGTAGCTCTTCAGTCATATTAGAGACCCTGTTGCAGCATTAGATCCAGAGAACATGCTAAAGACCAGCAGGGAAAATGAAAGGGAAAGAAAACAAGAGGCTGGAAGGACAAGAGAGATTGCTGCAAATTATAAGCAAGCCCAGACATGCTGATGCCGACTGGGATCGGCAGCCAGCCCTTTGAAATGTGTTTGACCATAAAGTCAGACTGTACCCTCAGAGGAATTTCTCACCTACTCACAAATACAGTTCTCTATGTATTTTTTTCCGTGCCTCACTCTCTTCCCGGCTCCCTTCCCCCTTACACCATCCCTGGCTTTTTACCTTTACTACTACGTCTTCTGTGCTCACTGGAGATGCTTTGAAGCTTGCTTTCACAACATAGACTCATTCCAATCTTTAGGGAAATGTGCTACAGAGAGAGCCTGTAGTTTATATCAGCAAATTCGCTAACACAAGCACATCACTCCAGAGAGATGGCGTGTTCAGCTGCCAGTGAGTTTACTTCAGCTCCTTTGCTTTTGGAGCAGACAACTCCCTCCTCAGGAAGTTTTGTGTGTTTGTGTATGTGTTTTGTGGGGCAGCCTTGCAGCAACCGGCTCCGTTACACTATGTAATATAAATTGACAACTTTCAGTGTAGCTCCTGGTTTTCAGCTAAGTAAGAAAACTGGCACAGTCTGAAGATGATGAAAGATTATTTCAAGACACAAAGCATGTTAATCTCCCTTCTTCTGACTTAAGCACAGGCACCAGTCAATGATTATTTCTAATATACCACGTAAATAATGACTCACATTATTCAGTGAAGCATCAGCTTAGACAAATACAGAAAGTAGCAATGCACTACTTTTCATTCAGTGGGCCAATTTCACCTCCTAACTAAGTCAAAAGCCTTCCTGAAGCTCTTAATCAGTTGAATACAGCTTTGTTTTAATAAAATCAATGTTTTACCCTTAGTGTAAAAGCGCTAATCACTGCAGGCAATTCATGATTTTACAACATTATCTACTTTTCTTTAAGCAGCAGAACAAGGAGGAGTGTGGTAGCCTCCCGGACACAGAAAAAAATAATGTGACTCTTCAGCCTAAGGGAACATACTAAAAGATCAAATAAGAAACTGCTGTATTTGTTTAGAGAGGGAATATTGCTCAATATGCCAGAAACCCCCTTGCCTGAGGTGAAACAGGAGGCATAAAGCTACTGGGAGTGTTCTTCAGGGGGTCAAACAGTGATGCAGAAGGAAGTAACTAGTTGAGACTTTCTGGACCTTTTCCATTTTTATTCTTATTGAAAAGAGCTGTCATGGTCATTGTAGCCATGGAATCTCCTAGGAAGACATGGCAATATAAATTTGGGCCTCCAGGCTTCAGTGGGTCATGTCAGTGTTAACTACTGACTTCTTTGTACCTCTGCTGCATCTCAGGAGTTCTTTGATTCACTTCTAGCTTCCTGCTTCTGGCACTGGTGGGTGAGAAATGACCCTTCCACCTGCTTTTAAGCCCTGGGGAAATTCTGCAGTCTGTTTTATCTCTATTATCTGTTCAGCTGGTGTAATTGGGTTGTTTCAGGATGGATGAAGCCAGAACTGAGAAAAAGGTTTCCATGAGTTACTGAAAAGAGAAATGTAAACAAAATCTAAGACTTGAAGTTGAAATCTTAGACACTCCCCTCTCTTCCAAAATCTCATCTGTAACACGTCAGCAAAACAGATGGTGTAGGAGTACAGAAACATATTGAGAGACTGTTTGTCCTCCTCAGAGTGGTCCAAAGGTGATGATGATAATGCCTAGAGGATGATAATGCCTAGAGAGCATCTTTCATCAAGAAGAAGTAGTTTTTCCATTCAACCAAAGATGGAATTAAAGCAAAGAGAATGTGAAATGAGGAGGCCAGTATCAAACAGCAGAGGCTGAACTGAACTTATAAACAGATTTTCTAGATGTCAGGCTAGTATCTCTCCCAGAAGGTGTGCTTTATAAGGCACTTAAAAGAAAAATCAGTATACTGTTACACAGAAAAAACAACCCCACAGAGCCGTGGAAAAAAGCCAGAGAGGATGCACTGGAACTTTGTTTTTCTAAACAATTGATGGGACTACTGCTGTTCCTTGTATATGCAAGAATATATGAATACCTGAAGAGAAAGAAGCACAAACTAACAGCACTGGTATAAGAAAAAGCCTCAAAAGCATCTGTTACTCTTACCTGTTCTTTACTAAGTGCAATATGTGGCTTCTAGTGAGACTTGCCAAAACCAAATAAATCACCAGCCCGTGGGGTAACCATTGTACATTAGCCCAAATTCAAACTGTCTGACTTTTTTTACCTGAGGCAGCATAGTTAGCATCACAATCGTGCTGGCCAGGACTCATCCGTCATCACTTAGGCCCTTACATCTGAGAGAAATAATTAGATTTCCTTCAGAGTCAATGAGGGCATTTCCAAGGCTGAATTCATCTGGTGTCTTTTAGATGTCCATTTTAGGAAAAGGGGAGAGAGATACTAAGTTCACATCCTCCTATGCTGAACTTCCACATTTGAAGTGCATATCAGCAAACAGATAAATACACATCCTTTACTGAACTGACTCTTAGTCAAATAGATGAGAACAGAGGATTGAGAAAGATTCACGTAAAATTCAAGTAGTAAGAGCTAAAGTGAAAGGTTACAGGAAGTCCTCTGTAGTGTCAAAGGGGAAGCTTGTGTGCCACAAAGACCAGCAATGGTAATATGCTCCATCAGATACATTCCCCTGCTTTGACACATACTGCCAGGAGGAAAACTGTAAGACTCCATACTGTGCTCCACCAGGATGTTTGCTACAAAATTTAGCATACACACAAGGTAGGCAATGCAACAGGTCAACATAGAGACTGGTTATTAAGTTAAATTCCTTGACTGCAAATCAACACTAACTCCAACAAGAGATCATTAGAACTCCAGCACTTGGACTTCAGCCAGCATAAGTTTTAAGCCAGTATTGACTCTGACAGCAGGGGCTTAGTTTGGTAAAACCAGCTCTTTCTCATGAATTCAAGGAAGACAAGGCTGTTAGCAGTGACTAATCAGAACAGTCTCCTAGGAAAAAGGAGAGCTTAATTACCTTAGTGTTCTGCTCTGTGACTTTCCTAGACGTACCACACACTGAAAGATACATGACAATGTGGGTGCCAGAGTTTTTATCATCATAAGTTTGGGACAGCCATATTAGTCATGAGTTTGATTCCTGTCTCCCTCTTTTCTGAAGTGCATTAGCTACTATGGAAACAGTATCATTAGAATGGGCAGGGATACCTGACCCCAAGATGAACCCCATGCTTCTGCTAAATGATATATCTTCTATGCAGAGCTCTAGTTAAATCTAACCTTAGCATATTAACTAATCTGAGTCCATCATACACAATCCGAAGTACATTTCTATGTAAAGGAGGTAATTCACAAAAGCTTTGTAGTTTTTCCTACTCTTTCCCACTCTTGTCAAGTGGTGGACTTCTTGTACCCTACAATGTCATGAAAGCAGCAAACTGCTCAACACATAGCTGCAATGACTGGCAATGCGATATTTAGTTAAGGCTGAGGAATACTTCCGCATTGCAGAAAGACTAGAATCCCTCTGATGAATTACAACCACAATGGAATTAATTTAATTTTTTAAGCTTCCTGAAATTCTACTTTCGAAAAGATGTTGCAAGAGATGCTACCTCAGTTGGATCAAGAGACATACAGAGAAGCCAGACTTTTGCATCCTCATGTTTAATGCTACTTACCAAAGGACTAAGACACAATCACAATGAAAACCTGTCTTTAAAAAGAAAAAAAAAGGAAAAAAAGAAAAGAAAAGAAGAAAAACCACGCTGTTCTCTTTAATTAAGAAGCCTATCAAATCCCATAAGCTGACTGAAAATTTTTACAGGGCAGCAATGAAACAAGAAATTCTCTGCTCAATCAAATCAATGGCTCATCTGTTCCTGTATCTAAACGTGACAACTGCCAAATGTTTCAAACAAGATGTAAACAATGCCCTTTCTGCTACTGCCATTCATTTCGATGCTACTGCACTATAACCTGCACTGTTGTATTTCTCCCAACGCCAGTCTGCGATCTCAGATAGGACGATCAATTTGGAAAAGCTTCAAATGCTCCAAAATATTTACCAGATTTTAGAACACCTGTAAAGCTACGAAATAATAATAAACCCAACAATTATAGTACGTATTGCTTTTCCAACAGGAGTGTACTTGTGATTTATTTCACTTCCCCAGTCTTCAGTAACTACAGAATAAATTCCGAGATATCATAAGGAAAGCAACTGTCTGGACCTCTCATGCCAGCCCAGAAGCATCTGGCATACCTTTGCTTTAGAAACGAATCCTACACCATTGTGGAGACCCAACAGACTTGGAAAATCTCAGTGAAGCTTCTAAAACAGGAAGCTTGAAAAATGTAAACAATCACATTGTTGTACTCAACCCTCAAAATATCGTTTTTACTCTTCTTGCAAGAAGCAGCAAATGCTGTCAGTATCTCATTGAATAATGTGTATGCCCTAGTTTATCTATTAATTCTGAACAGCAACCCCCTGTGACTGAAGAAGACTTTATTCCCACCTGAAATAGTATAGTTGAATTAGATATTAGTAATTCACCCACAGTAAATTAGACTTGATTGATTAAAGTCTACCACTCTGCAGAAATAAAATTAACTTGAAAACATCATGGGGCTATTAACTTTTAACAAACAGCACTCAGAAAAGTCTGAATGTATAATAACGCCTGAACTGCATATTGCAGTTGAGAAACAAGTTGAGAACTTGGGCTCCCCCCTGCAATAAGTGGTTGCAATGCTCCATCTTTGGAAAAATAAGGACAACTAACCACAGCAAAACAGGCATGTGCACGCTTTGCTTTTTTCTTCTTAGCCAGAAAATGTCCAATGCTGCCATTGAAATTGCTAGCAATCTGTCATTCTTTGACAAGGCTGTTCTGTCCACTATTTGTTGCTAAGCAGAACCAAAAAGGAATCTGAGTCTGGTGGGGGTCTTACACATCTTTAGCCTTGATGGAAGAGCACCAATAACAAACTGGGTCTGTGAAACCCAAAGCCCAGGGGAGCTGCACAGCTCTCCCCTGAACAATAGTCAAGGCCAATGACTGAGTACTAAGAATTAAAGTCCCCAAAGGACTGTAGAAAGGTCAGAGGCACAGCATGCCTGTGCAGCTATGACAGGTGGTTACTACAGCTCCATGTCCACATGAGCAATTTTCAGCCACATCAGCAGATAATTTGTTTACCTGGGACAGGCAGATACCTGTTTACCTGGAGGAAGCAATGATACATTCTTCAGGAGACTGGTGATTGAATTACAGCGGTTTTCAACCTTTCAGTTTGTGCACACTCAGACATTTTTGAGCCTTTCTTGTAGATCTCTGTGAGGTGATTTTAAGCCAAATGACAATAGGCTTGCTTTACTTAGTTACTTTTTATATAGCTTAGATGTAGTCCACCCACATCTCTAAGTCTTGAACTAAAGGCATTCCAGTAGTTATTTCCACACCCTACTACCAAATGCACCAACTTAAAATAAAAAGTCAGTTCATCAATAAATATTTACAGTAGCAATCATGCTTTGAGGATACTTCCATGTTCTGTTAACTTTAATCTCCAACATGAGAAAAACGTGCCATCATGCTATAGTATTTGCCTTGCGCTCAATGGGGCTAAGGCAATATTCTGATGCCTGGATGCTGCAGGTTGGCCTTTCAAGACAGATAATCCTGAGTAACCCTGCAGCAACCACAGGATGAGTGAATCTACTTCTGCCTGCATCTCTCAGTATTCTATTGCCATGTAGTGCTCATAGGGTTGGGAAGAAAGTCTACATAGATAATGACTGCAATTTGCAAGGGCTTCTCTTTGTTTCACTGTCTGAGCTTGTTTGCTGAGGCGGCACTAATTGCAGAACAAGGCTTCAGCTCAAGGGGCCTCACAAGCAGAGACGCTTGCTCCTGAAGCTTAATTCCCTGATTCGTGACCTTGGAACAGCAGGGACAGGGGAGAAGAGGGAACACACATATGACAGTTGTTGCAGTGAAGATGGCAGAGTGGCCTGAGGGTTCAGGGCACAGATCCTGTCCTCAGTTCTATTTTCTACTGGATGTCAGCTGTGGACATCTCACAAAATCTTTCCTCGGACTTGAGTTTGTCTCATAATGGTGATGATCAAGTGCTTTGAGGTATTTGGAAGACACAAAATTCAAAAACATTTTGTAGCATCTCATTATTAAATATAGGACTAGACAAACACCTCTGAATTTTGTTATTATTCAGATAGATAAATATAGAGCTGGTTGCATTGAGTCCCTTCTGTGTTTTCCTTCTGTGAATATTATAGCAAGTGACATGTAATGTGGAAAGAGAGAGAAAAAAAAAATAAAAAAGCTAAAAAGAACAATTTAAAACTTGTGTCAGAAACTGTTCAAAGAATAAGACTTTTTGATTGTGTTAGCTCATTTGCATTTGAGACTTGACTTGTCTTACAGGAAAAACACAATGTGATTTTACAGTAAAAATAATAGCAATAAAAAAACCTAATTATAAAGTCCACTGAACTCTCCTATAGCCAAATCCCTGAGTAGCTTCCTCCTATGTGGCATCTGAAGAACCTTCTTTTCTCTTCAAGGTTCTAGAGGTCTGTGTACAAGTATAAAAGTAGTTCAAATTACACCACACTTTCATAGGTAACTAAAGATAGGGATGGCAGCAGGAACCATGCTAAGCTACTAACTGAACAGGGGAATCAAACCCCCAGATCTTAAAGAGAACAACACTAATGAGGGAGATGAGCGGGATTAACTCTTCCCAGTGAAGGCAGGAGGTATTGTCTCTCCAAAAGGGCAAGTGAAGGACAATTTGTATCACTGATTTAGCCTTTCAGCTGCACAAACCCAGAACCGCAGAGCCAACAAAAGGCCTTCCTTTCTGCTACCAGAGTACACAAAGGGCAGCTCCAGCACTGTTATGCCAGCATGACCAAGAGGTCTCATGCCTTGATTGGGCAGAAAAAGGCATAGAAGACTTTATCTCCAAGCAAAACCAGGTCAGACTTCCACATGCTGTTCTTTTGGTTTGGTCCTCTCCAGCTTCATCTATGCTCCCTGCTTATGACACATGGGTAAATCAGTAATCACACAGCACATGTCCCTTAATGATTCTAAGTCCAGCACTTCAGTATCAGTGGCTCCTAAGGTTTTACTGCCTTCTAAAGACAGAGAAGGAGCTAAATTACCTCCCTATGCATATGACAAAAACAAACAAACAAAAAAAACCCAAACAACCAAACAAACAAAAAAAAAAACAACAACAACAAAGGAAAAGGAAAAGTCACGCAGTACATTTTGTCCTTCAGGCAATTAGTAGGTTAGTTATAAGAAGCAAAACATAAAAAAAGGCTGATTTTTGGAGACTAGAGTTGAACCCCAAAATGTCATTATGCACTTTGGAGGGAGGAAATTTGCTTACTTTTCTCACTAACAACTTTAATTTCTCCCACCAGGCCCGATGGGAGAATTATACTCACTTCATAGTAAGCAGAAGTCAAATTTCAAAGGAGTTTTACATCAGCAGAGGCAGGTGAGGTGAGTTGAAGATCCTGAGCTATGTTCAAATAACATAGAAATAGTGCCCAGTCTTACAATTTCTTTTTAAGATTTGCTATGAACTTTACAGAGACTAAAATAATAGCAATGGAAATCCAAAGAAAAGAGACTAGGAAAAGAGATACACAAACACTAAACATTATGTGGTACACAATAGCCACTGTGACCAAGAGGTCAGAAAGACAAAAGGACTTCTGATTTTATTCCTGGACCTCCCACATCTTTGCCAGTTCATCTTCAGCAAGTCATTTATAAGTCTTCTGTACATCCTATTCATAATTTATAAAAGGGACAAAAATACTTTGAGTTCTTCATACAAGAAGTGCTGTACATGACCAAAGTGTTATAAATACTATTAATCCATAGGATTTGCATTTAAAAAACCCCCAAACAAATCCCAAGTCCTTCTTAAAAATAAAGGGTGTAAGACTGAGCTATGGTCCTGGAAATGTTCCTAATAAGATATTTCTGAGGATATTAATTTATGGATCACTTTTCTCCTACACAGCTGTTGGTGTAGATTGATAATCTTCACAGAAAAGAAAGAGCCTTGGCAGTAAGCTTCAAGAGCACCTAGCAAAAGAGCCCAAATTGCAAGTGCTCCTGAAATGGCTTGTTCATTGGGTCACATTGACATCTCCCCATAACATCTCAAAATTTTTATTTTTTTTTCATTATATCTTATTTGATAGAAAGAATTCTTGTAAATGCAAACAAAAGCACCTTTAGAGCAGTTAGTACTCCCAGATTAAATAACTTCCCTCTTATTTACAAAGACATTATATATTTTTATCTCCATTCCAGTGTTTCCATTCTACAATTGCAACCAAGAAAAATCTGTAACCTACAATGCAGTGCTGGCATCTGTTGCTGAAGGAAACCAATTCATACCTGACATCTTCAGTGACTACCAAATGGCTTTTCCTAAGCATCTTCCAATGTTTACATTATAAAAAAATATATAATAGTATTATATTATGCAATAACATTTGATAATGTACCATATAATAATATATAATTATATTACATTAGAAATAAAAGTAATTCTACTAACTTGTATTGTGGCATGAGAATCAGTTGAAGATGTAACATTATTGCAGGATTTGCACTCATTGAATAGTATTTAGATGATAAATATTTAAGAAAATTTCAGTATCAGAGCTGCTTCCCACAAATAGATAGGATGTCATCTAGACAAGCACACTTATGTATTCTCTCATAAACATATAACAGCAGTTGCACTGGACAACTGTGGGCTTAGCAAACACACTGGACTGCTCTGGCCACACTGGCTGCATGCTCAGAGCTGTTAATGTCAAACACATCGATCACCTTCTGTTCAACACAGATACTGCCTTCATCATCAGAGTTTCCAAGCATTTGAAGTGAAAGACTACTTTTCTCTGTTCTTATATTTCTCTTTTTAATGTAAGGATTTTTTTGAGATACTTGCTAAAGTAGCAATTTACCACACACAGTTTGAGTGTTCATTATTGTGAAGGTTGGTGTGTTGTGGCCACAGCAGTTTCCCTTGGTTGGAATTGTAGCCTTAATCTATGCTATGCTGTCCCTGTCTGTTGATCATCTCTGCCAGTCATTTCACAACTTGATTTTAGAATAGCATCTCTTTGGGAAAGCAACCACATCTGGAATATGTTTTAGCCAGTGACTAGCATAAGGCAGCTGCAATATAATTAAAAAAAAAATTGTCAAAAATTAACAGAAGCACAAAGCTCTCCAGTGGCCACAGCAATGAGCTTTAAAACCCTAAGTTACCCATCTTGATGCATGCCACAAATGAATCCATTTCTCAATGATGAACTTCAGATTTCAGTGTGAAGAGTTTTAGAGCAAACATTGCTGGCATTTGTCCACCTAGAAGGTACCAGTCACTTTATTATATAAGGACCAAAATAAAATTAGTTTGGGAACAATATGTAGCATCTTCTAGAGCACAATGACTCACATTCACACATGAGACTGTCAAGCTGGAGCACAGTCATGGAGAGTGTGAAAACAAGGCTGCAGTAAAAAGTACATCTTCAGATTCTTTTGCTTAGAAATGGAGAAAACTAAAGAGCTAGGGACATACTAGTGCTCTCCAACCTACTAGTGCTCTCCAACCTACTGATTCCATAGGGCACAGAAATCCATGAACCACAGCAGATAAATAATATTGCCTCCTTCCCTACACATTGCAAATCACCAAACAGAAAGACTTCATGGGGAAAAATTATTACAAAAGAAAGACTAAATATTCCTAAGAGAAGTCTCATGAGAATATATTCAGAGGGTGAAACCTCTCCCTGTCATCTCACACAGAGACTCCATGCTGCCTTATTCATACATTCCAGCTTAACAGAGACTGGAAAACATGGAATTCTGTACAATTCTACCACTCAGAAAAAGTGAATTGTTCTCATTGTGGTACACACAGAATTAGAGAGGTGAGTAAATAAGTCTGTCTGCAAACATCTGTTTTCCTCGCTCATTTCAACTCCTAATGAAGGAAGAAACATTGCTAATTCTCACTTCAGTGCATTCTCTGTCCAGATAATTGTTGCACAGCCTTGCTCATCAACTCATGAAACCAGAGGAAGGACAAACCATTTTTGGCTTCTAGTCTGGTATTATCAACCCAAGTACACAACAACTCATTCATCAGAAAATGGTCCTTGAAACCATTGTTGGGTCCTAACCGATGTCAATGACTACAGCAGCTATTGTCGGAAAGCACTTCACAACCACTGTCAGCATCTCTCAGTGAATACGCTCAGAAGCAGTAACCCAAATGCTGTGAAGAGCTGTCAAAATACATGGTCTGCTGCCACCTCACAGCAGACCTGGTCAAAGTCCCTTCCTGACCACTGCTGATACCAGCCACCCAGGTCACTAGTGATAAGACGAAAAAAAATCACAATGCAATTTTGCTTCCATAACAGCTCAACATAATCTCTATAACTGCATCTCACAACCAGCAAGAACATTATTCTGTACCCTGGCCTAAGACAGCAGGGAATCCCTGCAAGACATAGGAGTTACAGCACTCCAATGAACAAGAACCATCCCGCAGTTTTGTCCAACTCTGAACAAGTAGCTAGAAAAAATACCACCACTGAGACATGGTGGATCTTTTTGCCATGAGGTTTTCCCTCTGCCACATTCAGGTGAAGCTTCCTTTCTTAAGATTTCTCTTTTCCCTTCCTGTACCTTTTGCTATGATACACTGTAAGCAACTCTTCTCATTCCTTGATTTCAAATAATTATCTCATCTTTACTTACTCACAAATTAGTCAAGTTGTACATATTTAGTTTGTTCATTTAAACCCACATGCAACTGTTTGGCTCCCTTAGGAGATGTGAAAAGCAAAGAATGCTTTTAGTAAAAGGAGAAAACGACAGATTGTGCCTCAATGTGTGTGTGTATATATATATATATACACATACACTGTATGTTCTGGCACATGGTAGGGTGTATTTACTGTATGAGGCCATATGCTTGAAGAATTAGAACAGAGGAAAAAAGCCAGTTTCTGAATGTTGTATGTCTAGTTTACATATTGTCAAATAGATTCTAAATATATGGGAAACACAGTTCATGAGATTCATAAAAGACAGACAGTCACATATAAAGATCAGTGAGTGCTCAGGAGTCAGATTTACAAAGAAAGAAGGTGAAACACTTCTAATCTGTAGGAAGACACATCACTGCTCCCATCTTTTCAGTTTTTCAAAAAATACAAACCTCTCTTAAAAATCTGAGCATGTCAAATATAACAGAAGCGTCTTCATATTCCTTGCATCATATGTGGATTTATTAGAGTAAGTTTCCACTTCCAGTGGTGGAATCACTTAGCACCCTAATATATCACACAATATGAATACATCTATAGTCAACTTGATGCTTTGTTTGCAAGTGTAAACACATTCAATGGATGAAAACACTGAAAGCTAAAAGCCTTTTTCAATCTGACAGAAAACAACATAACAAGAAGAATTAGCTGAATGGTGGAAAATGAAGTAAAACAAATTCTTGTGAGAAAATAGGACTCTAACTTCCAATGAGTTGGAATATGTAGCCTATGCTTGTAATCAGAAGAGATCTAAATTTTCAGAAACAGTAACCTACATCAAAGCTTTCATACCCTTTGCTGCTTGTTGTTTTCTTGGGTTTGAGACTTCTTTTATTCCTTTCTCATTTTATTAGAGGGCAGAAACGTGACATTTCCTCCATTCCATCAGAGTTTAAGCTAAAAGAGAAGAGACTAGTTCTTCAATAGCAACTAGTTCTTCAATAGCCTTTAAAGGCTTTGGCCACAATTAATGCACGTGTGCACATTTGTGCATGTCAAGTATTGCCTTGTGAACTCATCGTTAAACCAAAGACTCAGGACAAAAGGTGTCCTGGGGAAGTACTACACAAGAAATGGATCTCCTCTTTAGGCATTTCAGGTTTATAGAGAATTAGACATCCTATTTTCAACTTATGCAGTATCATCTTTGGAACCTCCTGAAACACTGAATTATGTAGAACCATTGTGAAATGATCAGCTCTCTGATTTAGCAAAGCTTTTCTATTAATTAAACAGCTGTGAATAATTCACATTACTGGAGAACAATTAAATTCATTTTAGTCTAGCAAATTATGTCAATAAAGGACTTGATTGCACATCAAATTGTGATCTTCAAAAATGTCCCCAAACCACAGATGCTTTAATAAGTGAACTTAAAACCAATGATCTCCATAAAGAACAGATTAGCTCTGGTTCTTTCATGGAAGCCCATTCTTACATCATGATAGCACAAGGGATCAATTATACAATTTATTCCATTATACTTCAATTAACTCTTGCCTACAGAATCTCTCTAGTTTTGACAGGTCTCATTTCCCATTCCAGACTAGCCACTAAACCTTTGTGAAACCCAGAATCTCTTCCCATTTCAGTACCTCAGTTTCCCTTCCTTTCAAAGGTGAGGATGATGACATTGGTATCTACCTCAAAGGAATTATGAGGATTAATTATCAGATGACTTGAAATCATCTGAGCTATGATATGTGGGTAGAAACTATGAATTATTAGCAGACGTTGCTGTTACAGTGACAATTCCTTACACTTTAAAATCTCGCATTTTTGTGTGAAAGAAAAAAGAAAGATAAACACCTCTTAGTTTCTACCATAGACCTTAGATTGTGATTTTATTTTGACCTTCAAGATTCTTTTAGATTTATTGTGCAGGAAAAGAAGATTGAGCAAGGGCTGGAGAAGCATCTGAAATTCACAGAGAACCTCTTTTCAGCCTCTTCAGACCTGCAGCATTGACCCCTATTAACCATCATTATGGCACTTTGCCCCACTGGTTAGGAAAGGTTTTCTTCTAGTGTGCTGAGCAAGTACAGTCTCCAGCCAGCACAGGCAGGACTTGATGCATAATGGGAAACAAACAGCAAAAATGACAGGACAAAGAGGGCTTTGACAGAGAAAGATTGATGGTGGCAAATGGAGGAGTGTCACAAAGCTGACCTCATGCTTGCCAAATTCCAAAGCCACATTTGTCATCTGTGGCACTTTCTCCCTGGTGCAAGCTGCTTGTCAATGGGACTAGTTCAAGTGTTCAGCAGGTGAGGAGGTGTGGATGTGAAGAAGTGAAGACATCATTCTTCATTACTCACTTCAGAAAGGGGGAAAAGAAAATAAGAAAGAGTCAACCACAGTACAGTCTTGATTAATTACCAGGTTTGTCGGTGACAGTGAAAGCCAGAGGAGGGTGAATTTTATTGCTGTATACACACAGAACAAATACAACCTCCCTGAGAACCATCCGTTCAATGAGGCAAGCATTAGCATCTGGATCACAAAGGCCTTGAGGCTGAAAACACAGAGCAGCAGTGCCATCCCTTTTTGCTCCACACTGGTGCTCTAGGCCTCAGACCTTTCTGATGGGTAAATCTCATGGACTGGCAGTAGCTTTGGCCTTCCAGTAACCAATATGTTGCATAGGTAGTTACAAAAATGCGTGTTGCATGTACAGACTGTGAGAAAAATTATGTTGTGTAAAATTGAAATGGTTGCAGAGGATTTAAATACTTCCAGAGTGCAAATCACATGAAATTGTGCTTTTCTTTTCTCTTTCTGATATCTACCCTAAAAGTAGATGAAGACTTTGTTTGAAAATCCTGCCTTTATTGCAAAATTGGCCAATACCTGATCTCTCCTTATATGCTATTTAAAATAATTTAGAGTGTAATTATGCTAGGAAAGCAGCTCAGTTAAAAAGCCATTATTGGTCTCCTATCATGTACACTTAGTTTTCAAGAAAAAATGCTGCTTTTTCCTTCCCTAATTGCCAACCTTGTAAACTCAGCCTGTGATCTCAAGTTTGCACCCTTCCAACTCATATATCATCTGAAATAAATAATTCACTTTTGGACTTTGCAATCAATTCTATAAAAACATGTAAGCCATGAAAGAAGATGTATCTCTCTTCTCTAAAAGTTCTGCTGACTTTAACAAAAGTGAAAAATACTTCAAAGGCATCTTGATTTCTATGTCCTGCAGTTCTAATTCTACATTCACAAAGGGTTAAAAATTATGCCTATTATTATTTGAGCAAATAGGCTTAAGATCACATTCCAACAGGTTTCAGTCACTGTGGCAGCTACTGGAAACCACTTGTCCCATGTTCATTAGTAGTGAAATTGCTTTCAACAGTCGTTGAGCGGGCATTAGACCAACTGATGACAATCACTGTTAAATTACAGGTCACTTTCCCAGGACATACTAAGTATGAGTCTCTGCAGTACACAGAATAAAGACTCTGACACAGAGGATCTGGACTCTGAACAATGTATTTACACAGTCTCTGAAAGAAGGAAGATTTTCTGAGCTTAAAGACAGGTATTCAAAGGTCTCAATAGGTGTAGGGGTCTAAAAAGCATACCTACCAAAGTGGCCTCTCCTAATCTCCTCCCACCCTGTCATCTCCACCTGAGGAGTTAGGCACAAGGACATCCAAAAAGCAAACTCTTCAAACATTCAGCACAGCTAAGTTGCAGTACTTCCGGGTGCAGGAGAACTCTGCCTAAGCAGAGTTTTTGGTATTATTTAAGCTGTACTTTAAATCCCAAAGTGCCTTTGTGAATACTGACCACCACTTTTTGCCACCGAGACTTCCTACAAGCCTGTTGGCTGAGTATTTCACAACCTTCAATGTATAAATCCTCTCAAAATATGAAGGACACAGCTACAGTATGACCAGAAAAAGAGAGAAGCAGATGGAGGAGCATCTTTCAGATAGCCATGAACCAGCTGTATCCAAGCTGTATCAGAGTCAGAAGCAGCACATCTGGAAAGTACTGTGTCCCTGATAAGAGGCCGATATCAACAGCTATATGTGGCTAATACAACAGTGCTGTGAGGAGAACAACATGTATCTCTGCACAGACCTGTTCTACATATTACAGAGACACCACTCATACGCTGTGCTCAGCTGTGCAGCACTGAGAGGCCAGTCACTGCACAAGGTCACTTTACTCATCTACAGAAAGTATGGGAAATATGAAAAACCTAAACTCCTAAAAATGGCATGACTTTCATCTCCCTTCCCCCTCTGCCCCAATTATCATGTTAAAAATGGTCCCATCTCTTCAAAACATAAACACTGTCACCCTCAAAGCACAAGTGTTTTCTCAGTAAAAATGAGTCACTTTCTAAGCAAAGGTAAACTCTCTTCAGAAGCTTTGTACATCTTTTCACACAAACCTGCAATACCTGTTTTATCAGGGTTTCTCATGAAGCAGGTGGAGCAAAATCCAGAGAAGAAAAACTGTAAAGATTTGTGCCTTTTAATTTTTTTTTAATGTCACCTTGTTCTAAATTGCAGCTCAACATGCAGAAAATATATACTACTACTAGGGCCTGCCTTTTCCTTGACACACTTTATTCATTGATCCTACGTAATGAAAGCCAGCTTGAAAGAGTGTTCTACTTTGCATCCGTTTTTCATGTTCACTGGCTCTCAGCATCCCTCACTGCAGCTGGTGCCTCAGTACAGCTCCACAGATCTGTCCCCTCCCCCCATCATTTCCACTCTGAAAACACCCAAATCTGCTCTCAAGTGAAGAAAAAGAAATGTACCTCCAACTGCCTAATGGTCTTTCCCCTTTGCCCCTTCTTGCAGGCAACCATAGTTTGTCCTTTCCAGGTAAGCCTCCAAGTTATAGCCACTATCCCTCTTCCTGGCCTGACAATGAAGCCTGACAACACTTTCTCTCAGTCATCTTAAGCTGTCAGTCATTATGAGTGACATGCCAACTCACAGCTTGAACATATTACACCCACAGGAATCCCACCACTGTCTGGGCTACACAGTGATAGTTTCTGACCAAATGCTGTAAACCAGGCCTGGGCAAAAGGTCTGAGGCAGAAGAACACAACAGATGTGCCACCACCAGGTTGGCACTCTCCTATGCCCTATGGCCATCTCATAGCTCCACATCAACACCAGGAATGAGATTTATATCACAAGACTGCTGAGGCAGAAACTGTATATTTTATTATGTGCAAATTTAACACACTGTATGACGCATCTTTACCTTTGTGCTTGAACTAATAGAGAATCTCCATCAACGGAGAGGGGTTATGACACAGCTGAGAGACTCTGATTCAAGCTGCTAAAGGAAGCTATATACAAATGCACAGTTCATCAGACAAGGAAAGACCTTCCTACTTCTTGTCCCAGTGCTCAAACCAACTGTTTTAAATGTTGGAAAACATTTTTAGTTCTTTCCTATTATTCTTCCATATTTGCAGCTGATAATACAGTCGGTATTGAAAGTGGGAAGTGATAACTGCCTAAGAAACCAAAAACACTATGTTGTTTCAATTGGCCAAACATGGACCAGAAATACAAGAAAAGTTACAAGAAAGACTCTCCGCTTTGAAAATCCACTATGAGTACATAGATGATATACATAAACTGACAGAGGAAGGTAAAGAAGTTCTAAAGAAATGATGAAGGGATCTTATTCTTAGTCCTGGAACTTAAACAGGATGATGCCTCCATACTATGCTGCCTTGTGGCTCTTCCATTCTGAGCACTCATAAACTCTCAGTGCTCTTTGCACTGGGTGACAAACTCCAGGGAACATAGCCTGAAAGAGAAATGCATCCCCTACGTTCAATATCCACAAAAGCAACATCAAAGTCTTGTCATTTAATGTGTGCTCAGATGTTTATCCCCACTCTGCTTAGGCTGGTAAAAAGTATGGATCAGATGCTTAACGTTTTTAACAGCCACCTAACACTAGAATCAATACTGCCAAACACCATGGGTTGTCTCTCATTAATGCCCTTACATCAGTGGTGTCTCTGATTTAACATACTTTTAATGGCTTTGAACATTTGATCTATACACTTCACTTGCCTAAACGGAAAGAAACAAACATCTCTTGACACACTGTAAGAAATGTGTATGGGCTATGAAACTAGAGAAACAGCACAGTATAAATACTGGGGCAGTGGCTGCACACCACAGTCATGCTCATCACTCATCACTGGCCTTAGCTCTTTAATTAACAGACAAAATTTCACCATTCCAGCAGATAAGTGGTAGTGACAGTTAGGAAATGCATGGTACTCTTGCAGAAAGCAGAAAATGAGAAAGAGAGCAAGGAAGATGGTAACTTTTGTGATTTTTTCTCATGTTTAAGGAATAGTTTGGAGTGCTATAAATGTGGGGAGCAAAAAAGTTCTGATTTTTCATCTTTGAGGTTTGTGGTAAAAAGACCTGGACTTGGCTTCTTTAGGGTTTGTGCAAAATCCACTCCACTCCTGTCCTCCTGTCCTAATGCTGTATCACACGGCATGGAAGTATTTCTGTTGGACATCACATGGTGGTAAACTACATAGGATACTCTGAAGCCTCCTGTGATAAGCTGATGGTGTGACGACATAAGACAAGCATCCATGGGCAGATGGATTGTCCCACTGTAAACACTAAAAGGGATCCACACAACAAACAACATCCCTCTCAGATCCAGCCCCTTCAGAACTATTTAGTAGCTCTTGTTTATATTCTCTACAGCTATGTGTATGGGTATATATTAATAGATGTATATACACACACACAAGGATATATAATCTCTACTCAATAATTTCCAGAAACTAATTACAGCCTTGACAGGGTGGGTCTCGCATCCTGATAAATTGCATTGCCACAACCCATATATAATCCACAGAAATGTAACTTTGGATTCCTATGCTTGTGGTCACAGCTCACAGAGAGTGAAAAGCACTCTCTCCTGAAGGATGACGAACAGCATCCTCACATTTTTTAGACTTTTGCTCTTATGACCGCATCCTAGCAGCTTATCATGTTTTTCCACAGCTGGGGTCTCCAAGGAAATTCCTTAGCACATGGTTACTGCTGGATTTTAAATTTCACTGTGATAGAGACCAGCTCTGCACTTTCACAGGGGCTCTGCTCTCTGCCTTAATATGCAGCACAAACACTGCTCTATGGAACTCAGGAGGGCAAATGACAATGCATTGCTCTCCTGCAGCTTGGCCTACCCATCACCTTACCTCAGCTCAATAATTCTGTTCTGGCCTTCCTGTGGCTGCCTTCTATATAAATACATCTTTCACCTCCACCTTTGCTTCAGGCACTATTCAGACAATATAATATTCCCTTCCCTGTGGAATATGGGGGGAGGGAATGTAGCAGCTCATTGTCTCTAGGAGAATTGTGCATCACGCTCAGAAATCACATGGGGATTTTTTCTAACTTATTATCATCTGTAACTCAGCTGATACTTCTGTTCAGTCTTTGATTCTGCCAGCCTCATTTGTTTCCACTACATGGACAAGTGCATATCTACCTCTCCCTCAAGAAAGGAAGAATACAAGAAAGAGGTGGTAGAGAGGAAGAGGAGGAAGGCAGCGCACGTATGTTCTGTAATAGCATGAGGAAGGTGTGCGGGGGATGGAGTAGGGCTAGAGCTATCATCCAGTAATCACAGCTCAGGGAGAAAAGCTTGCACTGCAAGGCGTGAAACATCTTTGGAATGTGATTTTCACTTGATAACCAGATTGTCTTTTATATTCTCTTCCTTTCTACAGTTTTTTCTTGCCAACCTATAGCACATAGGAGTACTTTCCTTCTATTAGTAAAGGGGAGTTTATCTCCCATTCTTGCAATGAAATAAAACACCTAAATAAACACATTAAAAAAACCTCATAAGAACACTCTTAAAATCCAGCTAGAATAGCTCAAGAAAGCAGCTAACACAAATTGGATCAAATAGGAGACAGAGATGGAGGGCTTCTGGCCTCTTCTTGCAGATTTGCTGTGTGGTCACTTTCTGTAGTAAAAGTCCTTGGGAGAGCTTGCAGACTGCTGATCTCTAGATTTTGGGAGGGAAAATTTTGCATACCTGTATTTCTTACTTGTGTAATGTTCCTCACTCATTTTAATGTTTGAAAGCCTGTAGTATCAGTATCAAATACACTGTGCAACGAAGTGAGTTGTGGAAAAAATTGTTCTTCAAAGAGTCAGTTCAGAGGGCAAGAGTGGAAAACCTAAGAATACAAGGCAGCAGTATGCTACAATGATATCCTAATGGTAGCTCAGCCACTATCTCACCAAAGGGTGGGGAAGGAAGAGAAAACCCTGCTGCTGTTCACATGAATGACAAACATGGTCTGGTAGCATGGGGCCTGGGCTAGCAGTTAGGACATGTGGTCGTACTCCCAGCCATGCCTCTTCTCTCCAATGGAGCACCCATCACACTACACTACTACTCTGAAGGCCAATTTCTCCATCTATATAATGGGCATTTATTGGCTCTCTTCCATGAAACACAAAGATCCACAGAAAACTGCCAGATAATTGCTCATTATTGTTAAAAATATGATTCTGTCTTAACTCCTTCAGACACACTAGCAGCATCTTAGAAAATGCACAGCACAATCTCAGTAATGATGATCATCCCAACAGCACTGGTATGTTTAGCCCTGTATAAATCAGGCCTGGCAGCTTGATGAGTTGCAAGGAAGGCGATATTATGTCTCCAGAGGAACGGACAAGTGCTGACAGCTCACCAAGCCTTCCTGTGCACAGACACTAAGCAGCTTTCTGCAAATGCTCAAGCTCCCGCGAGAGGAAAGAACAGTGGGAAGAGAGTAAACTTCCCCCCACCCCCCCCACTTCTGTTGCTGTTCCATCTCCCTCCCCAGCTCCTTTTTATTACAAATTAAATAATTACTGGGCTGTAGCCCAAAACACTGAAGATTTCACATCTTGTTTGGTCTAATTATATCAGCCGGCCTGACAAAATGGTTTCATCAATGGAATTGCCTTGCAAGAGCTCCGGCTAATCAATTCTTTGACACTTAATTAAGAACTCTGCTGGTCTGTGAGGATTCAGGGAACGGGGTGGGTGGGATGTCAGGCAGCAGAATGTCTGGATACACTACGTAGAGCACAGGTTGTTAAAACCCCTGGCACAAATGGACCTCTACTTCCTTCACTGTCCCTGCTTTAATATTACCTCACACTTTATCCATCTCTCTCACCACTTGCTTCAGTTGGGTTTTTTAATTACTTTAATCTCAGCCCTGCCACCAGTAATGGCTTCAAAACACCTCTAGGGCCTTAGATTTACTTTCAGACAGATGTTTCCAAAGCAGGCAGCAGCAGATAGGCTTGAAGCATAACACTTCAAGCTGAAAGTGCATCAGACTTCAAATGATAACCAGACTAAGGTTCAGGCAGCATTTGGAGAGGGGAGCTCCACAGAGAAGTCATGCTGCCACAATGAGAGACACATAGAGCAGATGTACTTCCCCTGAGCCAGAACCCACCCTCCTAGTATGCACAGTGCTTGCAGGTCTTTGCCAGCTGCAAGACAGTGGGGTTTTTTTGAAAGATAAATTGCTAGCAAGCAATCTGGGGATCACCCAGCAGTACAAATAGGGATCTAGGTTGGCAGCAAGCAGATGGCTGCTTTTATTTTGAATGACCAGTGTACACAATCCAGACCTGATGTTGGTTTTTGTGGTTATACCGGCTTTCATTTGCCTAAGAGAGAACAGATAATGACCATTTTATCATAAAGTTAGAAAAGAACAAACAGAGAGTATCTGATCTATCTATTGCCATTCATTGCAAGGTTAACCCCAGACATTTTTCTTCATAGGTATATACCAGCAAGGTAGGTTTAACCTGGATCACTACATTGTATCATTTGGTGGCAGTGTGTTTTGATCTGGCCCCAGAGCAGAAATCAAACCTGTGATCTACCTAAAAACTGTATCATTTCAGAAAGAAGAGTAGTATTTATAAACAAAATCAAATTAGTAAAAAACCAACCAACCAAAAGCAAAAATATCAACCCCCCAAAACCCCAAAAATTGGCAAAAAATCCTGGAATCTGCCTGGATAAAACTTAGTTTATCAATATTTTAAAGAAACACAAGGTAAATGCACCCAACGTCATTTCATGTGCTAAAGCTATGTCACAAAGCTACCTACAGAGCCCTGGCTTGCTGCTCTCCTCATCAAATGCCAGAGGTTAGCAATACCAGAGGTAAGCAAGAGATGGGATACTTTTAGCTTGACCACATATAAGGCAGATTTTCATTAAAATGCTTGGTTATGCTGCAGATTCAGAGTCTCAGATTCAATTCCAGTAGTGGCAAAGAATGATTATTAAGAGTTAGAAGGCCAAATCCTTAACTGCAGAGAAAGTAGCCAGCAACCTCCTTCGCAACATTAACACATTCAGAAATGTAACACAGAGAACTCTGTGAGAAGTTAATACCTTTTCATCCTAACATCTCTGAATTTTGGAGTTTAGCTCAGAGGACTTTGGCTGAAAAAAAAGAGTCTTAAGATGTCTTAACCTTTTGAAATTTAGGATTGAATTTTAAAAATTCTCTTTCAGGTTCATCCAGTGATCAGATGCACAATAGGAAAGGAATTAACCAAAGATGTAACTGGAAGTGACAAAGTGCATTTTGCACACACTTTCTTTACATGTGAAAGACATTAGCTAGTAACTGTAAACTCCTCTAATTGTCCCTCCCATTCCTAGTTTAGAAAACCTCAAGAGACCAAACAGAACCAAAATAACATTAAAAAAAAAAAAAATCCCATTTTTATGTGCAACTTGTCTAAGTTTTATCAATACTAGATGGCAAGACTAGCACACGTGGGAAACTCCCTGAATCCAAGGTACCAAATAGGATAGTAATTTGGTAACAGTGGATTCAATATACACACTCAATTTTTGGTCATTTTGAAAGACTGCAGAAAAGTCAGGCACACTCTGCAGAACCAAAAGTGGAGGAAAGCAAATAGGTATATTTAGTTCTCAGCTTCCAAGAACGCTAATTTTCTTTTTGTGAGCATTTGTCACTGTCCTTCAAACAGTGTTAATATGGTCACTGCAAAACCTTTTCCCTTTGAACTTACTGCCACCAGGATATACTTTTCTGTATCCCCTTCTCTCACTACTCTTTAGCTTTCAAATTCTTTTTTTTCCCCAAGAAAGCAATCACCTCTATACCTCTCCACTAATTTTTCACTTCTATGAAAACAAGAGCTACTGTGTTTTTACTGTCACTGATGGAGGTGTGTCAATTTACAAAGTGGAAAACTTTGCTTAAATTAGACAATAAACAATAAAAATTATATAAGTAATTATGGGAAAGTTCTTTTATTCACTGCTAAAGCAAATCTGAGTTTGTAGCTTGCAGAAAACAGTGATGTTTGTACAGAACTAGCTGACTATCTGGATCATCTGGTACCAAAAAAGAAGAACACAGCAGAGCAAATGGAACATGAGGCTAGTGAAAAATGAAATTTGGGAATTAATTAGGAACTGAATGAGAAAGATTGAAAAACTACCTTTATAAAGCACTGTATTCATTCCGGTCTTTCAGCGTTGACTGTCAGGAAGTTAATATTTTGCTGTAAGAAATGTGTAAATCTTTCATATTTGTAATATTTTTTTTTTTTTGTGATGGTGGGTAAAAAATTGGTAAAAAAGGAGAAAAGGTCCATTTGCTTCTTCACAGAGAATATGATTTCAAATTTCAATTAAAATGAAATGAGCAGCACGATTATCGCTATGGAGCAGGCGCCTGGTAGCGCAATAGGCCTCTTTCACTGCCATGGCAACCGGTCCTCATTGTCACGGCTACCTTGGCACTACATGTAATTGTCGATGTGTGAGCCTGACTGATAATACACAATCAATACCCCATAAGCAGCAAACATCATTTTCTGTCTAAGGGAAAGAGAAAAAAAAAAAAAAGTGGGGGGGGGGATTCTTGCAAAAGAGAAAGAAAGAAGCAAAGAGAAACAGGGAAGTGAGAAAAACAGAGCAGGAGAGAAGAAAGGAGACCTAACTCCAAAACACCTTTAACAGTGAAATATGCTGCCTTTTTTTTTCTTTTCTATAAAGCAAATAGTGGAAAAATCCCACAGCACACATGAGCACCTGCTAAGTCCTTCTAATAGTATATTAACTAATTGTTTATGCCAACATCATTAAAGCATTATCCAAACACCACATCAACAAAGTGAATGCTTTTGTATATAATCAACAGTAATTCTGGTAATGCCAAATTCTCCGGAAAGAGCTGGCACTTACAGTCCAGAGCAGGAAGCTGAATTTTGTATACGGATCATTAGTTTTTCAATTGGCTGAGTATAAAAACAAAACAAAACAAAACAGAAACGAAAAAGGCACAGGGAAAAAACTGATCATAAAGGGAAAAGGGGAGCTTAGTCCTCAAACACATAGCAGAAAGTAAACCACGGTATCAGAGTGGAGACAGATGCAGGAGGATAAATGGAAAAATAAAAAGTCTGCTCAGCATTTACACTAATGCTTTGGTCACCTCATGTTCTTCTTTGAGCACTCTGTCCTTTTACCTAATGTTTGCATGCTGTGCAGTGCAATCAGGTCCCATTACTAGTGTAACACAAATTTGAGTGGAAATGGAGAATAAGAAAGGATACACAGAGGAGTATAAATAGAAAAGTGGAGGGAAAGAAATTAGAAGAGCAGTGCAGAAAGAAAGGGAAAAAAGTGAAGGAAAAAGCTTGATGTTATTTTTTGTAGGTATGGGGCCCTACAGATCAACCAGGCAGGCAAGCTGACTTCAGTGTGAGCTACCTGCATGTTAGACCTGTGTACACAGGAAAGGCAGAGTACACAAGAAATGAGTACCACTAGAAATGCGGCCATACAGCTCCAGTCACTCTTCTCCAGGGAACAGGCCAATAAGCAATATTAAAGAAATTTCAGGTCAAACTAGATAAAATCCTTATGGGGTGGCATGAATTCTCTGTCTTGAGTCTTAAGGTTAATTTATTCCTTCAAAAGTCTCTAAGAATAAGTATCAGCAAACTGTGGACTCATCTGAAAAAGTGAAGGAATAGTAAGGGAACTGGATTCCTCTAGATACTGACACAGTGATCTCAACAACTCCTTAATGGGATCTAAGAACTCCACCAGGAAAAGCCACAGACTCACTCAACCATGTAGAAGTGAGATGCTGGCATCTCAGACCCGTGCACACCTCTGGATGGTATCAGGTGGTATTAGTGAGGCTGACAATACCTAACAAAATTGTCCATGTACCCGTACAGAATGGCACAGAATAAAAGTTCTTTGTGTTCTCAGTCTTCTTTCAGATCTTTCTTATTTTCTTTTGTAGATTTACTTATTCCTATGAGAAACTCAACAGACAGTTTGCAGATATACATGGACAACTTTTTGGTTTCTTAGCACAATGCAAGGACAGCTGATGGTACAACATAACAGTGACAAGCTTAGTATATTAATATTGAACACACAGTGTGAATGTCGTCCCATCTTATTCCTCATGAGATAATCATCTGTAATAAATTAGCCACATCTGCCAGAGAAGAAATTCTTCACTGGCTTGGACGAGCATGGGCAGATGTGAACACCCTATTTTGTGGTCTACCAT
Organism: Empidonax traillii; assembly: GCF_003031625.1. NCBI lineage: Eukaryota > Metazoa > Chordata > Aves > Passeriformes > Tyrannidae > Empidonax > Empidonax traillii. Next base: position 1,568,436 of record NW_020955325.1, on the reverse strand, counting down.
TTCTTAAATATCAGAGTTCTGTCCGCTGACTTTGGGCATGAACCTTTGCTTTAGACTGGTGTCTTTTCAATGGTGTGCTTCTCCACACTTCAACGGTGTGCTTAATATTACATGTGGTAATATTAATTCAAAAAAGCACATTGTGCATTCAAGCATCCAATACAGAAGTAAAAATGTATTCCTGAATGAGTCAGTTTAGACAAAGTCCCCAGTTCCCGCACCCAGCTGCACAAGGCAGTTGCTGCTGAAAGTTCAGTTTCCCAAAATGAAAAAATCTATTATCATCACATTGCCAGCACAATTCTTAACTACAATATCAATCACCTCTTGCATGAAGGAGAAGTGTATCATACAGATATGCCAGCTCTGGGAAGAATCCTGCATTAGTACTACAGCAATATGCTTTGCATTCCCATATTACCAATCAAGGCAAGTCCCATGAAGCAGATGAAGGGAGAGTTAGTTACCTGAGGCAGCTTTAGCTCTTCCCATTTTAAGTCAAATCTGAGTAAAAAATAATGAAGCGTACGGGTCTGACCACACCTTATCTAAAGACCAGCGTGGTCACATATCATATAGCCCTGAATCTTATATGTGCCTTCAAACTCCCTAGTTCTTCAGAAAGCACAATAGCATCTTCTTAAAACTCACACTCACTCCAGAATGATTAACTGTAACTTGCCTTTATTTGTCAAATTCACACTGCATAATAGATAGGATAATTGGGCCCCAGTTGTCTAACTTTTATGGAACAAACCTCTGATAACAACAGATTGACTGACAGCTCCAGTTGTAGAACACAAACACAAAGTCTCTTAGATTGTAATATTCTAAATCTTAATGCTAGAGGTTAAAAAGCAAAATTAAACAATAATAAAGGACATACCTGCAACAAATGCAATGTCAGAAATTTCCCTGGGGTTTCAGTGAGGTCTGATAGCATTGTTCTAAAATGAAACTTGAAGACACTATAAAGTTTCCAGTTTTAGTAACACTCCCCCAGGCTTCCCAGGGATGCCTCATCACTTCCCAGTATCTCAAGAACTACTTTCCAGACACTTGCTTAGAAAGTTTTCTTTTTCATTTTTGTTTATGGACCTGTGTTTCATCTTACCTTCTACCCCTGCCCCGATTAGTCCTACTCAATTACACACACTGAAAATGAATATAAACACCTATCAGACAAAGCCAGCAATTTGTTTAGTTTTAGCTCTTTGTCAGATTATCTGATCTATTCTGACTTTCAAGTTCTCTTTGAGACAATGTATCAGCAGAAGCAATCAAAAACCTTTTTTGTTTACTGTATTCTTTTTAGTAAATACAAACTTTTATAATTTTTCTAAAGACAAATGATTAATAAGTCTAATTTGTGGTATACTTAGAAGCAAGAAAGAAATTAAAGTGCCATTCTTTTCCTCACAAAACCATGTTAAAAATATCCACTGAGTATAGTACATAAATTCAGAATATACCGGTAATTATATAATGTGTATCTACTAAGGTTTGCAGAAGTAGAGGCCTCCCTGAACTGTAGGATGAAGGCCTGACATAGTGGAAAGCATCCTCTGCTCTGGCAAATACATATGTGTTGCTTTTGATATTTTTACCAAGACATGCTTAAGAATTCAAAACTCCCTGTATGCATATTTTCAAGTATTAGAAAATACAAAGTGAAAAGAAAATTTGCAAATATGGCTACCTTCCATAAATCAAAACTAACCTTGTGTATGAGCCCTGGGAATGGGTTTGATGTGCATATTCAGAACAGAGGGTCACTACATCCTGAGAGCTGTACAACTACAATAGAGAGCAAAGAGACCAGCAGTCTGACTGAAACACTAAAACCCTTTCTGTAAACCACTCCCATTTCCTGAGTTTAAATGAGATCCAGTCCCTAATCACATTTACAGCTGCTGATTTATTATTAGTGCTACTTAAGGTAAGCAGTGGAAAGCCAGACAATGAAAAGTTAAGTTCCCTCTAGCACAGGGAGAATATTTTGTTACTAACATACACAGCTAATAGCAATGCTCCAGAAAACCTGAGACACCCACAAATCTTAATAAACATTTTCTATTAAACAGCCTACCTCTTCCAATGACTCCTAACTGGCAGTCCATCTAAGCTGGCAGGAAAAAAAAACACTTGAAAAGGAACCTGGGCCAGTGCATGAGTAAGTCTGGCCTCCCTGGGAATATGATCCCTCATGTGCCCATAACCCCGATCCTGTCCTTCCAGCTTTGGGTGACTCCAGCATCCAATGGAGACAGTGATTTTAAGTCAATTTTACAGTTCAAACTGCTTTTAGACAAGACTACAAGCAATTGCAGGAGCTGTTTGACAAAACCTGCCTGATGGTTGAAAGGCAATCTTGCAGAAAACAGTGTGCTATCATAAATGTCTATGAGCCTTTGAAGGGCACGTAACGCAAAAGGTGAGCAATAGAAGGGGAAGGAAACAATTCCAGGTTGTGCAATTAGGAAGAAGAAGACACAAAGGAACACGCAGTCAAGTTGCATTTCTGTTTCGCAACAAAGTTGATGGAACAGCCTCCACAGAGTGATGGTGGAATTTGTGTTGCTATCGTCATTTATAATTAAACTGGATGTATCACTGGTGAATGTGACATAACGAACAAACTTCCAGCAAATGCCAAGGGAAGGACTAGATGGCACAGGTGTTTGCCATTTCTTATGTCTAAGGCATCTTTCATTTCATTCCTAAGTGCTTTCTAGTCTTTCTGCATAACCCCTGTTAATCCCACTACCCTGGCAAAATTCCAATTAAGTAATTAGTTTCTGCCTACGCTTTTTTTTTTTTTTTTTTTTTTTTTTTTTTTTTTTTTTTTTGGTGGCTTTGATTTGTTGTAGCATTATCACATCTCCTCTTAAGTGAAATATAATATTGTGCTGCCATGTTCCACTCCAGAAGTAGTTTTTAATACACACAGAAGGGGAATGTGGTGGCTGTTATAAAAGCTCAGCAAACATGAAAATGTATCACAGCAAATGGAGGAGATCACAGCCAATACAAATCTGCTACAGAAACTAAGCAGAAAATAGCTCTTCAAATTGGAACTAGACCAGAACCCTGGATTTAACATATCTACAATTGTGAAAATTGACAGAAGATCTTTATGAACACCAGCACTCATGAAACAGACCTATGATTTATCCCAAAAGGCCAGTGGAATCAGTAGCACTTCAAGGGGCAAAAGACCATCTACCAAGCTATCCCTATGACTTCTTGGTGGAGATCTTTTCTTTAAGCCCTAACTAACTCATTTGAAATCAGGTAAGATCACTGCAGAAGGCAGTGAAGTTTCATAAAGTCAACTAATTTCCTTTTTAGACAACCCTCATGTCCCGTTTCTTTAGCATATATCTATCTCAGTCTTGGAAATATATGAAAAAGTAAAAACCCCGCAGACCACACTTAAAAAGCAACAACAAACATGAAAATGTTATGTTCTTCTCCTCTCCGCTTATTTATTCTCTAAAAACTTGGCAATTTAGGTTCCTAGTTGGTTTGATTTTTTTCCTCCTCTTAAAAATGCACCCACTCTAAAAATTACACAACACTGCTTGCTTTTAAAACATAAATGTTCAAAAAGAACCCACATTCCAGAAAAAGGACTTTCTTCCCTCTGTTTTTCCCAATGAAATAAGTTGCATGTGTACCAAATGCAAAAGTAATCCCTCAGAAACTGTATACTAGGATCTCAGGAGACATGGAAGAACTAGAGATGACAGTATTTCCTGACATTCATTACAATTATTGCTCATTTTTTGAAGAGGAGCATCAATATTAAAGAAATATGAAAGCTGCTTTTTTTTTTTTTTAACTGCAAAGTAAAAATAAATAAATAACTGCATTAGTTAAATCCATTCTCACATCTTGAGAGGTTATTTATTTTCTCTGAGGGCTGATAAAATTTCCCAATGACATGCTTTCTAATTTTAAAATCGCTCTCACTTCACAGTTCTGAAAAAGCTGATGTCAGGGAGTGAGTGGGTGGGTCTGTTTTAAGTGTGATTCACACATTAGATTCTCTTATCAGCTCATGCATATTCAGAAGTGCTATCCATGGGCTGCAGGGTTCATGAGGAGTCCAAAGGACCAGAAAGGAAAATGGTCATTTGGAAACGGCTAATTAAGATAGGGGAAAGAGAAAAAGGAAGATTTTTACACTATCTTTTACTCATGTGTCAGGAATGAAAAAGATGTCCTATTCACGCCTCAACAGAATATGTCCCACCTGCGGAAGGGTTCTCCCTGTCCTTAGCCCTGCTTCTTCTCACCATCTTGTGACTCTCCACAGTGCAGAAGTAAATCCATGTCTGCCATGACCTCTCCAAAAAAGGAGCCATGCTTGGGTCTGGAACACAAGAACTAGCTCCCAGGCCAAGGGTGATTCAAGGGTAGTGTTGGTAAAAGGATTGCGGTTTTGAGACATCCCGATTTAACACACTGCCATGCTAACATGCCATCTCTCCTATACAGAGTTTTAAATACTATTTGCTCCTGCAGTGGGTCTGATCAGGATAGGTCCTCCCCAAAGTAAATAATTCTGGATAACAAAAAAAAGCCATTCCTGAGATGAGATGTAACCAAATGATGATGTCAGCTGCTGAGGTGAAACACTGGTGTCAGGTCACTAAAATCCTAACTTGGACTGTTTCTCAGATCATCAGGCTACCTAGCAGAACTATATCTTTCTTCAAAGTCCTTTGCTAGAGGGAACTGTTTTGTCTCTTCCCCCTCTGACTGTGACACGCTGGTATGGAAGAGAGTGTTATGGAACGACAAGATGGCAAGCCTGTGCTATCATCTTAGTAGAAAAACAAAATTCACCCATGACAGCTATGCAGGAAAATTCTCTATGATGGCTGCTATGCTGGACACAGACATGTCCTGAAGCACAATCTGGCTTTCTCACTGCCTTCATGACTAACATAAGCCATGATGAACAGCCTTACCACGAAGTCTCTGGAAATCCTGCTCTAGACTCAGCAGATGAAAAAGGTTCTGTTGACTGCAATGCACGTACCTTGGTTCTCTGAAAGTAGCAGGCACAGCTGAGGTGGGGGAGGTAGGAAGAAGTCTGGGTGGTAGGGAGGGAACGTATATGATGCAGACACACACAACACTGTAATTAAGGGTAATTTCAGAAGCATTTACCTGTGTTTCAGTGTCTGACAACTTTTCACTTGTGAATGCTGCAAACGCCTCAGCTCTACAGACTGATCTTGTTTTTATGTTGCTGGAAGGGGAGGAGCAGAAAAATGAGTTGTTCTCTGAATTAATTACCTCCTCCAATTTGAGCAACATCCACTGAAATACAGTTTAACTCTTGCTCAGGATCTAAGTGTCTCCAACTAAAACAGAACTGAAATGGAGGCATGCCTAGTGTCTACATGCACAGAGTTAGTGTAGAGGCTTCTCTACCTGCAGAGCATAATCAAGGACAAATGCTGCCATATAGGAAACTCAGTGTTTTTGAAGGACTACACTGGAAACCTAACTTCACCTAATACGACCTCTAGCTAGCAAAAACATTACCATAAATGATACCTTTGTTCAGTCACCACCCCAAAAGCCTTAATTTCCATTTCTATTTGCTGAAAACCTGAGATTCCCCATCCCTCTGGTTGAAAAGTAGTATAATAGGATTAAAAACCAAGTCACAACTCAGAGGACTCAGGTTATACCCCTAATTCTACGAGTGGGTCAGTTTTGGGTATATTATATCATTTCTTTCCATTCCTGTTTGCTTGCTCCCTGAGGCAGTAGCAGCATCTTCCATCTTTGTCAAGTGTTCTGAAAGCTAGGACTCATAGACATCTGAATAATGAATACTTGGGAGAAGTTCAGAGTTAAAAAGTTGGAAGAAAAATTATATTTTAAGTTCAACAACCAGTACTTGCCTCACTTTTTCATTTACTTATTTTTTAAATTAGCTTAAGAATTGTGCTTCAGGTCCTGACCCATGCTGTCAGTCTCTGTCATGTCAGACTATGTCAGACTGGTCATAGTCATGAAAACAAAATACTCCATCCTGATTCAGTGGTGGTGATGGGATAAGAATAAAGGAAATTTAAGATGCAAATTATTTTCTCTCATTTATTAACATTGCAGTTTATTTTATCCATCATTTTACATTAAATGCAGAAAATATTTACAGAGCTTATAGCAGAGAATGACTGAAAGCATTGAACAGAACTACACAAACTGTGGACAGGTGATAGAGTTTATTTTCTCAAGCACTTCTGTCCTGCCCTTCAGGTTTCCAGATAGTTGAGGCCTAGGCACTGCAATAGCACTGTCACTCTCTTCAGAAATCATTCCCATCCTTCCGCTACCTGTGGTGATTATTCCACAAGGCAACTCAATCAGCTCCACTAATAGATCTATGCTGAATCTTGTTGTTGTTCTAGTCCTTTAAAACGTGAAAAAGCCCCCTCTGGCATGGGAATCTATAGCAGAGGAATCTGAGATCACTAGATTCTTTTACTCCATTTGACCCCAAATTTGACACAATTTGATCCCATACCTATAGACCCAAAAAACCTGTAACTCACCTAGTTTTGCTGTTTTAATACAGTCTAAATATCTTTTTCCAGTTAATTTTCTTTCTTGCTTTCACTGTGCAAAATGGGGATTTTCTGAGAAGGGCAGTGTGAGGCCACTAACACAAGAATACCTGCTTCCTGCCAGGGCGATATGCAGATCTTGTTCACATCTTTAAGCTGTCTCCCTTTATTTCTCTTTCAAATGTGATTTTCCGCTCCTTCCATTTTTATTCCAGAGCAGCCGGGAGCACTATGTAACTGAACTAAATTTCTTGCAGCTCACAAATGCTGTGTGTGAACAATCCTTGAAGTAATGACCACTGATAATCCATCTGGGTAGATCTAAGAACAATTATTACCTCCATCTCAGTATTCAAAGCAGCAAAATCTTTCTATAGCAGAGCTAATCTGTCATTGATAACAGAAGGCATCACAGTCAGCTGAGGAAACACTAAACAGATTCTGGTGAATAGTGTGGTAGCATCAATTAACTTTGGATTGCCATGTATCCACCTCTGCGAAACAGCGTGTCTGTGTCCTGCGCTAGTATCAGACTGATTGAAAGATCCTTTAGCATTGTACTTACATCAACAACCCTGATTACATGCTTACCCCTCACTCACTATTGCTATCCATCCCTTTAGGATACCTGGTTACCCACACTCCCACAGCATTGTGTCAGTCCCACCCCAGCCACAAACTGGGCATGACAGTCAGCAGAGCAGCATATAGAGGAAGATGATACTGGTTAATGCCTGACAGTGAATTGCAAAGAAGGAGAGTTTATTGTAAATAGGATGCAAAATTCAGGATGGGCTCTTTCCTACTGAGATAAATCAAGAAATTACATAATTTTTTTACACAACTTGAGCTTATATGTTCAAGAGGAGAAAGAAATAGGAAAGGGAAATATTAGTACTTCATATTCACTTCAATGGATTGATCTGACCACTGCTGGTAGACAAAGTATCATAGCAGCTGCTTCTTCTTCACTAAAAAATATAAGCAATTGGAAAAAAATCACCCTGTCATTAATCCTTCCTGTTAGAACAAACCTGATCCTGCAGAGCATACGTGTAATTTAATACCACTCAGTTGCTGCAGAGAAAGGTGCTGAGTTCAGTGTAAACATGGAGAGCACTTTTTTTAGGAGCTTCTGTCAGAGACTGGAAATATAATTGACCATAACAAATCAAAAGCATTTGGTAAAAGTGCCAGACCATCAGGTCTGGGAAACACAAGATCAGTCATACTTGCCCTAAGCCCAAAAAGAGATCCACTGGGCAGACAAAGCTACTCAGCATAACAAAGAGGGGAGGAGCAAGAACTCATACCTACCTAGCAGCCCTTTTTAGAATGTGACTCAGGGTGAATGCCTGACATTGGTGCTCCAAAACCCTACGACAGATCCCATTTCTCTTCACAGTCTGTACAGTGATTCCTGCCTTAAAGACTAGTCAAAATTAGATTGCATTAATAACTTTCACAATGGTTATGGATCAGTCTCAGGTCCAACTTTTCTGTGAGGAAGACTGACAATAACAAACAGTAAATTCTGTTCAGTTTTCCCTGATTGACAGTTATTAATCAGTCCCCATGCCAGCACTTTCTCTCCTGCATACTCTTCTCCCATCTTATGGGTATATCTATATAACAGCCCCAAAAACTTACCAAGTGTTTCCTTATTGGAAACAGGCCACTATCTCCAGGAGGTTGACTCTGCTCCACTCATTCCTCCAGCCCTACAGAGTGCTCTAACAAAGCAGCCCTTTGAAAACAGGCATCCTGGGTGAAACCCTGGGGACACTCAAGCAGCGAACGCATAGGCAGCAGCTGCTGAGATGGCTGGATGTCGCTGATACCGCAGCGAGCATCACAGCCTCTTGCTGCTCTCTATTTGGAACTGAAACGACCATTTGTAAATCATTTTTAATTGTCATGTTAAAGAGCACAGAGTGCAGCAATCATAGAGCTGGTGGTGTTGGAGGCCTGACACCACCATCAGGCACGGATCAGCAGACAGGATAATAGGAGAAAAAGCTGCAGGGTTACATAAGCAGGTGCAGGCAGGCAAGTGGGAATGTGAGAGAGGAGGGCAAGTGCATGCCCTCTCCCTGCTCCCTTCTGGAGAGCAACTCGTATAAACTCAATGGCAACACAATCTCTTACACCGTGCAGTAACTTGGCTGATTGCAAAAACGCACAACTCATAATCCTTGTGGGATTTTTCACAATGAAACACCCAGGATACTTGAAATTTTTCTCTTTTTAAGAACTGGGAAGTGGCTTCCTCAGTTTCTAATAGCTCATCCCTACCTTGACTAGAAATGATTAAGAGAGAGGTTGCTACTAAGGTTCAGCAGGCTCTGACTAGCCATTCACCTTTTTGGTATTATGTTATTTAACCATCTCTTAAGTGAAACAGTTCCTAGAAAGTCTCACCAACACAGGGATTTTCTTTCCAGAAGGTATGGTTCTCCAGGAAAAGATACACAAAATTCCAGTCACTCTGGAAGTGTCCTTTCAGCAACTCCTATACTAACCAGAGGAAAAACTTTTTGTATTGATCTAGATGCATGTGTTCATATTCCTAGTAAATTTTCTGCCTCTGGTTATTTTTGAAACACTGAAAAAAGGTTTGGATACTGTTTATAAGGAGTTATAATACATAAGTGTTCAATGACCTTCATACACTTCTCACAACTGCTATTTGCTGTTAAAGACTCTATAGCACTTTAAACCTATGTACCTGCAACTGAGTTCCAGAGGACAAAACCCTTCAAATTCCTTGTTCATCTATCTGATCACTAGACTACTAGGCAGCATGGAAAGCAAGAGCTGAAATCAAGGATTCACCCTGCCTTCACCACAAAATAACCAGGATACCGTACTAAGAAGTCACGGGTGCATCATCTCAGCAGGTATAATCATTATGCGAAACAGCAGGCAGCAGGAGAGAGGCACAGAAAAGGGTTCTGCTTCACTGAGGATTCTTATTACTGCTTAAATACAGAAGATTGGATTTTCTTTCATTATTGCTCCCCATGAGGCCAGGGGCCTTGCAGATCTAGAATGTTTTGTAATCTGACATAAGGGACACCTGTTCATCTGCAGCATGTGGATTCATTTGGCAAGTGCATTCTGGTTGTATTGAGAGCAGAAAAGCTATGCTTGCAGTTTGAGGGTGGAAGGTAGAAATGGATAACTTCTGTCCTTCAGTCTCCAAAAAGCTGCTTTGGCTGCTGTTACCTTATTTATAGTTTCAAAGAGCTATGATTGCATTTAGAAGTAAGAAGCTGAGAAGTCACAGCCATTTCCACCTCTTCTACAGCAGCACCTCCATGATGCATTTTTTGCCAGCATTATGAAAATTGAATTTACTGATAAATAAATACAGAAAATACATAGCAACAGTATATTATGAAAGCAGCAGCCAAATGCTGAAGAACTTGGTTCATTATGTTTAAGAACAAGTCCAATGCAATACTGATCAGGAGAGAATCAGGCTTATCTTTTCTGATATTTTTGCCGAAGCTTTCCCAGCCGTAGGGAACAGAGCTGTGCACAGTAACAAACACAGTCAGTTCCCTATGTCCATGCAAGATTTCAGTGCTCTGGTGAAAAGAGTTTCTCTATATGTCAGGGAAACCCTTTCAGAACCTTTGAACACTTGGCTTTACCTCTTCCTCCTCTTTAACTCCTGTGTTTGCCCTCATGCTCTCTGATCTAAAAGTGGCAAAAAACTGGAGTGTTGATTTGGTTGAAAAACATTTGGCTGTAATTTTCATCTGAGCCCAAAATTACTTTTTAAGAGTTCAAAAATATTGTTCAGAGTTCAGTTCTTTTCAATGCCATGGTACCAAGTACTTCCTAACTCTCTACACTGGGTAAACTGAGAAGGGATGAAATAATATGGTCACACTCAGAAATAATAAGGTCAAACTCAGAATTGTTAAGTAAATCTCTCCCAGAGGTAGAGCTGACAGAACCCACAGAGAGATAGGCAAGAATGAGCAAGCTATAAGAAGTGTGGATTGTCCCCACACAGATCTGCAGAACATTGACAACTAAGTGTACAGGTGACAAGTTATGTTTTAGCTTTGTGAATTCACTTTTGATCACATTATCAGGAATATCTCATTGTTTTTAGCTCAAAGAATAACCTGTGGATAACACTACACACTCTGACAATCTACCAAAATAAGAACAGTAGGAAATCTTACACAAAAACATGGAGAACATTTTCTCTTCCAGTCCCTTCTAAAAATCAAGTAAATAGGCAGTTCTGACAGACAAGCTTTGGCAAATAAGCAGTACTGTACCCACCTGTCTATCCCATCACTTCACTAGAGAGGACCACCCTCAAAAGTAAATAAACAAAATGGAGGGTTTGTCCTTGCCTTGCTTGCTGCAGGTCACAGTCCTAAACAGCATCTTAGCATAAACCCATCTTTTCTGAAATGTTAGATTGTAATTCATTTGTGAAAATGCAGACACTCCCCTCATTCTGCCACCCCACTGGCAAAAGTGATAACCATATATGCACTGGAATAGAGTCCACTACTGAGAAATTCAATGCTAAATACACCTATGTCTGCCCTAGGATTACCTGTGGATGCCCTAGGATCATTCAAGCTATCCCATCTTTGACATTTTACTCTATTCAGTTTAAGGTCTTACAGCAAACCTAGGGTCTGCAAACACATTCATCAGGCCACTGACCAATTCAATCAATTCTTCTGTCTTCACCCCTTTCTCATCCACAATTCTTTAGACATGAACTGCCTGTAAAGCCACTAACAATCTCTTTCCATCCAACCGGTTCCCTCTGGAAGTAGAAGTTTCCTTCTACTGATGCTGTTCTTCCATGGAGAAGCAACATTTCACCCAGAAGCATGGTATGAAAGCTATGTGAATGGTTTTGCTTTCAAGCATATTCAGTTTTGTGACTGATGCTCTAAGGTGAAGATAAATACAAAGTAAAATGCAAAAGAGAGGAGCAAAAAACAACCCCCTGAAAGGAGTAACTACATATGACATTTAAAAAAAAAAAAAAAAAAAAAAGGCTCAAGATACTCTTCAAGTCACAGTTTTTTAAAAATTTAGAAAATCTATTTGTCATCTACCTTGATTTTATGTAGGAACTTGGGGGCTGGAGGCAGAATTTACGCTTCGGGGGAAAACAGAATGTTACCCCTCCCATCTGCAGTTTTCTTCAGTTCATTAAATGAAAGAAATTGATTTGGCGAAGGTAATTTTGTAATTAAAAAGCTTATCATGGCTTTCTCTAATGAGCTAAGCAAAGAGACAGTAATTCAGTGACAATATTTACACAGTGCACACTGGGGGACGTTTGTTTATAAAACTAAATAATAGAAGAAAATGGGAGGAGGAAAGAAGTGAAAGTAAGCAATGGAGAAGAGGTCAATTCTAGATCCAAGTTCATCCCAGGACACTGGTCCTCTGGTGACTTGTTCCTGTTCCCATCGAATCATGGCATCAAAAGAAGAAACGACTGTAAGCGACCTACGCTACCCCCCTGTGTAAGTGGGCTTTTCGCAGACTGAATTTACTATGCTCTCATCTCCAGCTGGGACCATAGCCAATTCTCTATTCAGGATTTCAGGGAAGAGCTTTATACTCATGCAAGACAAAGAATTACCTTTCCAGGATACATTTCTTCCCTCTAGGGTGCCAGAGGCTTCACGCACACTAACTGAGGGCACAGTGTGGAAGGGAAGACAAACTCTTGAGAACTGGAGGTAAAACTTGACTTTAAAAACCTCTTCTGTTACATTTGGAATGAAACTCAGAACTCAAACTATTCCTGTTATACCTTCAGAAAGCAAGAAAACACCACAAAGCTTCTGCCTCAAGCAAACCTTTGTGCATCACAGGATGAGAAAAAAAAAGCGACAGAGGAAATCCAGCAGTTCCCTGGAGATTTTTCCTCTCTTGGTCTGTTCTGTTGCACAGAGGTGCAACAGAACATTCCCATCCCAGGGCAAAGCTTCCTAGAGCAGGCACAAGGAAGTCTCTTCTCCTCTGCCCTGCTTCCCTCATCACTGAAAGTCTGTTCTCTTGTTGTGTCTCTCTGCTCCGTGTAACTGTATGAAACCTCTGGCAGTTTAAGAGTGTCAGGGAGTGAGCTCTGGAAAAGTCATTCTCAGTTTTCTGAGTTTCACACACTTGCAAATCTGTTCCCTCTATTCTTGCAAAGAGAACTAGCTCAGATACTACAGTAATAGGCAAGTGCAAGTTGAAAGAAAAAGATGACTCCTAAAAAGGGTGAGCAGAAGACCAGACAGACGTGAGGCAGCAGAGAGACAGAAAAACGCTGCTAAGAAAAAGGTTAATGGTGGGAGCAAACTCACAAAGCTTAAAAGACAGGGAGAGAGAGAACAAAATGGGAACTTCAGTGGACAGAGAAAAAGAACTTGTGGATCAAAGAATTGTCACATTTCAACTCAGAAATAGCTGCATTCTGATGCCTAGTGCATGCTTTCAAACCCTTCTTTACTGCTATAATGTAGAGCATGAAACTCATATTAACAAAAAAGAAAATCATTCAGGAGATTTGACTCTAAAATTTCCAGATGAATTCACTGATAAAGGAAGGGGTAAAGTCATCCCTATGCAACATCAGCATATCACTGTACCTCATGGCTATATGACGGGGGAGATAATGAGGGGGGAGATAGTGAGACCTCTTTCTTTCCTTAAAATTTACTACGTAGTAAGACAACCTACCTCCAATTCTGAACTGATTCCAATAGGAACCACTAGTACAGCAAATGCCCCAGCAGCTCTTGAGACTTTGACACCAAAAAGCATTTCTAGATGAAAAAAAAAAGCCTAATTTCTGTCTGCTGAATCCAGGTCCACACCTACCCTTTTCTGAATAGCCTCCTAAAGACCAACACCAACCCAATTTACTAAGTTAATAAGTGATTGCTGTGGTATAAAAAGGTATCTGCAACTTGCATGGAGTTGCATGGAACTAAGCCAGACTGCTCTTATACTAAACACATATGATGCTTCCTTACAACAAGAAAGGAAGTTCCCCATTTCTGCTTTCCTCAGAGATATCTTTTACATATCCCACTTCTTTTCCAGTACCTGAAAGCAATAATACCACATAAGAGCATTCTGAGACCACAGGGCAGGTTCTGAAATTCTGCACGAACTGAGCTCCCAGCTGCAGGAGCTGGACATAGCCTACTCATACATCTCAGAGCACGCTCTTATGATGGTGGCTTGGACCAAAGGATAAAATCTCTAAAATGGCTTGCAGAGAAAAAGGACCGAGTAAGACAGACAAAACAACAACACAGCTGAGCATTTTAATAATCCTTAATTCTTTCTCCCGGAAAGGAGACTCCTGTACTTCTCTGATACCACACACCCTGCTGCTGGCTCTCCCTGAATGTTCTCTGACAGGAGACCACGACTGCTCAATCATTAATACCAGATATTCACACAGCATAAAAGTACTAATTTGATTAGGTATAAGCCCACAGCTGCACCTCTGTTTAATTAAACAGAGAATATTATAAAGCATTTAAGGCCTTTGTCATACCAGTTGGGGTTGAATGCACCTGACCTAGCATATAATCAGAGGTGTAAAAACAGACAGTCCAAGATCCAGCACAAAGTCTACAAGTACACACCAAAATCCTTTGGACAAATCTGAGAAAGCAGAATAAATTTATTGGTGCCACGTGGCCCAGCTTTTCTGTTTTTATCTGAGATGTCCTAAAGCTATGTCATTGAAACATGGTCATTATGCACAGCAGGGAGAATCTCTTTCAGTGTGCAGGCACAGAGACAGAACTTAAGATAAGCCCAGAGCTGCCCTGCTTGCCATGACTCAAAGTCAAATGTGTCTAGGAATTGCTGATAATTAAGACTTATGAATTTCAGTACCAGAGAGTCAATCCTGCAAGCTAATGAGCACCCCATGAGTTAAAGGAATTTGAGGTATTAGTACCACTTACTAATTGATTACTGATTAATGAACTGAATAATTGGTTCCCACATTTCTCTGAAGGTTCCCTTTCCAATTATATTTTCCAGCATAAAAAAATATTTTCCTCTTCTTCATCCTTTGTCTTCTCTCATTCTAATAACTTTTTCCTTAAGTGTTTTTGAGTACATGAGCAACCCCTTCAGAACAGCGATGATGATTTGCCGGCAAAAAAACAGACAAGAGCTCAAGAAGATGCCTAGGCCAGACCTTACAGCAGAGCTGTGCCACTTCATTAGCTGTAACAGTAACATGAAAATCCCAGTGGCTCTGCAGTAATAAATATGTAATAAATGCTCCTGTTATACATAACAGAAGAATCCTGCAAGTTATACTGCTGGGGAATAATTATGCTTTGCGCTCAGGCAAACTGACTAAACGGAGTGTGGCAGGGCTTCTGTAACCTAATATTCTTAGCAAAACAGCAACTACATTTAATTTTTTGTGGATTTTTTTTCTTTTTTTTTTTGTTTTGGTCTATGATTTGTTTTTTTTTTTTTGTAATGATAAATTTTTAATTGACTTGCCTATGGGAGACTGGGTGTACCCGCCTGTACGGCTGCCAGAGGATAGGATCGGAGCTGCTCTAGCAGGTAGCACTGCTCACATGCTTAGACTATGAAGGCAGAGCAGAGGGTCTTCTTCAACTCAGGTAGAGACAACCTTTGGGTTTTGGAAGAACAGGACCAAGCTTATGTTCAATGCCATTATTCTGTATTGAAGAGACTTTTTTTTCTGTTGGGAGAGCAACTGTTGGGAACTCACCCTGGATTTCTTTTGACCTGAAAATAATTGTATCTGAGGCGACACTACATAGAGAAAATTAATAGATAATGACTTAAACATCTGAGGGCCCAGCTGAAGTGAAGGCACACTAAAAGAGCTATTGAGAATAGCAGAGCTGAAAAATGATCCACATCTCTCCCACCTTACTGGCAACTCAGGGTGGTTTGGTTTTTTTTTTTTTTTTTTTTTTTTTTTTTTTTTTTTTTTTTTTTTTTTTTTTTTTTTTTTTTTTTTTTTTTTTTTTTTTTTTTTTTTTTTTTTTTTTTTTTTTTTTTTTTTTTTTTTAAACCGTGGGAAGTGAGGTTGTCGTGATGAGGTAAGAATGAGGTGGCTGTGAGATTTCTCCAAGGAGTCTTTAACTACCCTCTGGGCTTTTTAGCGCCTGCACACGTGAAGCACTTCAGTATTAGCTTAACTCTGTTTCTCCAGTTAAAAGCATTAAATTGCAGATACCAAGTGTTTTTCTCTCCTGATTCTCTTTCAAATTCCTGAAAGCTAAAGTAATTTTGTCATGACTCACATTATAAAAAGAACAAGTGATGTGACTGCTCCCACTTATCATGCACATGTACATAACAAATATTCTCTGTCCTCTCTACCTTGACTTGCTGGTGCCTGCAGTCCTATCATCGGAGCCATCTGTTTAAGCATTAATGCCAAGCTCTGCTCCATGAAGCAATTTCTTCTTCTTTTTTCCCTCATTCTTTCTCTCTTCCTCCCTCCCCTTCCCCCAGGATTGGAAGTCTCCCCCCACTACACTATTCTTCTATCACTCCAATTAAATTAACTAGAATTTGTACAGGGCAATGAAAAGAAGAATTAAGCTATAGCATGAGTAAAAATCCTAACTTTTGACAGAAAATACTATTCTTAGATCACAAAGACTGGACACAAATCACAGTACCAAAGAGAATTTGAAAACAGGCACAACAGGCACCCCTCAAGATTTTATCCACAACCACTTATCTCCCAAAATATATACGATTAATCTTACTAGAGTTATTCATGATTATCGTTCATTTAGGGACACAATCTGATCACTGATATACTTTCTTATTCAGTAAATTTGTTAGGGATGGAAGCATGATTAACTCTCTAAATGAAAAGTGCACTCTCAGAAAACTGGTGAGGCTTTACATTAAGTTCACAAGTCTTCTCAACTAAGAGATTAGTTGAGTTTTCTCCATATTAAATGTAGTGTCAGTTTCTGGAATAAAGGCTTTGCTTTTGGAACATGATCCCACCTCAGCCCCTTTCAGCTCTCAGCTCACAATGTTACCATTGCTGCAGTTACAAAGACATCCAAAGTACCATCTGAACTAAAAACGATTTTGTGAAGTCACGTTAAAGGCTAGGGCTTTAATTTTCACTTGAGATTACCTTTCAAAAATTGCAAAAAATAATGGAATTTAACCATGTAGAAGAGGTGTAATATTTAGGACAAATAACATATACTAATTTTCCAAATTCAATAAAACAGATTAAAAAGGTTTACAAGGTAGAGAAAAGTTCTTCGGTAAAACCCATACAAGGTACAGAATTTTTGCAACTACCTCTTTAACTTCTGCCCCTTTTGGACTGTGAGCAAAATCCTTTACATTTATATGGAAACAGATATAACTATAAAGCACTGGTGAAGATTTTGATGATAAGGTTTTTGGGTGATACTGGTTCATCTGCAGTAAGGATGAGCCTCCAATCTTCTGAATCCTTGTTACCAAATTAAGATTCAAGGACCTTTGGATCTGTTCCCATTTTCAATGTATAAGCCAAAAGAAAACACTGCCAAAGGCTTGTGCACATCTGTGCATTTATCATAATCAAATCTCAAACCTCAGCCTTTCCAGTCTTTCTGAGGGACGGTTAAATGGTTAAAATGCCATTTCATAGCTCGACCCTTTTCTTGGGATAAACACCTACATGGAGCCAGAGGATTCCTCACTACTACAGAGTTGTGATGCACATGTGGAAAGACACTGCTCTGCCTCATCACCCACTCCTTCTCATGACCAACAAGTTGCACGGTCTCTGCATAAGGCAGCATGTCTAACTCACTTTTACAAAGCCTTTTGTCATCAGTACTGTGTATAAAATACTAATAATGGTGATAGTTAGATTAATAATTCACTGAGAATCAAAATCCATGCAGTTTTGGCCTTTCTTTATTCCTCATGGACTGAACCACATTTCTGTGAATGGGTTTGTTACTCAGAAACATCCGCCAAATATTTCACTTGAGCACATTTCCGCCTCCAGAACACTCGTGAGCTGCTCACTTCAGTTATCTGCTATTCACAGTGTGCGAGTGGTAGCACAATATTGTTTCCAGTTCCTGACTAGAGGAAAAAAAAACTTTTCAAATGGGGGAGTGATAAGCAGCAAATGCTGAATCACTGTTCATAAATAGCTTTCTGAGATAGATGACTGCATGAATACATGCTCATGTTAAAGTATATGAAACCTATAAAACATAGAAATGTTTTTACAAGAGAGGAATAATCTGACCCCACATGTAACTGTTGTCACACTCAGTACTTTATTTTTCAAAGTACTTACAAATGGCTTTTTGTATTAAGCAGCAATTGGATATACATGAGTTAAGATTTTTAAACTTTCAAGCTGTGATACTATGCTGAAGAATTCATTGCTGTTTTTCAAAAGGAAAGAACAGACACATCCAAGGAAATTCAGTACTTTTTAAGCAGATTATGCACCTTCACTATTGGCAATCATCACCGCTTCCTTTTCCCATTTTGCATGCTGTATACATATGTGAGTAACTTAATCTTCCTCCCAAAGTTGTGATGCTAAAAATCCACCCACATTTTTCCAATACCTGATAACTAATCATTGCAAAGTTCTCTTTGATTACAGTGCAAAGCATAGCAATAGCCATGAAGAGAGAGGGCCAAAAATTTGTTGGCGTCAACCTCAATAGTTGAAAGCTGGTTATGCTATTTCTGTGCCAGAAGAAGGAGAGATGCTATACTATATAATTTAGTGAGTGGATAACAGCATTCTGATGCCATGGTTTAGTTATAGTGTGTGATGTTTTCACAGTGACATCTGTGTGGCTGATTGATGGAGAGCTTTTGCAACACTGAGTTTGACAGAGTGTGGCTGTGCCATGACTTTGCCATAGGTGACTTAATTTTTTTAAGGTGAGGAGTAGACAAGAAGATGTTTGAGCTGACAGAAGTCAGAAATGAGAATAAGTACCACTCTAGCCATCTATAGTAACAACATCTGTTCCTTCTGATTCCTATTTTCATTTTTATTTTGAACAGTTAGGAATAAATACAAAAAACCCCCAATGCTGTAACTAATGTTAGAGGAAATTAGCCAAAAATCAAGCCAATGAAACGTAACAAACTTCCCAAGTCCCTATGAACCTAGCTACCCTAACCCCCTTGCACTTCAAAATCCTCCCTCTTGTTTGCCAATATAGTGCTTGCCCCCTCCTTCCTTTTAAAAATAATTTTTACAATTAAGGGCTGATTGTGAGCTCCAGGGCTGAAGGGGACTTCGATTCAATGCTCACTTCAAAAGGACTGCACTAGGTGCTTACACACAAATGACATGTCTTCACTTCTCCTCCTGCACGTAGTGTGCCCTGATGAATAATCGAGGCAGCTTTTACAGAGACACAAGAAATGCCGATCACAGTTTGTCTCTGAGTCAGTTGACATTTTTATTTTATATATAAAGCAAATTAGGGTGGAAGACAGACAGAGAGCAAGAGATGAGGCTGTGTGCACACCCCTACAGATCTCATTTAGTCTATGTTACAGAGCACTCAGTCTTTACAATCCTGCCTACTAATAAGGAGCATATATCCCTCCTCTAAGAAATTAATAAATCTTGAGACAGCTTAAAGGAAAGAAAAAAAAAATTTACTGCCTTTAATGTGGACATTTTCGCCTTTGTA
The DNA here is from genome assembly GCF_003031625.1 of Empidonax traillii. Taxonomy (NCBI): domain Eukaryota; kingdom Metazoa; phylum Chordata; class Aves; order Passeriformes; family Tyrannidae; genus Empidonax; species Empidonax traillii. Next base: position 1,549,124 of record NW_020955325.1, on the reverse strand, counting down.
TGTGTGATGGGATTAGGGAGAGGGAGGTGAAGGACTTGCAACACTGCTGAGGGGAGGGACATGGTGGAGAGCATGTCAGATTTTTCCAGAGGTTAAGAGTCATTCCAATATCAATTAAAAGTAATCTGGTAATTGCATTGGATATAAAAGAGAGTGAAGAACCAGGTTTTTTTCATAACAACTCTGCCACAGTGTTTTCAAAGCTCTGTTATCCTTGTGATGGTCCCCTACTACGCTCCCACTGCACTTGGATGTGACCTGCAGCATTCACATATACTCCAATCCCATACAAAAGCAAGCAACTTCCTCTTTTATTAATTCATAGTTTTGCCAATATTCAAATACTCAGCTCAAAACAACTAGGCACAAAAATCTAATGGAAGAATTTCCATGAAAATCACAGTTTAGAAATTTAGTAATGAAGTGGACAATTATTTCAGTCAAATGTAGTACAATCTTTCACAGTAATAACAACAAAGAAGCATTAGATATTGCTGGGCTCACCCACCATGACATATTTTGTCCTCAAATGCCTACCTGTTTAGGCATAAGAGATCAGATTGGTGGAAGGTGGCTTGCATGTTCCCAAAAGAGGAACCAAGCCATCCTCTTTCATATAACCTGTAGACACCATGTATGTTCTCCATCATTTCCATGTCCTATGACTCTTTTCAGCCTAACAGATATAGAGACTCAGAGTAAAACCAAACAAGACTTGATGGGACAGAAGTCTTTGATTAGAACAAAAAAAATCCAAAAAAACCCCCAAAAAATAAAAAGAAAAAAAGAAAAAAATTGAAGAGGTTCCCTATGATATAGAGCTGTTCATTGAAGAGGCCTGCTGAGAGATATTTCTTGTAATTTTAAAGGAAAATCTTGCTAATAGATATCATATTGATTGAGATTAAAGCTATGTTTTAAGTGTTGGACTAGCACATGTAGAAGGTTCTTGCTTTCAACCTGCATTTAAGGTAGCAAAGGTAAACCTGGTATTTTGAGAATCGTGACATTTCCCTTTCCAAGTTCTAAAGTTCCAAGTGTAGTACTTATGGCAGGTCTTTCTACTGATCCACACAGTAATACCTGAGCAGAAAAGATCTAGATGAGACAAAACCTTGAATGGGCAGTACCTGAGCTATGTGTGGAAAGCCCACCCTCAGTATGTGTTTTGGAAGAGGTCAAACTCCAAACTGATGATACTCCCAAACCTCAGGGAGACGCCACCTCGCTGGGAAGCGAGTGGAAAGAGGCGTAGGCCACCTACTTGCCAACTTGGTGGAGATACAAACTAAACTCCTTTTCAGATTTAATCTTTTTGGACAAGAGTTTCAGAAGTCCTTGAAAAGTCTGATAAGAAAAGAAATGCAGAAATTTCAAAGCTAGGAGAACTGAGGTGCAACATATCCACAGCAGAGCCTGGAAAAGAACTTGGAAAAACCAGACATAACCTTTTGTACATTCCTTGACATAGCTGCAGTATTTTCACTTATCTCTAGGTCCATTTGCTATCTATATCAGAGTTACTTTCCACACAGCCTTATGGTGAAGCTAAAGCCTAGTTTTCTACCACAGTGCTTCAATAAACACCTGGGTAGATCCTGATAAAGAGAGAGACCACCATGCACAGCTGGGGTTAGTGAGGATCCTGGGAGATGTTTCAGAACTCGAGTTTCACATTTTGACTGATCCTGGTTGAGGGAAGCTCTGTTAGAATAAATATATTTATTATTTTTTAGAGAAAAGGACTGTTTCTCACTAATCAACCTGTGCCAGACCCAAGTTTCATCAACACAATAGCTACCTGCAAGCTAACTTGCAATTTAGTACATGATTACCCGTTGCCAGTAAATCCTCAATCTTCACAATCCAGGCAGGCAGTGCTGAAAAATGTTAAAAATATCACTTACTGTATTTAGTGGAAGCAGAAGGGAACTGGGAGAAGGAAGGGGAGAAGAAAAGAGCAATATATTGAAGAGGAATGAAATCGAATGCAAAAAAGTGGAAGAAATAAAGAAGCAGGAAAGGGAGACAAGAAGTAAAAGCAAGAAGCAGCTGGAACAGGAGTGAAAAAATGGAAACCGGGCAGCTGCAAAAGGATAGAAGCTTTACAAAGCTGGAAAATAAACTTCAGGTTTTTTCTCCCAAAGTGAACTTCTTGTGCAACATTGCTGCAGCAAAATTGACTCACAACTCTTCCCTCTCCTACTAAAACTAGCCCAAGATTTCTCAGCCAAACTGCCAAACCTGAAATCTTAAAGCCAAATGAAAGTAGATTGGAAATGCTGTCAGCATAAGAGCTTGGCACACCACCCTTGTCCCTTCTTATTCTATGTGGGCACTGGAGTGACAGTTTCCCTGGTGGAAACATAGATCTCTATGGAAAAAGTCACCAGCCCTCACAAGCCAGCCTCATGCTTTGGAGCTGCAGCCAAAGCCAGGCTGCTGGTCAGCCACAAAACATTTGCTGCTAGAAACCTGCAGTCCAGCACCAATTCCTCTCCTTTCTAGTATAGGGAAAGGTGTCAGAGGGGTTACTCTGTGTTACCCCTCTCAGTGGGGTATCATTAACAAGTACCTGCCTCTTGAACTTTCTTGGCTGCTCTTACCACACTCTGAAGAAATGATTATATGATGCATAACACTGGAACTGTGAACTGATCTTTGGTCTCTGTCTTCTCTTTGCCTCTTTTTGCCTCACAGCTTCACTTCCCAAATGACCAGGTTCTTCCCATTTGTTTTTTCCCCCCGCTTTCCCTTTCTGCTTTGCTTTATTTGTGTCCTTCATCTGCAATTAAAACTCTCTATTACTGGATCATCTAAAAATATTGCTATTTATTATAATTTTTTAATGGGCTTTCTTCTGCATTCTCAATATTCTGGAAGGAAAATTCTTTTCACTCATAAAGAATATGAATTCCTTGTTCAGGAAGGAGAGCCCATGTTTCCCTTTCTCCCTGGAAATCCACTCTCATTATGGGATCCTTTTACTGCCCTGCAGTTAAGTTACCCTTAGGCTCTCAGGTTTTTTATATGGAGCACTAACTTTGGTTTTGAAATGTATGACAATATACATTAGAAGCACTTAGAGCTTACACAACCTTTGTAGAAGGGTCACTATGGGACATGGAGACTGGGATCCAAACCATGCCTGCTGTGACATTAAAGGGATCAAATTTGCCCTGCCTGTATATATAAGGGATACCGTGTTGCAATGTTCAGCTTACCATCAAGATATGAGATCACAGTTAAATCAGAATTGCAGCCTGTCACTGTCAAAAGCATGGTTGTTAGTCATTAATAAACCACAATTCTGGCATTACTTCATTGAATCAGCTAAAAGGCAAATGTATTTGTTATGTGTGTTCACCCCTTTGGAATCATAATGGCCATGTGAAAATTCCAGTGTTCAGCACAAACGCGTCTTAATAGTCACTATTAATACTTGTGAAATAAGATACATCAGTTTTCCTCCTTCTTTGAGAAATCAAGGGATGACCCCTAGTGACATAAATGCTTTGAAACTGGTCATGCAAATCTGCAGCAATAATGATAAAACAGGAAAGCCAAACCACATCATGACTATCTGCAGATAGGGTTTGTACTGGCTCCTGAAGATTTATTCATCCTCAGACTTGAGGGTAATTACTGATGAGAGATATATAAAATTTGATTAATTGCAAAACTCATGGCCATTTGTTAATGTATGTTACGTTTGGGTTTTTTGGTTTGCATTTGCTTGTTTTTTTAGGGGGGAAGTTTTTTTGTTTTTGTTTTTTTTCTTTATTTTTTCTCAACTGTAATGGATAAGATGGACTTTTGTAAAGTCATGATCCCATCCAGGTCTCCAAAAAGTGCATGTGTGTCATGGGAGTGAAGCAGAATTTTCATTAACTGTTGGGAGTAACTCAGACCGTATGACACAGCCAAGCACAACAACCTTTGTCAAGTTAGGACCGAGGTAACATTTGTGCCAGCAAGACATTTCAAAACTCTCACCAAACTTGACCAGAGATCTTCTATGTTATGTGAAATTGGATCCCAAAGTAACAAAGTACACTGAGAAATTTTAAGGTACCTTCTAGTTCCCTGCAAGATGCAGTAAGAATCCTCTTTTTATTTTCGAGATCTCAGCATTTCTAATCTCAGGACTGTGTGTATCAGAAGAAGAAGACCCAAAAACTGCAACACAAACCACTGAAAATAAAATTGCATGTAATTAAGGAATATCAGCTTTGGATTTTTTTTTTTTTTTTTTTTGGTGGTGTTCTTTTGTGTGTGTGTGTGTGTGTGTGTGTGTGTGTGTGTTTGGTCAAAGTGTATTTAACTTCTGATTTTCTCCTATCCAGATCATGTATCTTCAAGAAAATATTTGCTTTGTTGAGTTGCATATTTGCACTTTTATGGACTGACATGAATGAACATGAGTTAAAGAGATGAACTGATAGTTCACATGATTATTTTTCTCTTACCTACATTATCAATTTAAAAATGCCTTTTCATGAATGATTTAAGTGGTTAAATAATCTGTAGGCTATTTGCTTTACACTGAATCAGAATACAGACATTTCATTCTTTTGTATTTTCTTTTGTTAAGCTAATGAGTTAAACATATCCCAGAAGCATAATGCCACATTCGTGTCACTGATTACAAAGCTGAAGCTTGGCTGTATTTTGGCAGCTTGTTAAGAGTACTGGGCAGAGACACTGTCTTTGTGTGTCTCTCCTATCAGTTGTTTGGTTTACAGGTTGGGGTAGAGGAATTTTCCTGGATAGGAAGATGTTGAGAGTTTTTCTAATTTTGTCAGCAGTAAGTGTTTCTTTTCAGTTTAATTTGGTGGTTATAAAATGCTCTTATTTCATTTGTATGCCAGTTTGGGGGTCTGTAAAAGATTTAGATTCATTATCTTGTTTTATCAAGCATGTAATAAATAAGCCAAACTAATTTGAAACTTTCCATTTGTTCACATTGTTTATTTCTGTATCTGTATTTATCACAGTTTTTCTCACTCTCCTTTTTTCCTGTTTGCTGTACTCTTATTGCTGTTTTCTTATATTTGATCAGAAGTTGCTCAGTGTGTAAGTCATGCTGTCATATACATTCATACAACATGATGCTGAGAGAGGAGTTTGGGAGTGATCAAAAATAGACCTGATAAGCAAGTACTAAATTTAATATTTTTTTTCATTTCCTGTCCTATTTTCTCTGTATTGGTATGCATCTTAGCACAATTCCCTTAGATGTGGTTCAAACAGCAACTGGAATGTTGCATAGGGATAGCCGAGGGTTCTACTGGGACCCAAGAGTCTCCATAAAGGTAAGTTTTTCTGTCATCTGCTCATTATGGCATTGGGAGAAGAAAAATACAAGATAATTTTCAGGGCAATTTACTATAGCTATCTGTGGTAATGCCTGAATATCTAGTAGCTGCCTTCCAGTAGAGCACAAGTGCACGAAAGCCATCTACATGGGATAAAGAAGAAAAAAGAAAAAATTCAGATTTAACCTATAAATTTCCAATACATTTATAACAATTTTCTGTTTCTTTACTTGACCTCTAGCTTAGCCAGACCTCAAGCTATTATAGAGAATTTTATAACCTCAACCACATTTTTTTTTTTTTTGCAATTGTTCCAAAGACAGCTCAATTAGATATATCCAAGAGTCAAAGAAAGACAAAACCAAATCAAATTCACAAGGAGCAAATAAGAATAATCCAAACCTTCTTTCAAAAATAAATAGGAGACATGGATATGGATGTTACTGTCAGAAGATGTGCAAAACTCAGAGAGATTATGCAGAAGAGTACATACATGTATATATCTTTCCTAGTGCAATTTCATGCCTGAATCAAGGCAGTCTGTCTGTCTGCTCAATGGAGATTTGGGACTCAAGGTCATGGGTGAAATTGCTTTCCTTTCACTGAAACTTCTGTTTACAATGAGCCCTCCCAGTATTTCTCCCTGAATTAATTTCAGGAAGCAAAAAGTTCAAACTCCATCAATTTCTTTCTGTATTTTTTCCCCTCCAGTTGAAACTCATCACTTCTAAAGCACCAAGGCAGGCTGAGAAGTTCACCCTAGTGACCATCTTGCAAGGCTGGCAGAGTGGAGACCTCACTGAGAAACAGCAGCATCAAGTCAAGCAGGACATTCCAGGGAGGGCTCCCCTTAGCCACATTACAGTAAATGGATTTTCCCATGACCTTCAAGATGCCACTTCAGTTCCCTCCAAAGAGACTTAAGCAGCCTCTCTGCTATTAAGATGTTCCTTCATTTGTCAACAGAAAGCTGCTCAATTGCTACCCTGAGCAAATTTACATAGAAATTACCAATGATACTCTGCAAACAGTTAGAAGGATGACAGCAGAGACACCCAGCAGAAACACTCCAGTATACACAGCCTACAGAGTCAGTGCTCAGACAAAGATATGGAGGCAAATGTTACAGTGAAAATACAATGGGCTAGCAGAACTGTTAACGTGTGCATTCAGCACAGTGAGATGTGTTAGGGCTCTGAGTATATACTAGTTCCTCCAAAACTTTCCCACAGAAGGAAGATATTACTAGCACTTTCTTCCTACCTGTCAAGCACTTCCAAGATGCCTTTGCAACTTTCCAAGTTGCCATGTACCTGAATATTAGTGTGAACCCTGCAGGTGAGAGGGAAAATTGCTACCCCATCCTGATAAAGGATGCCTGGCTTTTTAGCCTAGCACTGGGATCTTTATCTTCCTGTCCCTGACAGACAAGTCTTGCTGCCACTCTCAAAGCTCCTCTTTCCTAGTCATACTCCTCAGGCTCTCTGTCTACTCTCAGTCTTTGCAGAGCCCTTTCCCCTCCCCACCCCTAGAGACAGGACCGAGGAAAAGCAGGCATCTGATTTACTCAAAACTGCCATTTTTTCATTTTTTAATCTCCTTTCTAAGGTTATTGATCTGATCCCAATGGGTTTTTATTTGCAGAATTGTAGACCTGTGAAGTTTGTACTTATTCCTTTTGTCAAGCAGTAGTTGTGGTAGCATCTGACCTCCAAAGCCCTGTATATAATGGCCAG
>NW_020955325.1:1535812-1541973 GCF_003031625.1 Empidonax traillii | reverse complement strand
TAATCCTGAGGTTCATCTGCCGGGGCCAAGCACGCTTGGACGGTGGCAGCGAGGTCCTCAGGACGTAGATGGATTGCCTTATGGGCTAACGAGCTCCATCTGCCCGGGGAGGGGCCCCGACCGGGAATCGAACCCGGGTCTCTGCAGTGACAGTGCAGTGTATTTTCCCCTGGACCACCGGGGGCTCCCAAAGCCCTGTATGAGGGCTCAGACAACCCCAAATAAAATACAAATTTGCCGTGGTTGCTTCTTGACTAGAAGCCTGGTGGGAACCTAGAGCATTTCTTTCAATGGAAGCATTTTTCCAGAGCTGCCCTTCGATGCAGCAATTCTTCTACAGCAATCCACAGCCTCAGCACAAGGTCTTAGCCCTACAAACATTTTTTAAAACAGCAAACCAGAGACTTAAAAGCAATCATGTCTGATCAACACTAACAATACTGGTCTCTGTCTACTCAAAAAGGGATACTCCAGGAGGCAAATAAAGTAATGGGCGCTAAAAGATACCAAGAGGCAAGTCTACATTTCTTCAGACACCACATTGCAGCAGACTGTTAGATCAGTTAAGGGCAAATAAAGAGGAATCCAGCAGCAGAAATCTCTCTGGAAAATGTTTTCTCCTATGTAGGTATGTACATAAATGGAGGTACATTTGTGTGAGAGCAAGAGAAAAGAAAGAGGGGGATTCAGCAGGGCATAGGGTACAGGTGCTTACTATGTGGTCTTGACATGAAATGACTGCACAGAGTAGAAGAAAAATCCCATTTCAAATAATGATCAAAGTCATCATAGAGGAATGAGTAGCTTCCACTTCTTAAAGCAAACAGGCAGATAATATTTATTCCACAGTATAGACAAAGCTCTGCCTTCTGTCAAGGAGAAAGGAATAAATTGTTTTCCCATAATGGCGCTTTCTTTTCAATCAATTTCCCTTCAAGCTTGATTTAAGAGGAGGCCATGTCAGAACCTCAGGCGAATGGAAGAAACCTAAGATATTCGCCCATCAAAGGGGAAAACGATGATGCAGTCACACTTACAGAGTTCCATCTAAACACCAGTGCTGCACAGAGGTACAGTCATGCACTCCTCTCCTGCCTCCTCTTCACAAAAAAGGTTTGCAGCAACAATGCAACAAAGGGCCAGTAACAATGAGTAAGAAAGAGTTCAGAGCACAAGGAACAACAGGAATGGAGTTCATATTGCTTTAGTTAGGGATAGAAGTACTAAGGAAACTGTTGTTACAGATCACTTTGTTATTAATATGCATGCATATAAGAAAGAAGAACAGTTACATTTGGAGAAGACCCTGAATTCTAGGAAATGCTATAAGGGGACAGAATGAAGACTTGGACTGCTCCCACAGCATTGCAGGCACTTAGGTACTTGCAGAGCTAGGTCATCAGGGAACACTTTTATATTCAAGTATACAGCCTTCTTAAAATCCATATATATTTTTGGGGGTTACAAACAGTTCCTTGAGTTGGAAAAATCACAGTAGTTTCCATTTCAGAATTAAACTGGTGTCATAGAAGTTTTCCCATCTATTGCTTTTAAATGCAAATTGTAGAAAGACTGCTTCCAGAAGGACAGGAATTCAAAAAGAAAACACTCAGTATTTTTTAATCTCGGAAAAATTTTGGTAATTTGACCCACATATAGTATGAACACAGTTCCAATAATATTGGCTACAAAATACATAGTCTCAAAAGTTCAACTAAAGTTTTAACAGACACAGATCTGAAAGACAGAGGACCCCTTTTTTTTCTTCTCATAAAGTTCCTCACAGGATGCAACTCCCAGTTAAATAAATCATCTCTTCAAAAGTCATAGGATTTTTACTGTAAAATTTTAGGGAGGGGATGTTGATTTAAACAAAACAACTCCTCCCCATTTTCTTCCTGACAGTTAATTCAAACCAATGCTGCCTCAAGACAGGAGCGTGCTGCATGTTTGAGTACAATGATTTCCTCATGGCAACACAGTAAATAAACAGCTAGCAAATGATTTGGGTGTTCAATGGACTTTGCAAGCAAGATCTTAACAACAGCAGTGTTAGTTATGCAAAAGCTAATGAGCAATTTCTAGAATTGACATTCCCATTTCCTGGCCCTAATTCTCTCATTATTTATCCACAGGCATAACAGGCATGTACTGGCTTTAGTATTACTGACACAAAGGATGCCACATTCACTGATGACAGCCCCACAATCATAGCTGCTGATTAAGTTAGAGAAGGGGGTTGCTGGGGAGGATGGAGTTAACACCCAGCACAGCCCAGCTAGAACTAGCAATGAGAACTTGCTCTCTGGTGTCAAGTACTTATCCAGGCACATGTGTATCTGTGCATGCACCTGCACAAGGACAGTCTTAGAGGAATCTTTAATGATTAAGATTTTCTCCACAAATGTAGGCCAACATTTTCAAAAATAGATGTCCAAACTTAGGCATTCCAAAATCCATATTTAAGCATCTAGAGAAGTGGCCTCATTCTCAGAAGTGCTGAAATTGCCAAGAGCTGTAAAGTGCTCAAATCTTGAAAACCAGGACACATCTTTAGGTGCTTGAAAACAGATTCAAGAGCCTAAGTTTAGGCATCTGTATTCTTGACTGTAAACTTATATTACCATGCAAGAGCTGCTATAATCCATCTTACATACATGACATTGTCAAAAATATACTGTACTGATTGTCCCAGATTTTTGATTGCAGCTGACAAGTGCACCACCCAGCTCAGAGCAGGATCACAGATGTAGCCACTGTTTTTCTTCACCAATTTCCTGGTAGCGTTATGGTAGCAAATTACAGTGACTACCAAAAGGACCCAGTGAACAATGGTGGCAGCAGACCTGGCCCCTATTCCCTTTGTCTACCCTCTGTCTTCAGCAGAAGAAAGGATGGAATTGATGTAAGGTTGCACTAATCAAATATAAAAAGAGTGCTCATTTTGGCTGGGATAAAGTTAATACAGGGATGCTTTAGCTGTCACTGGGAAGTGCTTACACACAGCCAAGGCCTTTTCTGCTCCTCACACCACCCCACCAGTGAATAGGCTGGGGGTGCAGAGGAAGTCAGGAGGGGACACATCCAGAGCAGCTGATCCAAATAGACCAAAGGGATATTCCATACCAGATATCATCATGCTCAGCCTATAAAGCTGGGAGAAGAAGGCAGGGGGAATGTTCAGAGTTACAGTGTTTGTCTTCCCAAGTCACCTTTGTGTGTGATGGAGCTCTGCTTTCCTGGGTTTGGCTGAACACCTGCCCGCCCATGGGAAGTAGCAAAGGAATTATTTGTTTTGCTTTGTTTGTGTATGGCTAAATCTGTGTTTAAATCTGTGCAGTGCAAGAGAAATAGGCCCCATAGTGTATCAATGTCAATCACACTTATTAAACATGAGAATAGAGTATATATGTTTACTGAAATGTTACCAAGTAGAATTCAGTTATGTCTTTTGAAACTGATGTCAGATCCTTCAGCTTAGGGCAATTAAAAGGAAATACACACAACTGTGTGGTATGCTGGTGACTCAGTGGGGAAATAGCTTCTCCCTCTGCTACATGTGGTAGAAACAAAATAAAAGATTAGATAATATTGAAAGGAAAAAATCACACTAAGGAAAGGTTCATCAGTGAAATAGGCAATATAGAGATGATTTTATTTTAACGCATTGATACCATTTCTCTGCCTCCTCTGAACCCAAAATCCTGATATTATCTCTGTGAAATAACTTGTAACAAAATTCTCAGTTTGAATCAGGGTCTTCAAGGTACTTCCCTTCTTCATTTTTCAGCACCATTCTAAAATAATTGCTGCATCCTGTAGCTTCAGTGCTTAGGCAGCAGCAAAGACAACATATTCTACAAACTGCCTGCACCTGTACACAACTATACTGTCCCACACAGCCGGAAAGCAATCTGATGAATGGGCATACTAGAACCACACAAAATTATCTTGAATGTGAGGCAATTCATCATATGTGGCAATAAATTACTAAAACTGCAATGAAAGCAACCGTACTTCCATTGCTTATTTCATCCAAATGGTTCCCTATTTGTACCATGTTTACCTTTTTAATGTACACCTAAAGCAGTCAAGTTCTCAGATGTCCTAAAATGTAGTATTCCACTAATAATAAAGCTGTTATTATTTTGAACAAGTAAGAATCTGATCACAAATTCCTTCACTTAATAGTAAACTATGATCACTTCTGGGACAGCTACAACTACCATTCAATGACACACAAACAATATTATCTATAGAGTTTGTAGCCAGAAATTAAGTAAAAGACCTCTTTCCAAAGACACAGTAAGGGAAAATTAACATAGGAAATTAATCCAAACTGGCCAAGGCATTTAAATATATTGTTTCAACATTATGTCACAGAGAATAATACATCTACTAGGTCACCCACAACTGTGAGCACAGCTTAGCTTTGCCTCCTACAGAGCAACCAGGAGTGACTCCTACCAGGAGCCCTAGTCACTCCCTCTGCCCCACCAATCCCCTCTGGTGAGTCCACATTCCTCTCTGAGCTACCCACATAAGCCACTCATATTTCAGTGGGATGGTCTCTGCTGTAGCAGAGAGTGTAGTCTACACACTTCTTCAATCCAGTGCACAGGGGGACTTGGTTACTCAGTTCTAACTTCTTCCTAGAGGCTCAAAAGCTGCTAATAGTCTAAGCTTATTTGTTCAAGCACAGAACTAGTTATATGCCTTCCAGACTGCCCTGCTTACTAACCAACCTGGCCAAACACAAGGCAATTCCAAATGTATGTTTTACAGCAAAAGACCCTGTAAACTTACCCTTAGCTCATGTGAGCCAAAAATGCTCCATTGTGAAGATGGTATCACTGAGCTCTTCATAGCAAAAATTCCTTTTCATTTGCTTCATAGCCCAATGATGCATAAACTAGAAATAAACTCCCCATGTATAATAAATTAGAAGTGGTTTCTTAAATTACTTTTTGTCCAGAAACTTCCCTTTTCACTAGTGTTGCTACAATACTCTTTTTCCCAATGGCTTACTCAGGGAAAAAGAGCATATGGGAAAGATTGTAAGTAAATACTAGTATGAGTTGAAAATGGTGTTTGAAACACAAAAGAAGATAGGGCAAGGCATGGCATTCATGCCAAATTGCTATTAAAGAGATAACAGAAAAGTGAAAAAAATATGATGATACTGGCGTCTGGTAAGAGTCTAAAGAGGAGTCACGCTGAAATGGATTCTGTGGTGTCTTGGATGACAAGTGATATGATTTGAGCATGAAATGTAAAACAACTAGCATTGTAAAATGTAATAAAAATGTAAAGCAAACAAGATGAGCACAGATGCAGGTTACTACCTCAGCAGCCACTTGAATGAACTGCACTCAAAGAAATCCAAAGGAAGAAAGTCACTACAGTCAGTGCAAGAGATTAACAGAATTATGAAAAAAGCTTCTAGCTGAAGACTGGGTTTAGTCAGCAAAGTGAGATCTGTTGTTGGTTCGGTTAGATAAAGAACTGGGTGACAGTTGCCCAGTCACCTCCTTCCTCTGAGCTGGAGCTCAGACTGAGCTGTGGACCAAAGGAAGGAAAGCATCATAGCTACAAATTTTAGTGTATGGCTCCTCTCAATCATCTAAAGGAGTTGCTCTCTATACCTCAAAATGTAGGAAGCAAAAGCTGCCTCTGAATCTTGGCAGCTCTGCATGGCACAACTTCCCAGAATGCTACAATTCACACAGCAACACCAGCTCCAGGTGTTTCACAGGAAGTATATGCATTAGAAACACTAAGCTCAGTTTTGCAGTCTTCCACACAGGAGAACACCAGTGAAAGTTGCATACGAACATTCCTGTAAGACAAGACTCAATGGCAGAAGTGGGAGGTGTAATGGGGACCACAGGAAAACATCAGGGGAAAAAAGGCTCAGATTTCTCTGCCATACACATTTCATCTTTGTATTTTAATAAAGTTAAATAAACTTTAAAAACTTACAATGTTAAGCAAGGTATCTGTTGGTCCCTAAGGACTAAACCATCAACTTTAAACCTTGAGTTCATGAAGCTCATTTTCTTCTTTCATTAGCTATTATTGTCCTATATGTGCTGCTGAAGGTATCTCTGCTGTTCTTAGAGAGATGGCAGCTTGCAGCCATCTCTGTCCCTGTGGAGTTG
>NW_020955325.1:1494117-1535700 GCF_003031625.1 Empidonax traillii | reverse complement strand
AAAAAAAAAAAAAAAAAAAAAAAAAAAAAAAAAAAAAAAAAAAAAAAAGAGGAAGAAGAAACCTTTCGTCTCATGTCAATGCCAGCAAATGCACACACTACTGTTAGCAGATGAAAGATAGCGAATACTGAAAAGAGGTGGCTTGAAATTTTGGTAAGTTTTGCATGGAATATGGTTTGTTAATATCCAGCATTCAATTCTGCTTCATAGCCTGTGCTTTAGAGCTACTGGTAACAGATGTTTTTCTACAAGAATGGTTTTGGTAGGCAACTACTAAACATGTGGCCTAAATATTTACTATTTTCTTACTTGATTGTTTGTTTACATTCTATAAGTATTACATTTTGCATTTCTTATAAGGTTTTCCAACCAACTTTATCACTGAGAGATTGCTCATTACTTACATGTATTGTTCCATATAACACTTCTAACACACCAAAGATTTCCAGCATACTTAAGATTCCACAAAACCATACAGCAGTGAGTTCCAGACGCTTGTTATGCACAGAAAAACAGAGGATTTCTCTAAATTTCAAATATACAGCTTCTTTAGGAATCCCTTGCAAATATGCACTATTGTGTTGTATTCCAATCTTGCATTAGATAACGTACTGCCTCATTGTGTTTATTAAAGATATGTAACCAATTAAAACCAGCACATCTTTAGGACACTACTTACAAGAACAAAAGAGTAAATCCACTAGCTCTCAAGAAAAGCCTAGAGCACACTGCAGAATAAAGCCAGTGCTGTGATTTCACTATTTAATGATAGAGAACTGTGTTCAATAACAGAGTGTGTTTCACTTAAGATTAACATCACTTACATTATTGAAAGCACATTGTGCTCCATAGCTTACTTTTTTTTTTTGAGGGAGAAGGGAGGACAGTATTAAAAACTTAATTTTATTCCTTAACTTAATGTCAACTTGAAGGACTAAAGATTAAAATTGGAGATGGGTCTTCATTGTTGAGTTTCTCAGCTTTCTAATTATATACCATACTCCATACAGCATGCATGGCAGCAAAGAACCAGAGGAACTGGCAGACTGAGGAAGAGTGAAAATGTCTTAATCCCTCTGACCTTTACCACAATTTTCTTTCTCCAACAGAATACACAACTGACCTTTTCTACCTACTGACAGCACATCTTATGGCAGATTTCCATTATCCAAAGCTCCCTGCAAATTCACTGGTTACTGGTCACCCAGCTCAGTTCTGAAAAGATATTACAATGCGCAGCTCACTGAAACCTTAACTGTTGTTTGAAACCTGTCCCAGAAAGTCAGAATTGCCATGCTTGCATACCTGCCAGCTTTCCAGATGTGCACAGAGGCAAAATACGTGCAAGAGAGCCAAACATTACAGATGTACCCAGAAGAAACAGGGCTGAAGTGTTGACAGATGCACCAGACATGTTCATCTAGGTCACAAACTTCATTGGGTTAAGGGATGTCTCAGTAATTAGGCTGCCTGCCCAGCACGCAGGAGATCTGTCTCTGACTAGTATGTGACATTGAGAAAGTCACTAAACCCCTATGACTCCACTCTTTACCTGTAAAAAAGGGGTGGACTGCATCCCCTTAGTTCAGTGTTATGAAACTCTTGTAGACAGTGAATCATTTACACCTACTCTGGTAACAGGGTCCAGATGGAGAAATTTGCAGAATATTTTAGTTGAAGTTTATCCTTTAATTATGGAAAGACAATAAAATATTGTGGGGTATGATATACAGATTTTATTGGTACAAGTTGGATATGTGTATTATTCATACCTAGAAAAGCCAAGTGATTCATGAGGGTTATATCAACTGACTAGTGGCAAAGTCTTTATACCAAACTGCACCATCCTGGTCTGTGTAAATATCATACTTTTATTTAAAAAACTGAGTGTTTGTGATACTTTTTATACTTTTTCACATCTTTTTAATTGAAACTATTTTTATATTGCTCCAGCTGTAAAGCCAGACTCTCTGAGTAACCATGTGTCCAACTGCAACTCACTGTGGGAGAGAAAACAAAAAATAAAATGATAATTTTATTCCCAAAATAACCTGTATTCTTATGCTTTTTTTTCTTCCTTTAAATTAGATTCAATAGAGACACTTAAAGTCTTTTTTGAGTGGTTATCATATATCTTGATAGGGAGCAACAGAAAGTGAGAAGTTTGACACATCAGATCCACGGAAATATATATGCCTCTGTGGTCAGCAAAAACAAAGAAGCTGGGGTTCGCAAAGGAGTCAAAGGTAGTAAGACTCTATAACAAAAGAGGAGTTTTAATCCATAAATCCAGGCAGCAGCTGCAGTGAGGGTGTGGGAGTGATACTTGCCTTTTTCACTCAGACTTGGTTTGGGATTTAAAATCCCAGGGGTTTCCATCTTGCATTCTACTGTGGGTTTACGGGGAAATAAGCACTGAGAGAGAAATCTGAATGCTCAGACACGGAGACGGAGAAAAGGATAGCAGAAGAGGACATGCAAAACCACCATACTGCAATCAGGATCCAAGCCTTCTTACATGCATGACCACTAAAGACAGTGTTTTGGAAACAGAAGTGGAATTAAATGGCACCTGAAGAGGCCTGTGATGCACCCTACCAGCATACAACTTCTTAAGGAACAAATTCTCAAGACAGCTAGAGCAGTCCTGAATGCAGCACTCAAAAATTATCACAAACAGCACAAAATATTAAGTCCAATTTGTAGTACACATAGACATAATTCGTGTCAGTAAAAGAATAAAACAAACAGATTGTAAAACTTATTTGCACCCCCACAAAGAAATAAGGCAGACCATTTGTAAGGTCATAAGCCATAAACTCTCTCTTCTTTCCTAAAATGAATTATGGTAGAATTCTGTTAAGTCAATGATCTTCTAGGCGCCTTGTTGTCTAAGAATGTATGAATTATAGGAAAACTATCACTGCTGGAGAGATAACAACCTAGCTCTAATTGTGAAAATAAACATATGTTAAATGTATATGTATATGATGTAATGAATATACAGGAAATAGCTAGAATAAATGTTACTCGAATGCTGTATTGGGCACGCAGAATTTTTCTGTAGCCCAGCATGCTGTTTGTTTTTTCCATATAATAAATTCTTATTCGAAAACCTATCATAACTCGAGACTTTGTTTCTCACACAATATATGTAATCTTAGTGCAAGAATTTCAGTGGTCTGACTCTTTGGGTAAATATATTCTTAGCTACATGAAATTTCCCTGCAGACAATATTCTTTGTTTTCCACATTTTGCCACTAACCAGTCATAATATTTTGTGCCATTATGACAGAGAAAATACTGTTCATAAAGATTTGCAAGGACTTTCCACAGAGAAAAAATACACTCTCAGAAATAGTATTCTGATAAAGTGTTATTTCAGATTTTAAGGGAATTAGAACTAGTGCATGCTAATGTACATTTAATTTAGAATTCCACTGACATTGTCTAATATTTCATTCTACATTGAAAGGAATTTACAATGTGGGGATCATTAAAAATTATGCAATGCATCGGACAGAATGTTTGAGACTGTGAATGAACAGTGACTTCAGATCAAGATCTAAAACCAGGAAAAAAATACTACATAAAATATACTACATATGTATTTTAAATAAATATATATTTATATGTTGCACACAGAAAGAGAAGGATATTAAAAGAAAATTCATGTAGGGAGAATTCAAAAAGGAGCATATGTTTTAAATCTTACACAAAAGCCTGACTTCCCTGTCAAATTCTAACCTGGTTTGTTTTGTTTTGTAACACACAAAAGCTTGGGAAAGTATGTAAAGGACTGATTATTCATTATTACTTAGCTAGTGGGTTTGGCTCTGAACTTTCCTTCATTTTCTTTTAGACTGCCTACCAAATATTGCAAAGCTCCATTTGGCAATGTTAAGCAGGAATAGACATGAAGAAAATCTGTGATTATTGTAGACTGATTTAGAAAGACAGTTTCAAATCTGAATATGAAATTCTGGGCAAATGCTGACTAAGAAGAGAAACAAAAATCTACAAGCATGAGATGCACAGGAAAGATGGAAGAATCTATGCAGAAAGATAAAAAACAAATTAGGAGCACAAAAATTGAGACTGAAGAACACCGAAATCTTCCAGAAAGTGAGAAGATGCTATGGAATTATTATTTACTCTTTATGATGACTGTCATAGAACCTCAAAACTGGATCACAAATACAAACAGTAATTTCTCAGAGGATAGGAATCTCATCACTAAGGACACATAATTAAAACACAGGGAATGGAAAAAGCATTTGAAAGCAAACCTGTTGGGGCCTCACTGATGCTGAGAGTAGCATAAAATAAGTCTTCTATTTCTGAACAGTGTGATTGTAGCAAAAGTAAAAGACTTATGTCTTGTGCTTTTAAAGAAGGCATGATTATAGAGGGACGATCTTCCAGCACAAACACACACACAAGAGAGTAGGGCATATCTTACATGCACTTTGAAACATTGTCACTGAATGCAGAGACAAGGTGACTTTGTTGAGCAAAGGCCACAGTTTCAGATACATATCTTTTGTTTTTCTTTCACAGCCATCTGAATATACTACCAAATTCTGATGCACCACTAAATCTTCGAGATTGCTGCTCTGGGATCCTTTGTTCATTTTCCTGCTTTTCACATCTGAACTCCTCCCTCTTAAGCAACATAATGCTGAGATGCTCCCTCAGCCTTCTCCTGTCTGAGTACTTTGGACTCATTTTGCATCATGGAGAAAAGGTCCTTTTCAATGTCTACTGCTGACAGAATTCTCCTTTCCAATTCATCCTTCCTCAGTAGACAAACAAATAACTTGTGCTAACACCCCCGCTGGAAGAGAGAGAGGTGGCCAGTTTGAGCATCCTATTATTTTTTCTAATCTGTAACTGATAATTCTCAGTGTGCCTCAACTGTCTGTTCCTGAGAGAAAGCTTTAAGTAAAGCAAAACTGCAACTGTGAGAAGCTGGATAAATAATTATTTGGGTTATTTGTTCTTGGGGGTTTTGTTGGTTTTTTTTTTTTTTTTCTTTTTCTGGAATACTTAGTTACAACTGACAGAAGTTTGCAATCATCTGCTTCCTCAATGGTTTGGAACTGCATTGCAGTCATGCTCTTAAACTAAAATCAAGAAAAAATAATGAACTTTCCTTGTTTTTTCAGCACACACAAACTTCCGATTTCACAAACTTTTAATTTCACAAGTTATCATTATGTAATGATTACATAATTCCTCGTGTAGATGCTCAGAATATGGGTACTTCAGGAAACATCAAGCTGATATTTTTCCACACTGAATTCGAGGGGAAGAGAGTAAGCACTGGCTGAAAGCCATAACTATGGCTTTATCATTTGACCATCCTGCCTTCCAGGGAGAGGTTGGAGAAGCAGCAGGCTAGTTTTTACCTTTCTCCTCCCTCTTTAAAAGGATTTGTTTGTACATGTATGAGGAGAAAGAGAGATGAGAGGAATGTCTCCTTTCAGGAATGGATCAGAAAATGGGAATTTTCAGCAGCACAGTATGTTGCCAAATACTTTGTTGCTTTCTCTACCATTATGACAAGAAATACTTCATTTGTCCTTGCCCTCCATATTTGCTTTATAGGGTTTGTCACATATAGGCCTCAATTTGTCACCTTGTGGCATAGGAAATCTGAGGTTGTCTCTCTGCAGGGCTAATTACAGTTATTCCTATTCCACTCCAGTATCTCTATCAAATGCCTGAAAATACAGACACCAAAGCTCCTAACTAGACTCATCCTTGCTCTGTATTTCCATCCCAACAGAGACAAATGCCCTGGAAAAATTGCTACTAGAGCAAGCTAACATTAAAAACAGAGTTTGCATTTCTTCTTTCAAATGAGTTAGTTAGAAACCAGTCAGCTGTTTGTTCGACATTTTGAGTCAAAGCCAAGCACCAATCTCTCCCTTGACTTACATTAGCTTTGAGAGCGCAAACTATAAGCAAGCTGGGGCTTAATGAGGCTGCATGTGGGGTCAGTCTGGCAGAACGAAAAAGCACGGTCATTTTTTGAGCTATGCCAGTTTGAAACAGAAACTACAGGGAGGATAAAAAGAGCAACAAAGAACTAAGGACCTGCAGAGATATCTCACTGAAAGGATTTCACTGATAGCAACTCCCTCATGGCTTCTGCACTCCAGCTCATTGTAAGATACTATTGCCCAAGTACTGGCACTGAGTAGCTAATCCAGATCAGCTTCCATCAGCCTTTGGCATAGCACAGTGGCACATCTGGATAGGAAAGGAAAGACTGAGTCTCTTGTCCAGGAATGTATAAACATATTTGGTTTTAGAGAGATTCGCTTCACATAAAATATGTACTATACAACATGCAAAAGGAACATGATTCAAAAAGAACCCCACCCCAATGTCTCCAAATCCCTTCTGTAACTATTTCTGAATAACCCAAAATCAAACCTTCTGCTAAAACCCAATTGTGTTAAAAGCACAGACTTTCACCATCAGAGCCAAAATGAACATCATTTACTTGTCTCTAAAATATGGACGATAAACCATTGTAGACATAAAAACACTCCACCAACTAGGGAGTCAATGGACAATAAATGCTAGAGGAAATACAGAGCCACGGTACCATCTTGACCACTCTCCTTCACTTTCCTCTCCTTCTTAACTCATGCTACAGACAACATTCTAGAGCACATTTCATACTTGCTTTGTTTCTCAGTTTAACAGCCTCCTTTAATTTCCCTGGCCTTCACACTCTTTGCTCCTGAAGAGCAGGAGGTGCTCAGAAATAAAGGTGATAGGCTGATGGAAAATTCTAAAGGCAGACTGGATTAATGTCATAGACATATCTCTGGGCCATCCAGAGAAATAATCTTCAATTATTCCAAGGCAAGTTAATTAGCTTTTCAAAGTTTTATATTGGCAACACATTCCCCAAGCTGGAAAAACAATCAACAGAAAAACTGAACATCAGACAACTGAATGGTTAAAATCCTGCTTGCGATCTGCTGAAGATGCTTTCACTGGGAATGTTTAAGCATAATAGTTCTGCGTAGGAAGAAAGGAACTGTTGTTATTTTAGTCATCTGCATATATTCTAGTTTTGGTTGGGTTTTGTTTTTTGTTGGCTTGGTTTGGGTTTTTTTTTTTAAAGGTACATTTAATGATTATTCAGAAGAGGACTATTATAACCATTAAAAATAATATTCATACAGATTGTAATCAGCTCCAGTGTCTCTCAACATGTGTGTGGGTTGGAGATGAGCGCCATGGCCAGTAGGCAGGGCCTTTTTTGGTACTGATGGGGGTGTATATTAAAACTTTAAAAGTTACTGTGATTAATTCCCATCAAGTGAGAGTAATTTTCATCACTGCTTAAGTATTCCAGCTGCTAATATTCCTAAAAGGGAATCAACTGTGCTCTTGAGCTTTATGATTAGAGTCATGCCTTTTTTCAACTAGATTGAGTCCCCCCCAACTAACAAGTTGGCCTAGGAATTTTTCACACTTTGTCAGAGCAATATCCAGAAAGGTAATTTCATAATAAGACTCCAAGTCTGCCTTTCTCAGCAGCTCTTTCCTTTTAGACTAGAATTCTAAAATACCTACTAAATACATTTTAGGTAGAATTCAAATTATGGGATTTCAGTTCTCTTAGGTACATTTGAAATATCCTGGCTTTTGATTTAAGTAATGAGAAAACGCCTTCATAGAAGGTTTTTCCATTGGCAAATGCCGATGGAGTGGGAGAGGTGGAAAGATTTTGGTTCCCAATTAGTTTTATTTGGGATGTTCAAGGAAAATCTTCCTTTCCTATAACATCATTCATCCCACTAATGTCTAGCTAGGAAAGCAGCACTAAGTTTTACAGAGCAGTTGTGGTTTCTCCCCAACAAAGATCCTTTTCTGACTGTAGCTTTTACTCCTCTGATTTGCTGACCCTTTTAATACTTCTTGAAGAAGATTCTTCTCAGAGAAGATTATTCTGGGAAGTACTGAAAAAAACCTGAAAGACAACTTTGTCATTGGTCACAGCCAGCATGGCTTCATGAGATGAAAGTTCTGCTTATCAGACCCAATTTCCTTTTATGACAAAGTAATCCACTCAGCTGATCCAGGGAAGCCAGTTGATGTAATCTTGTTTGATTTCAGTAAGGTTTTCAATACTGTCTCTCACAGGATCCTTCTGTACAAACCGTCCAGCACACGGCTGGATAAACACACCATGCAGTGGATGAGCAATTGGCCCACAGGTTGAGCACAGAGGGTAATAGTGAATGGGGTGACATCAGACTGGTGAGCTGTCACTAGTGGGGTTCCACAGGGCTCCATCTTGGGCACTGTGCTCTTCAACATCTTCAACAATGACTTGGACAAAGGACTGGAAGGGATACTGAGCAAGTCTGCAGATGACACAAAACTGGGAGGAGCTACTGACTTCCTGAAAGACAGGGAGGCCCTGCAGAGAGACCGCAGCAAATTGGAGGGCTGGGCAATCACCAAACGTGAAGTTCAACAAGGGAAAGTGCTGGATTCTGCACCTGGAATGGGTCAACCCTGGATGTTCATACAGACTAGGGAATGTGATGCTGGAAAGCAGTGCCATGAAAACGGATCTGGGGGTCCTGGTCGATGACAAGTTGAACATGATCTGTTTCCAGGGCACTGCTGATTCATGTTCAACTTGCCTTGGCAGCCAGAAGGGCCAACTGTGTCCTGGGGGGCATCAGGCAAAGCATCACCAGCTGGTCAAGGGAGGGGATTGTCCCGCTCTGCTCTGCACTGGGGCGGCCTCACCTTGAATATTGTGTGTAGTTTTGGACACCACAATACAGGAAAGATATTAAGATATAAGAAGGCATCCAAAGGAGGGCAATGAAGATAGTGAAGGGTCTTGAGGGGAAGCCATATGATGAGCGGTTGAAGGCACTTGGTCTGTTCAGCCTGAAGAAGAGGAGACAGAGGGGAGACCTCATTGCACTCTACAACTTCCTTGTGAGGGGAAGAGTGGGAGCAGGCACTGATCTTTTCTCTGTGGTGACCAATGACAGGACGCAAGGGAGTGGCTTGAAGTTGTGTCAGTGGAGGTTTAGGTTCGATATTAGAAAGAGGTTCTTCACTTAGAGGGTGGTTGGGCACTGGAACAGGCTCCCAAGGGAAGTGGTCCCAGCACCAAGCTCGGCAGGGTTCAAGAAGCATTTGGACATTGCTTTTGGACACATGGTGCGACTCTTGGGGACGGTCCTGTGCAGGGCTAAGAGCTGGACTTGATGATCCTTATGGGTCCCTTCCAATGTATCATATTCTCTGATTCTTAAATTTGTGTCCATTTTAAATAACCTGATTAGATCCCTTTCATCACAAGACTGAGAAGAGTCACATCAATCACAGAAAGATTTTTCTGAACGTATGGAGAACGAAAATCGGTTGGATACCTTTACATTTTCCATCCTTCTACAGAGAGAGTCCATTCTTATAATAATCCTTATAACAGGTATACAACACTTAATTGTATGTTTCATTCACCCCCAAAAATGCATATACACTCTAACTGAAACTACTTCAAATGAAAATCATATTCAAACTGCTCCAGCCAAAACACCAGAGTCAAGTACAATCTAAGAACTGCTACACAGTATTTCTAAAGAAATTCTTTGTATTTTCATATACAAGTGAAACTCTCAATTTAAAATTTTCCTAAATTTTTAAAAGTCAGTAAAAATAGCAACTAAGCACTTGTTCTGTCACATGCAGAAATACACTGAAGGGTATTTTAATCATATTGAGGAGAGAAAAAAAAGGTGCTTGACTATTTTCAACAGTATTTTCTGTTTCAATTAGCAAATTTTAAAAACAGCCTTCGCAGTTCAGTCCTACATACAAAAATTAAAAAAGCTACCTTTGACTTTGCTCTCCAATTTTCTACTTATCTAGGGAATTATTACAGCCATACCTATTCTGCTCATCTGTACCACCTTCATCACCTGAAAAATCAGACTACAAATGCAGTTTGCTTCCTAATCTCTTTAACAGGCTGTCCACTATTACTTACATCATTCAACTGATAGGGAAACACAGAGGCAGCACAAATTACTGGTGGTCACGCAGAAGGTTTAAAAATCATCTCTCCTGGTTTCAGTCATGCTTTCTAAAATATATCCTTCCCCTTTATTATGTTAATGGATCACATATAAGTGTTCATACTGCTGAGATTGCCAAGGTATACACAGAATCCATTCCATGAGTAAAGTTCTGATCTGTCAAACTCTGTTGCTATCGATTTTTGGTACCTTGGCCTCATGTAGATCAGGGTCCTCACATGATCAGTGCATGTACCATAGTAGTGGCTATTTTCTACTACTACAGAAAATTTGCTTTATTTTTTTTCTCAAGAAAAATTAACATGATGAACTATCACTGTGGTTTTAGTAAGTACATGAATAAGGACTGGCCAGAAAAACACCAATGCATTCATTTTCTCATATAAATAAGGGTTTACATGAACCTTGCTCTGCAGAGGTGAAAGGCTTCCAGACACTGAAATAATCCAGCCTGGTAGCTTTTGTCAGTTTAATTATTTTTGACTGGGATTGGTACTCACCAAACTGTCTCCAGTTGACAGCCCTGGAGATGATGTCCTGTGTTATCTATTGAACAGATACAGTCCAAGGAGCAGCAAGGCTTTAGGTCTGATTTATTTTCATTTCAGACTTAAACGTGTCCTTCAACTTTTAATTGATGATAGTGACATATCTTTCCCACTAGCATCATTTTTTATTTTTCTCTAAAAGACAACAAAGGTGTTTCCTTAAGCCATATAGATTTTACTTCTAAACATGATTAATCCTCCCTAAATACAGACTGTATCTTCATACATGCTTTTGTTACAGTGATTGCCAAAAAATCTTCAGCTTACTTAATGGGTGACTGAACTGTTAAATATGGAAACTAGTCTTTATTTACACTAAATAAACATCTGTCTAGTTATATTTTAATATGGTTTTGTTTTGCGAAGGAGATTGCTCACTGAAACTGAAACAACAGAAATTTAATAAGGAATGGAAATCAAAAACAGGAAAAGAGGGAACCAATAATTTTAAGATATTGGTTGTCATATGCTGTTTCACCTGTATACATACCACTAGCTACATGGAGAAATGAAGCCACTTCAAGGCAGAAGAATAGCACAACAAGGTCATATCAGTGAAGGAAAATTTACAACCAAAATCTGCAGGAGGCAAAAGAGAAGGAAGAAGGAAAGGATAATCTAGTGAGTAGGCAACTAATAATCTGCTGAAACCTGGGCCTCAGGAAAGACACAAAAATAGAGGCTGGTGCACTGCAGTAGCCTGGCTCATGAAGCAAGAGTTGCCAAGACCCAACCATTGTGATGAACATGCAGGGAGATTCTGCCATTGGCAGCGAAGGAGGCAATCAAATTGTAACATAAAAGTAACATCCTAATCTCTAAGCTTGATCTAAAACATGAGGTTTAGTACCGATGCCAATTTCCCCGTTCCTGTTAAATAGGAATATCCGAAGTTACAGCAATTATCAACATAAATGTCATCTCTGCACCTCACTAAGCTCTTGGCCTTAACAAAATCCTTTGGCAAATCATGCATTGTAAAACTTAGGTTCAGCTTGTTCCCCCATCACAGATTTCTTGTGTGTTACATACAAAAATCTTTAAAGACAAGCTTTTTAAAAGGAATTTAAGCACATAACACATCTTTACAAATCTTCTGGATCCAATTCTTATAAGGAGGATAACTGCACCTTGCTGTACCTTACTTATCTTTACAACATCTCCAAATTACAGACTGTAAAAGCATTTACTACTTGAATTACAACTAGGCAGGTGTGTAAGGGACCATGCATTTAGCGAAGAATTTGGTAAACTGTCAGATAATGGGTAGTCACTGGCTCCTTCAGCTTGAAAGAATTATTTTTCTAAAGACCATTCTTCTGTTCTTCATTAACTTTTAAATAAGTAAAACATCAGACTCTCTCAGAAATTATATTCACTATGATTTTCTTGCTTACAGGGTCCCTCCACTTTTCACAGAATCATAGAATCATTAAGGTGAGAAAAGATCTCTAATATCATCAAATCCAATCATTAACCTAACACTGCCAAGTCTAGTATTAAACCATGTCTTTAAGCACCCTATATATATGCTTTTTGAACACTTTCAGGGACAGTGATTTCACCACTTCCCTGGCCATTATTCTCCAGTACTTGACCACCCTTTCTGTGAAGACATTTTTCCTGCAATCCAATCTAAACCTTCCCTGTGGCAATTTCAGGCCATTTCCTCTTGTACTATCACTTGTCCCTGGGAAAAGAGACTGATCCACACCTGGCTAAAACCTCCTTTCAGGTAGTTGTAGAGAGCAATAAAGTGTCCCCTGAGCCTCCTTTTTTCCAGCCTAAACAACCCCAGCTCCCTCAGCTGCTCCTCAGCAGACCTGTGCTCTTGACATTTCAGAAGCTTTGTTGCCCTTTCACATGAAGACAATCACTTCCCTGGTTCTGCTGGCCACACTGTGGCTGATTCAGGCCAGGATGTCATTGGCCTTCTTGGCCACCTGCACATTGCTTGGGCAAAACGTTGCTGCATGTTCAGCTGGCTGTCGACTAGCACCCCCAGATCTACCATTCCCAGATCCTTTTGTCCAAGCAGCTTTCCAATCACTCTGCCCCAAGTCTGGGGCATTGCATGGAGTTGTTATGACCTGAGTGCAGGACCTAGCACTTGGCTTTGTTGAACCTCATACTGTTGGTCTCAGCCCATCGATGCAGCCTGTCCAGATCCCACTATAGAGCCTTCCTGTTCTCAAGCAGATCAACACTCCCACCCAGCTTGGTGTCACCTGAAAACTGAGGATGCACTTGATCCCCTCATCCACATAATTGATAGAGATATTACACACAACTGACCGCAGTACTGAGCCCTGCAGAACACTGCTTGTGACTGGACACCAGCTGGAATTTACCACCACTCTCCGGGCTCGTCCACCCAGTCAATTTTTTACCCAGTGAAGAGTATGTTCATCAAATCCCTGAGCAGCCAGTTTCTCCAGAAGAATGCTGTGGGAGACAGTGTCAGAAGTTTTACTAAGGTCCAGGTAGACAACATCCACACCTTTTTCCTCATTCACTAGACAGATCATGCTGCTATAGAAAGACATCAGGTTAGTCAAGCAGGACCTGCCTTTCATAAACCCATGTTAGATAGTCTTGGTCCCCTGATTGTCTTGTATGTGCCACATGATGGTACTCAGGATGATCTGTTCCATAACTCTCCCTGGCATCAAGGTCAGGCTGACAGGCCTATATTCCTCAGACCTTCTTTCCAGCCCTTCTTGTAGATGGGTGTCACACTGGCTAATCTACTGTCTTCTCAGACCTTCCTGCTTAAGCAGGACTGCTGATAAATGATGAAGTGTGGCTTCTGTGAGCTCCCTCAGTATTCTTGGGTGGGTTCCATATGGCCCATAGATTTGTGCTGCATTAAAATGAAGCAACAAGTCAGTAATTGTTTCTGCTTGAATTATGGGGACTTCATTCAGCTCCTTGCAAAGCAAATCTTCCAGCTTACAGGGAGGAGTACCCTGAGGATAACTGATCTGACTATAAAATACTGAGGCAAAGAAGGCATTAAGTACCTCACTCTTTTCCTCATCTTTTGTGGTAATGTTTCCCACCAAATCCAAAACAGGATGGAAATTCTTTATTCTTTGATTAAAAGCAGCAAATCTTTTGCCCTGCTGACTTGTCAAGAGAAGAAAGACACCATCACTATAGGAAAGACATCATCACTACAACAGAGGATCCTTGAACTGCCTACTGAGCTTTGCCTTGGATAAAACCTACAACAGAGCCATCAAGGAGGCCTACCAGGGAAAGAACATGTACACAACCCCTCCAAAGTGAGTTCCTTTCCTTACACTTTAGCCCACTCCTCACCCTTAGTTAGTTCTCCCTTTGTTTCTCCAAAGCTCTTACCAGGTCAAAATTGAAAGACTTATTCACTACTGTAGCTGCTTTGACACACACTTTTCCATAAAATATTTAAGTAATTTTTGCACCTTAAAAAACCTATATTATAAATGTTAGAAAAAAGCCATGAATTTTGTATTAGGTGTCAGCAAGACACCTATTACTAAAACACTAACAAGGTCTGCTGAGGCCCTACTGAGCACAAGCAGACCACGGACTGGAGGTAAGGAAGGAAAGAGATGATGAGTCAGGGTGTCAAACTGCTCTCTTTTAGAATTTCTTTTCTTGGTATCTTTGACAAAGAAGTCCTAAACGCCAGTGACAGACAGAAAGATTCAAGACTAAAATCCATTCACAATTCTGCATCTTAAAACAGGGACAGAGAATGCTCCCATTTAAGATCCAAATTTAGCCCCCTCCTACTCGGACCTTTGTGTCATCTTGTGCATTTCTTACGAAAAAATATTTACATGGGAATTGCCAACTCACAAGCAAAGGGAGAAGAAAATTTTATCTCAAATGAAAAAAGCCTGCTTCATGTTGGCATTTTATTTTTTTTTTCTTTTTTAACAAATCATTCTATAGCATGAGTCAGATAATACAGAGTGGGAGGATCACACTCCAGCAGGCTGTGGTAGAGCAAGTGGAGCTGTGGAGACAGCTTGGACTTATGCAGCATGCATGTTCTCTCTTGAAGGACTTAGAGATACAAGTGCTACAAAACTGCTTTTGCAAGATGATCTTGCTGCTAAACTTGTATTTTAAAAATTCTAGGATTCCCAAGCTGTTTTCCCACACCTGCACCAATTAATGTATTTCTTCTGGTTTGCTTGTTTGGGGTGTTTTGTTTTGTTTTGTTTTGTTGTGGTTTTTTTGTTTGTTTGTTTGTTTGTTGTTTTTTATGGTTTTTTGTGGTTTTTTTTTAGATAAGAGTAAAAGCCACAGATTTCTCTCACAGACTAGTTGGGAAATTCATTCTGAGAGCAGGTTACAGCCTTTGCAATGGAAAACACAAAATACTTATACTATTTCCTGGACACAGAGCAGACTCAACAGCATAGAGGACATTCCACAAGGAGGATTTCATATAGTCAAGTTGGCTTATTATTCTTGGCCCCTAATTATTGATTTTATTCTAGTTCTTCTGCTATTGTATTACAAGTTAAAGTAGTATCTTGTGACACATACAAGCAAATTAACACATAAACTCTAGACAAAGGTTTTCACCAGACCCTATATTTCTCCACACATCAAGAATCTTTTAATAGTGCTGAAAAGTCTCTGGATTTAATAATCAGATTTATTCCATTTCCAGGATTATAGATAGCCTGGGTCTGTTTGTTTGCCCTCTGAATTAAATTGGCATGAATAAACAATAACGACACTGATGCCAGAGAAGTCACATCTGTGTGAAAGAAAACATCAGGTCCATGCTGAGGAGACCAGCCCTGCCCTCAATGGCTTAGCAAATAATTTAAAATAAATAAATAATGTGAACAAGACATAGTAAACCCAAATTTGAATAATGAGATCTTCAGGTTTGCTGCTCTTTGGAATATTATTTATATGAACAAACAGTAGCTTCAGGTGTTGTCAAAAAAAAGAACAAAAAGGTGTTCTTTAGGGAGTCCAGAAAGCTCTCTAAAGTTTTCTTAGCTGACTGCTTGCGTGGGGGCCATTGGATCTATTACAATCGTGCTGTAGCTTCCTGCTGAAGAAACCCTTCCTGAATGTCTCAAAACTGGCAACAGGCTAGTCAGCAAGCATGCCAGGAAAATGCTATGGAGACCCCAGTGAGACATGTACTTAATGTGCCTAGCATGGGATGCCAGATTTTGACATCTCAGATCACATCACATTTGTAATGTGCATTAGGAGCTTTTAATCAAGGTGGAGGAAAGCATCCTCTCTCCTTCCGTGGCAGACAGCGCAGTCTGGGTGCACAGTGCTGCACAAGTGCGGTACCAAGGGATGAAGGAAGATCCTTGAGGGGAAAAGCAATGATGAAATTGGCATGATTGCTCGGCTTCTTGTAGGAGACTGAGCTAGCAATTTGGAAAAATAAGCTTGTTAGAGGAAAACAGGAATGGCACCAATCTGCTGTAACGAGCAGGCAGTAGAACAGTGTCTCGATGCCATGTTCCATTCTGGGTTTGAGCTACACACTGCAAAGGTTTGGGCCTTTCTGGGTGTAAACGAACACAGCCTAATGATTTTCCCTCTCTTCTTAGTCTCTCAAGCAGACTAAATGAGTATTAATTTACAGTGGGAACAACAAAAGACAAAACCAATGCAGCAAAATTGTGGGCAGACTAGAAGCAGGTTTCCATTAACTATGCCATACTGACTTTAATTGTGTGAAGACTTTAATTCTGGGTGAAGGAGATGAAAGACTGGATACTTTACCAACTGTTTCAATCTTGAGGTTAGGCACTAACTCTCATGAGGGAGGGAGTTTCTAGTTTCCTCCAGACTATGGGCATTTTTAAAAATAATCACAACACTCCAGAGTACCACCTAGCTATGAAAACATTGTTCAGGGAGTAAATTCTTGAGATGATGAAACATTCCGTTTACAGATGGGAACAAAGTGGCACAGAAGGATTGAATTATTTGCTCAATATTATAAAGTAAATCAGTGATAAAATACAGAAAAGAATCAGGTGTCCTGATGCCCACTTTTCTATATAAATCACTAGATCCTAATTTCTTCTGCAAGATCATCATTTTCTCCTTTCATATGCCATCTTGCTGCCAGAGAAAGGTTATTCTATATGCTGCATGGAGTAACATTTTTCCAAGTCTAATTCAAAACCTGTCAAGCCATGGAGCTGCTCTCCTTCTCCCTTGGAAAATGATTCCAAAGCTTGACAGGGCAAGGACATATCTCCATGACAGGAAGTTTTCCATAACACTTGCCCTTAAATTTTTCTATTCTCTACTTGTAGTCATCTAAATATCTTGTCTCTTTCCATGGTATTTATGATCCTCAAACACTAGCAGAGTTATATTTCCCCTTCTCTCTCCTAGATACCACTTAATCAAGGAAGATAACACTAACTATTTCAGTATTACCTCTAAAAGCTATTCCTTAAATTCTCAAAACAGTTTTCATTTTGGTCCCCAAACTTCCTCCATTTTTCCAATTAAACATTTATTTCAGTCTTTTCACAGTGTGTTCTTTGACCTTGACCAGTACTTCTGTCCTCCATGCTGATGGGACAGACTGCAGCAGTACACAGAATGATGGGAGAGCTGGTGTCTGGAGTGGGAAATCAATTGTGTCACAAGACCTCTAGGGTTGAGAGATTACTGGCAAACTCCTGGAGGAATGTTTCTATCCATCCATTGGAACTGGAAGGAGTGCCAGATCCTGCATTAACACTGGGCTAATTTACCCGAAGGTGAGAGGCAGAACTTACTCCTTCCTTCCTGCTCTTTCTTACCATTTTAGCCCACAGAAGTCAGAAGAAACAGACACTAAATTGCATTATTAAATAATAACAATGAAATTATTTGTTTCAATGCCTGGCTTAATCAGCAAAAGACAAACACCAGTACCTGAAACCCTTGCGGTTTCTACTGCGGTCAGAATGAAGCCTCACAAAAACGGCCATCTCAGCAGAAATATACAACCATGGGCTGCCACATTAACATAAATTACAGCAGCCAGAAATTATTGCTGCCTCTAATCTCCAAACACTCAGGAGCTGAACTGCGTTCAGCGGAATGACCTGTCCTCCATGATGCATTAGTGTTTGCACTCACTCTCGCTCTCATGCACACACAAAGCCTGTCCTTTTGAAGCACAGAGATTTATGCTTCCTGAAATAAAAAAACCCAATACTTTAACTGCTCCTGCCTCGTACCCTTCCTCCTCTCTAATCAAATTATCAACGCTTAGCTTTTTGAGGACAGTGGGACTTCTATTTTGGGTGATGATCAAGAAACAAAGCTCCAATTAGCATCTTGTTCTTAACACCCCAAAGGATGCAATAACTTCCTTTCCCCCAATATTTCTAAACCAAAAGTGGTGGGAAATAGTTAACAGCTCAAACAAGAAGACATAAAGAACCCATCTATAACTGTGCTTATACAAAGTCAGAGAAAAAAACAACCTGCTGATCTTCTCTTTGAGTTTATGCCATCCATCACCTCTATCCCATGTTTCGTGTAACTTATCTATACTTAAAAGCATTACAGCTAGGCCTGTGAACAAGTCTGTCTAAAATTTCACTGGAAGAAAATAATATGTACAAGTTCATATTCCTACTAATTTTAACTTAACAACTGGCTTCCTGTTTGTATTTAAAGCGCTTTTAGTTGCTTTCAACTAAATTGCTGAAAACTAGGTTTAAACCAAAGTGAATGCACTGGCTAACAAGGCTTATAGGAAACATTAACCTAAATTAAACTGATGACAGAGGAAAGACTGAAGGTTTACTGTTGAAGACAGAATGGCAAAGGTGTGCCTAAAATAATAATAATCAGAAGTTAAATATAAGTGGAACTGGTAGATTTTACTGCCACCCAGGTACTTGAAAGGTACACATAGCAGAGAGTTCAAAACAAGTTTCCACTTCAGACAAAAGGACAATATAACACTCTTTCAGGTTTTGAGCAATTTGAATTTGAAAAAATCCAAACAGCAAAAGAAACAAAAGACAACACACCATAGCTGGGCAACTCCTTCAAAAACATGCAAGAGCAGAAGATGCTCTCCAGGTAGAGCGAGTGACAGTTCAGGTCCAGCTGACCTGACGTGTGGTGTGGCTGTGTGACATGTGGCATTTCAAGGAAGGATATATACAGGTGCTCTGAGTATAGAGAAGAACCTCTATGTTCATATCCTATTTTGCTTGAGAATGGAGGGCTTTACACATTCCTTTAAAATAACAAAAATCCATCACAGTTATCTGACTCCATCCGATTAATTTCCTCTTCCTCACCAGAATAAACTACTATATCCCAAATTCAGACCAACTGTTGTAGTGAAAAGGAGCACAGCTTTTAATAAGAAGGTAGCATCAATAAATAATCTAGCATGTACTTCTATAATAAAAGCACACTGCTGGCAGTGACTGAGGGTTACTACTCTGAAATCATCCTACATAAGATGACAGATTAAATCAGATCTAAGTCTATGCATAATACAATCTCTTCCACGGATTCAAACATTATGTTCTAAAAACCAGACAACAGCAACCGGAACTCTCCACAATGCAACCATGTGATCTAAAGACTCCACACTACCCTTTACTCTTTAGGACTGAACAGTTGTCATAAATATAGAAAGCATGTTAACATTAAGGATCATTGCCATTAAAAATCTACCACATAAAATATCTGGAATACTGTCATTTTTAATAATCATTCTCAGGACAAATATATATAGGACACAACATTAGCAAAGTGCTACAAAAGCTTGTTAATGATCATTTGATGCAGCCAGTCTATGCTGCAGAGTGAGGAGAAGCCCAAAAAAAGCTTGCTTTCAGGGAAATCTTTCCATCTACTCTAGAAGGCCTTTTTAAAGACCAACAACAACATTAAATCTGCAATGGAAATGGACGATTTTCAACTAAATCTGTGTAAAAGTCTCGCACCCTTCCATTTCAAACTCACCATGTTTCCACTAAAATAATCAGCTGTGAAAGAATGAATTATGCCTACATTTAAAGTTCATTTTGTTAGGCTTTGGAGCTATATCCTCTTAAACAAACAGACACAGCCTTAACATCCCTCAGAGGTACTGTACTGCTTATAGGTTGTCTGCAGCCTCATACATATACTTGGAAAATATTTAAAGGATACTTATCTATAAAACACACTCCTTTAAAACATTGCCAGCAAATATTTCAAGCAACACTCAGTTCTATCCTCATTTACACCTCTCCTTTCATCCCAAGAGACAGAATTCTCAACATTCAGGCCTATCAGGTTATGCCAAAAACATAGCCACTGTCCTTGTGTCATCTATGTCAAAGATACCTCTTTTTTCTCCCTCTTCATCCTCAGATCTAAGTCCCCGAGTCTAGAAAGTCTTTTATGCCTCAACTGAGAAATCAAAAAATGCTCTCAGCCTTTCCAACTTTATGTTTTTATTTGACAACAGTATACAACAACAACGATCTATGTGGCACGGTTACAGCGGAATATCCTTAGGTGTACTATCACATTGCTGCAGTTGAACAGGATACCATAAAAGAGATTTAAGTGTTACCCTGCCTTTGCAATGAAGAGTGTGCGAACAGTTAATTAAAGCAACTCACCTAACACAATATAGTGTGATACAG
Organism: Empidonax traillii; assembly: GCF_003031625.1. Taxonomy (NCBI): domain Eukaryota; kingdom Metazoa; phylum Chordata; class Aves; order Passeriformes; family Tyrannidae; genus Empidonax; species Empidonax traillii. The sequence goes on along the minus strand of NW_020955325.1, from coordinate 1,515,404 downwards.
CATCCAAATTTTTCACCAGTTGAATTTTAAGGTGACACACTCACTCTGTAGAAAAAGATCATCCAAGTCAGGGTGTTGTCCTGGAATAGCTATTTCATTATCATCACTCAAGTACATGTTCCCTGTTTCAACAAGCACACACTAATCCCTCTTTTCCTTCCTCCCTCCTTTCTGGGTTCACTGGACAGTGCATAGACTTATAGTGCCCTGCTACAAAAAGAGAGAAGGAGGATGGAGATACAGTATCCCTGTTAAGTTTTGGGATGCTTCACTCAAGATTAGACCATAGGGCTAAGCTAAGGGTCATGATGTGGCTCTTAAAACTTACACGACAACCATAAAATACTCCTAAATAGTAAGCATCAATAACACTTTCTGAACTCAAAGATGAAGTGCCCCCACCTTGTTACAAGTATTGAAGTCAACAAGATGATTTTCTTTAAAGGAGTTCTTCAGTTTGCTAATTTCTCTCAATTTAAAGAAAAAAATCCAAAACAAACTAAAAACAAATGCCAGAAGCCCCAATAAGTACACAAGCATGAGAGATCATACAAACTCATCACAAAAGGAAACACTTGATTTTTTTGTGAGAAACATTCAAGAAGTACAGCTAAGCTAATGAAGCTATGTCAATTGGCAGCCTAGGATGCCCAAAGGGCCTCCCTGCCCTGATGATTATATATTTGGGCTGCATTGCCATAACTCTGGCTTGTCACAATCTCTTTTCTTCCAAAAAAAAAAAAAAAAAAAAAAAAAAAAAAAAAAAAAAAAAAAAAAAAAAAAAATCAAAGTCAGCTATGGCTCGACAGGTCTGCAGTAAAGCCCAGCCATGTAGAAAATAGAGCAGCAGCTGCACTACAGGATCAAAAAAACAGAGTAAGCAAACTCCATCATCAGGCACAATTATCTCACTGGATGAGAAGGAAGAAAAGAAGATAAAATATACCCAGCCCCATCCCCCAAATGTCTAACATAAACACAAGGAATTTGGGTTTCTGATGCAGGATATCTGCATAGTATCCATTATCTTCCTTACAGAGTTAGGTTTTTCAAATATTTGGCTCCCATCAGACTTTAGTTTAGTACTTCAGAAGGAAGGAGCAAAGAGTATGCACAAGGCAAGTAAGTCTAACCTAGGGGACTGCCTTTCAGTCATATTCCATGCACAAAGCTCCTGGAGGAATTATCCTGCTAAGCGTGGGAGAGGGTCACTCCCACATCCTGTCAAGGCATAACAACTACATGGAAAGCTCAGGTAAGGTATCATAGCATCAGCATACAGCACTCAAATCATCTCACAGAGACAGGCCCAAATCATATCTCCATGGACAACTATATTTTCAGAGAGTTTGGAAAACTTAATACACACACAGAAGCTTGGTCGTCTCTTTTCAGTGAGTCAAAATAAAGCCTCCAATCAAAGACATTGCTAATACACATATCTACACGTGAATCAATAGGAAAATTTTAAATATTAAATTCTCACCTCAAGTGTTTCTCTGAATATATAAAATATCTCTCTCCCTAACAAAGAGTTCGTACAGCCTTTATCCAACAAGATAGTGGACATGAGGCAGAGACCTCAGAAATCCATCTGGCTAATGATTTTTGAGGCACTAGTATATACATGCAGCTCAGAGATGCCAGTACCTTCTCTTCCCAAAACCTACTGGAGCTAAATCCCTGCTTGGGTAATGGTAATCAATTCTCTAGAATAACTCGACTAAATCCTTAAGAGAAGTAGGATTTTCCTATGATGCCTGTATGATTTCTGACAGTGTTGTCAGTTAATGGCAAGAAATTCCAATTCTTCAAATACAACCAGACACCAATTTCCATCAGATGCCACATCATCATAATTTCCCCTGTCCATTTCTCACATCATGCTCTGCTCACTTTTTTCTGCCTATTTTAATGCACAAAATTGCTGGCTGCATAGACTAAAGCATTTCAAAAGGTCAAAACAGTGTTTACAGGACACGTCCACAAACTTCATGGCTGCAATGAATGCTGCGTAGCACTCAAGTATCTTTTTATTTACGCATATTTATATTCATGGCTTCTTAAAAAAAAATCTCCATGCCTTAAGGAACTATTTATAGGACAGAATTTACAGGAAATCATGTTAACTAAAGTGTTTCAGTATGTGAGTAGTGTAAATATACATTCTCTAAGTGGTTATTAGACAACAATGGACAGTGAACACCAGTGAAGAACTCTGGAATTCTGGCACTCCACCAATGCCCTGGTCTTCAGCAAAAGGTTTTTCACTTTTCTCCAACTCCTAAACATCTCTTTGGCCTTTTGGGAATGTCAGTCCTTTGTGTGTATAGGAGGAAGGAAAAACTGCAGAGCCAGCTATGTAGAGCAGAGGAAAAAGGTGGGTGTTTTGACAACAGAAAAGTACTGAGGTACTCTTTGCTATAGCCCTGCACTGCAGAGAAATCAACTTACCCATAGCAGCAGCAGCCAAGTGCGGAGAGCACACACTTCTAGTGAATCTGCCATCATTTGAGAGATAATCACAGTATAAAATAGTACAGTTAAATCCTGTAGCTGCTGTAAAAGTAGGATCCCAAGCTTAAAACAAAACAAAACAAAACAAACCTCGCAAGAGAAATGGAGTAATCTACGGATTTGTCATTTAATCCCCTCAAGTCTTTTACATTTAAGGCAATTCCATCACCTTTGACAATTTTTATTGCAATATGCTGAAAGTATACTGGAATTATGAATAAAAATATATATAAAAGCATATAGAAACTCTTGAAGAAATATGTTGATACATCACCAAACCACTAGAACACCACATTGGAGTCAAAAGATACTTTCAGCTTTATAAGCACCTCCAGATTTCTCAGACAAGGTGAAAGAACAGCTGGACATTGCCCTGTTGTAGTGACATCAAGAGAGGAAGGAATACCCTTTGGCATTGCACAGCCTTCCCTCCACAGAACCCCACTGAAGAGGGCGGGTGGATGCTGTGCCAACACATGCACATACCAACAAATCCTCTGGAAGCACTGACAGCCAGTCTCCACAGGGCCTGCAGGAAGCCTGAATTGCCCTCCTGTGGCCTCTCTTTCACACTCCAGTACACTTCAACTGAAGCAAAAGCCCGTGTTAGCTGCAGATCAGCAAGCTGCAGACTCACCAGAGCAACAGGTAGAGGAATAAATAATGGAAGCCAACATGTTTGAGAGCAACTGGGAAGTGAAAAAGATTCACACAAGACAAAGACAAACAGCAACATGATAAAAAAAGTAGCTGAGATGAATGTCAGTGTCACTCATCTGCAAGAAGCCACTGCACACAAATAACTGACAACTGGGCACACTCAGGAGATTAAGTGGACTTCTAGGGATATGGTGACACGATAAACTATGATCTACCTCTGGGACAGCACTTTTCACAATTCCTCCTAAATTGTGTGAAATAGGCATGGGTACATAATACGGGGGCATTTTATAGATGTGCCCTTATGAAAAGACTAGGTCTTTTTGCATTTAGAGCAACTGCATCAGAGAACCAAGGGTTTGCTGTACTGTTTCAACATGAACTGCAACGCACATCTCCAAATGACCTTAAAAATGGTACTACTAACAACTCTTCTTAATAGGAAGATCTTACTACTGTTCCTTCCAGTTTCACATGGACACTTTATTCCACATCTCTGGCAAAACTCCATCCCTAAAGTCACCTTGTGAGACCACAGGGTTTACTCATGAACAGAGAAATACAGCTTGGGGATGTATTATGGAAGTTCTCGAAGGAATGAATGGTATGTTCACAAGCGCAGGTCTGAAGAGAAACAGAAATAGAGGAGGACTTAATGCAGTGGCTTATTTTCTCAGATTCTGAAACTTTGCTTCACTTCAGAGGCCATCTGTGGGATATGCCGGACCTCCACCTACACAGTAGATTTCATGTAGAAATCTGTCACTAATATACTCATACCGACCACCACTGGCATAAAAGAAACTACACACATGTCAGTACTGTATGAACTGGAAGCTCAGAATAATACTTCAGCCTGTGTTGAAGCTCTTACTACACCTCTCGTCAGGAACTATATTGGTGTTTGCATAATAGATTTTCCAGAAGAAAATCCAACACAGGCATAAGAAAAGTTGTTTAATTCACATTAAAATATAATACTATATACAGAAATGTTAACCTGCTTTACCTTTTTTCTACCAACAGATTGAAAAGAAATTCCAAAGTCATCACTTATCATCATTATAGCTGCACAAAAACAGTACTAGCAAGAGCTATAGACAAGAATTATGTTTTTAGGATTGTATCCTCCAATTCCTGTAGTTTTCATAGGCATACCATGTGATTTGGTTATTTTTGCAGCCTTTTTGCATTTGCAGATGTTCTAGCAAATTGTATTTATTAGAGGACTATTCCAATGTTGAAAAGACGCACATTTCAAATGGCATATTGTATAGGTAATGCAAATTTGGATGGGCTCAATGAAATGGAGAAAAGGTGAAAAAGAGGACAGATTCACCAAGAAATATTTGCAAAACAAGTTCCTGAAGAGCATGATTTAACCAAAAAACATCAATTTGTGTAGGTCAAAAAAGAAGAGGGATTATGCAAATGTATTGTTTATTCTGAATGATTTTTAAACTTCAATATTACTTTTAAGACCTTGATATCTAGCTTGAACCTAATCATACAGAATATCTGTATACAGTCCTCTCACATCTGTATTTTTTATCATCTTGTTAAATATGGTCAGAACTTACTTAGATGGTCCTAAAATGTCTATAGCACAGAGACAAAGGATGCCCACAGTCATAAACATGAACCACAATGCTGCCTGTTCACGTGCCATTTCCAATTCATGGATCTAAAAAATTTTGACAATAAACCTTGTAAACACCCTATGAAGCATTACAAGCATTAGTCTTTACCTTCCCTCCTGCAGCAGCCTGACCTGAGATCAGAACTAGGTATTCAGTCCAGGAATTGTGACTATTTTAACTATTATCTCATGTTATCTCTCAGCCTTCGTGACAGTAGCCACACCCCCAACCCTGTAGTTCCCACTTCCAAATATTCTCCCAAGTTCTTCTCACAGCAGCACAAGAAAAACCAATCTAACACTGAGGGAAATATAACAAAACCATCTATGCTGGAGATAGCCACAAGCAATTTCCAATTATTCCCAGACAGCTTAGCATCTCTTCATAGTGTCATTTAATGTTATCAGATAATAGCTAGTTATTTCTCAGACAAACAGGTGGAATCTAATCCTGTTCTCCTACCTGGGCTTGTAAGATTTTTCTTGTGAGTTATCTTCTGAGAATTATCTCTGGAGATTTTCCTCTCCAGTGGAACTGGCTAAAAGATATTAGGAAAGTTCAGAATTCACCAGGGCACCTGACATTTTCTTCACATAATGTTCTCTTGCATAATAGGTGGGATGTTATGCAGAATAACATGCTTATGCTGTGAACATCAGCTTGAAAGGGACACATTTCCTTGGAGTGGGCCATGTGGAACTAGTTAGAAACACTGGTAAAACAGAACAACTGATGGACATTAACCAAAGCTGCACACAATCAAGGAAAGAAATCGCCACGTTAATCAATGTGAATTTTTAGCTCCAAAATTTACACATGGGAAAAGAAAACAAAATACCTCAGGAGATCTTGATTCAAGTTCTTACACTGCTCTGACACCAGATATGATCTTATTCAACAACCAAAACAAGCTGGCAAGCTGCAGCTTCTGATAGGACACGTGTTCACATCTCCCCAAACGCAGCATAAACAGCTCCCCATCACCGTCACTTTAGTAGACTGTTTATGGTCTGTAAAAAATGAAAGAAATGACCTTCCCTACATTTGAAGGGCACAAGGCCAGAGCAGGGACAAGGGGGCAACTGACATTACTATTGGTTCACAAAAGATTTGTTTCAGGGATTATTCTAGGGTGTTCATTACCAGGTGTCTTAGTCCAATTCCTGTCCCAACATCCCCCATTAAAAAAGATAAGATAAATATAAAACAATTGGAGAAGCATCTGAAGATTCATCATATTCTGTAAACATCTCATTTGCAGCATGGAGTTTGTATTTATCTTCTTTTCATCCACTCTGATGTGAGCTGCTTTTGTAGTTCTCTACAGACTTAATGCTAACATCTCAGGCAAAACAAAACCACTTTAGAAGTTATTTCAGAATGTACAGATATAATGCAGAGACATTGTTCTCAACCTTTAGTTTCAGAGGCAAAACAGAAAGTACATTAAGACTAGTCTGCATAAAACTTCTCATGAAGCCAGATTTTGGTGTGAACTAGGAAAACTACTTTCTTTGAACTCTGTACTGCTTGCATTTGCATTTTGAAGCTGAATTTCCCCTTGAAACTCCCAATATGTTTCTGTTACCTTCAGGGAACAATAAGGGAGCCCTCCTGTGGATAATGCATCAAATTTAAATTCCCATGACCGACAAGGAAAGACTATGTAACCTAGGGGATAAAATGGCTCTATTTTAGAGCAAAGAGAGTGAGGTGGTAATCCACTGGAGGCTGTAGTTTAATTTAAATGGCTATTAACTTTGTTCCATGGGGGCAGTTATAGCCTAATTCGTACTACTTTTCTGAAGCAAGAGAAATCGCACCAAATAAAACATCCAGGCTACAAAAGATATCTTAACAAGACAAACAAAAAAAATGGCATTATATATATATTATGAATGTTAAAATATAATTATTTATGCTTCCAACTCTTGGATACATGATACATACTCTAGGGACAATATTCACATGAGGGCATCAATATTGTTTATATTATAAAGCTAGGTACTTGCTCAGTCAGGATTTTCTGTGTTCCTTAGTGCATCACTGCTTCTTTCACATAAGGCATGACGAAGAGCTTAACACCCTCTCCCTCCCTCCTGAAACAGAAAAATACTCAGAAAGGGAGAACACCAAGACCCGAGATCAAGTTAACTCTATTGCCTGCCTTCAGTTTTTATATTTGACTCATTCAGTTTTAAAAAACAGCATCTCTGTTCTCATAAATAGCAAAACGGCCGCATTCACCATTGCAACACGCTGTTGTTCATTGTCTGCCACTGTCTTCTAATATTTATTTTTAGGAAACCAAACAAAAGTAAATCAAGTATGTGGCCCTGCTGGGATTTCAGCACTGAAAAAAAAAACAATTTACATTCTACCTCAACCACTCCCAGAAAAAATGTAAATGTGCTTTAAAAGTTTTGCATAATCTTGCATTTATAGGCTGTAGGTGTTGACTTCCAACATAGCCAATAGAACTTAAAATTCCTCAGCATCCTAAAGCATGGAACTGAGCTCTGATGTTCATAGCTGTGGAGCGTGTCCCAAGTCTACAGACTCAATGCTTCGCTATCCTATGAGCTCAATTCCCTTACGTCATGTGTTGGCACTATTCTACCAATGTCAGTTTATTTCTAATAGCTTATGCCAGCACATCTTTCCAAAGAAATGTGAGCTAGTGAAAAGCATAAATCAGGTCCATTAACCTCTCTGTAACAGAATGAATCTATGCAGCAGTCTCAATCTAGTTTCAAATATTTCTACTATTCCCTTTAAGTGTCTGTTCTTTGGAATCTGTTATGTCCATTCAAGTGCTCACGTGACAGCACTCAAAGATAACTCCTGGTATACTTAGATACTCAACCTTTCATATTCCCTCAAGAGATATTTAGAAAATCAATTATATGCAGAAATGTGCCTACAACATAACTTCACACCTGCTACAGAGCCTCACATCCCCACTGATACGCCTTGTGACAAAGGCTTTTACAATCTCTAAACACATTGTAATAGCACTATCAGAGGAGTAAAATAATTTCCTAAACGCCATAGATTCAGCAATGGTGATGGCACTGGAGGAACTGGCAGTATAACAATTTACATCCAGAAGTATCAAAGGGTTGATAGGACAACTTATCTAGATGATCAGCTTCATTAGGGATTAATAAAGCCACAGTCCAGTACATAACTTCTGCCAGATTTCTGTTCCTCTTCACAGCAGCTACGCAGGGGAAGCACTAACCTCCATGCTTTTACTGGAATTTTAGCACCTCCGTGACCTTGTGCTATCACTGCTAGGTACCAGTCCATCACATTCCCTCTAGCCTGGGTAGCCAAGGTCCCGTTCGAGTAACACCTTCTTCAAGGAGCACAGAATGCTTAAATTAATCATAGAGAACACTTCTGGACTGGAGAACGAAAGACAGACAATGTGCTTATCTTTCTTTTTTCTGCTCTTTAAACGTCCTCTTGGTCTCTCAGATTAACTCCTTAGTATATTTCACTTTTGAAATGGTTAGATTAAAATACTAATCAGAGAGAATGAACAACATACAGCTATAGAGATTCCTCCTGTGGGGACACTACTGGAGGAACTGTACAGGCAGATCACTTTACCAGCAGGAAAGACAAAAAGCAGCACTGGAAGTTAACAGAGCACAACCGTTTTTTTTTTTTTTTACAATCACTCTGGCAAGGAACTGAAGAATATTCTATGGAACTGAAATTGCAGAGAGAACTTAATAATCACTTGCAGTCCAGTTTGTTCAGAACACTGAAACTATAATGCTCTGGTCTGTCTAAACATGCTACACAGCTCCTGTGGACTGCAAGTAATCACGGTTTGACTTCTGCCTTCTGCTGAAGGAATTTTGTCACAGATTTTTATAAAACTAGAGATAAAATTCACCAGTCTTTGCAATCATGAGTCTTCTCTATAAACACAGGACATTCAACCTACCGATATTTTTTGTTTTGATCTGCTCTCAGAAACACTGCACATGGTGGAGGATTTCTGCACATCAGATGACAAAGCAATGGAGAACAAGACAGGAAAACATGCCTTATTTCTCAGTTAGTCTGACATCATATAAAGCCTGGTTTCCAAATCCACAGATGTGAGCAGAATGATTTCCATTTCATTCAACTAAATTAGAATCAAATCTATAATACAAGCCAGGGACAAAATATCTGCAAACCCAAACACAAGCAGCGGTCTTAGAATTTCATATGCACAGAGCAAGGAAGTAATGATATCACAGACTCAATACCTACATCAATGTTTAAGCATGGCAATTGTGAAAAATGGTCCATTTTCAGGCATAACAATTTTCTGGAATGAAAAAAAAAAAGTATTCACAAATGCTAAGTGTACAATGAGGGATCAGACAACACTCACTGCCTAGATTAGTACATCTGCATGGAACAATACTCTGATCAATAGCACGAAATAACTTCCATCAAAAGAACAGCAGTATCATGATTACGGCAAGAAACAGGGCAACAGACTCAACACTTCATTTTAGTAATAACTCCCATGCAGGTGAAGAAATATCTTCTGTGAAAAGATCAGAAAAAAACACTAGGATGCAAGCAAAGAAAGGAAATACCTTAATTTAGGCAGAGGAGCTCTATTAAATATTAGGAAAGTAAATCACTGAGAAGCAAGATAACCACACATTCTGAATACCTGGATCCAGAAAATAAATGTGGGTACCTCACAATGACTGATTTCTCACAATTTTCAAACATTTACCCTATTTTGTCATAAGCCAAAAATTACAAAAAACTCTACCTCTCTTACCAATTTTATTGAAGAAGCTTCCATAAAATAGGATTACCAAAATTTTAGACATTCTTTTAATATTAAAAAGAAAATTTTCAAGTTTTATGATAACATTTGATTCTAGACACATTGGAGCAACTGTGACTCATCAAATTCTGATCTAATACAGTATAAGACAGGAGGAAAGACTGAGGTAAAAAAGCATGACACCAAACCAGTTTCAAAGATCTTTGTAACTGGAAGCAGATTTCAGTGACTCATTTTCATAATACCTTCATCTCCCACCTTTTACTGGAGTATGAGCCAGGGTCACTGCGGTCTTGGAGATGAGATAGTAATACACAAGATAAAAAGGAGAGGAAAAACAAAATAACAAGAAGATTCATGACTGAATTTGGAGTCTTTGCAGGGTTTAATACATCTCCTTAGAGATCTTAATTGCACATCAATCTTCTTCAGCTGAAGAACGAGAGGTGAACGTGCAATTCTTCAGCTTGGCACAGAGGGCAAACCGGAGTTGGAAGAAAAGGAGAAAAGAAGGGCATGCTCAATTGAAACTGGATTTTCTCTCCTCTTACCATGAGAAGACAAGAAGCTTTTCCTTAGTGCTTGCCAACACAGGGAAATTACTTTGGAACAACTAAGAATGTGACTTAACAGCATTCTGTCTGTAATTCCTTTATTCTATACCTTGAGTTCTTTTGGCAGTTAAGCTTAATCCACTTCTAACTCACACAAAGGCATGTTCAGCACATGGTGCCCACGCAAGGAATTAGAAGAGAATAAGTATGCTAAGCTAAGAAGACCTTAGCACAAAGTTCTTCATCAACCTTTGCTGCCAATGTCACTCTTGTGACACTCCTATCGCCATAACAAGAAAAAAAATTAGGTGAGAATCCTTGCTCTCCACTCCTATAAATAAAAGACAGACAAGAATTACCCTCTGCTGGTATTAGAGCCAGCCACATCCAACCTATCTAGCCATATTCAGAGTGGCACATCCAAGACAAATCAAGAAAAGTGTAACATCCAGTTTATGCTATCTTTAGATGAAATGGACACCATCCTCTTTAATGGCTTTAAGCTGTGTCTGGTTCATGTAGCTCTAGAAAGAATATCTACATCTCTTACCGTATATCCTGGTTTCAGCTGGGATAGAATTGTCTTCCTAGCATCTGTTATAGTGCAGGTTTTGGATTTAGTACGAGAATCATGTTGGTAACTCACTGATGGTTTTAGTTCTTGGTAAATAATATTTATACTAAGTCAAGGATTTCTCAGCTTCTCATGCCCTGCCAGGGAGAAGGCTAGAGAGGCAGAAGTTAGGAGGTGATGCAGCCAGGACAGCTGACTCCAGCTGACCAAAAGGATACGCCATACCATGTGGCATCAAGGTTATCCTATAAACTGGGAAGAAAGCTGGCCAGGGGACACTGCTCAGGAACTGGCTGGGAATTGGTTGGCAAGTGGTGAGCAACTGCATTGTGTATCATTTTTTTTGTGTATTCTAATGCTTTAATTATGATAATAATAATTATCTTCCTCCTGTGTCCCATTAAACCGCCTTTGTCTCAACCCAAAAGTTCTCCCTTTTACTCTTCTGGTTTTCTCCCGCATCCCACTCACAGGCTGAGTGGTGCTCAGCTGCCATCTGTGATTAACCTGTGACACTGTATGAACAACTCATCTCTGTGATGATAACAAGAAAAAATTTTGTTACAGTCTAGACTTATCAGATCTAGATTGGAGATTAATGTAATCAACAGACACTGTGTCAGTAACTATGATCTTGTCTGTATTTTATCCCATAAATTCAAAATTAGTCAAATCACTAGAGTCGAGATGGATGTCTCAAACACCATTTTTCAGTCCCTCCTGTTCTCAGAGTTCATGTTCCTGAGGAAACGCCAACACAGAAATACCCTGTAACATGAGTCCCATTCACACCAACAATATTTTGTTCTAAGGTCAGCTTAGACTCAAGCAGAAAATAAAAAACAAAACAAACCACAACCTATTGATGAGCATTCCCTGTTTCTAATGCAGAAGAGTCATACATTAAACTACATTCTTTATAGCACTATAGACTTATGCCCCCCTTAAGGTTTGGGAATACCCAAAATTTCTTCACATACTTGAATGAAGACTGTCAGGATTAAAATTATGGACCGTCCCCTGATGGGCATACAGTGACACACCTTCAGACCTTATTAAACAGTCTTCCCCTAAGTTACTCATGAGACTATCAGAACACTTCAGAAAAATGCAGCTTAGATTTCCCAATTGATTTCAAGGTAAGATATGCACAAACCAAGAGATGAGTGGTATCAACCCATTGCACTTTCTCTTTATGAACTATTCTTTCTTCCTTAGTATTTCTCTTACATTTAAATTTTGAGTACTAAAGAATGGAGAAGTCTCTCCTTCTAAAAAATAATTATACTTAAATTCTCTTTTTCTATACAGAAGTGTTACAGAATCTATGCACTCTTGGGGGGAAGAAGAGGCCATGTTATTTTTTAAAACCAAATCCGCATTTTGAATCCAAGAAGCACATTCCACATTTCAGAGTCTGGCATCTCACCCATAACATCAACCCTGCACTAGCAAGAAGATGAAAAAGAAAAAGCACACTTGTCTGCCCTGGAACTCTGCTGCCCTTAGGCATGAGCCAGAAATAATCCCAGAGGCAGGATGCAAATGAAATATGTCATAAGTCCACAGGCCTTAATGCATTTTACCTTAAACATTTACATTAACAGATGGTCCCCAGTAGTCCCATAAAGTTGCTCTGAAATTCATTCCCACGTCACTCCAGGCCCCATTTGTCATTGGTCAAACAGAAGAATGTCGCAAGGGGGTTGAATCAGACAAACTGTACAAAATGATTGGTGTCACCTACACACATGCATTTGACCTTGGTTACAAAGGGAGAACAAACTGAAGGTAAGAGGAAAAGGAAGGAAAAAGGTGGTGATCAGATGACCTAGTACTACTAGGAGTAAAAAAAAAAAAACCAAAACAACAACAACCCAACAAAAAACCCAAACAAGAAAACCACACTGCTTCTTCTAAGAGAGGAGACAAATGCCATTTTTTTAAGTGGAGATAAAGCTGGATGCTATGGAAGTGGCCACCTTTACAGTAAGGTGACTGACTGGCTCGTTCAGATCAGAGTCAGATTGCAGCCACACTGCTCAGCCCTCACTCGTGGGAGATGTAAAACTCTCAGATCAGTCAGTGCTCATGTACATGACTCTGCTTTTGCTGAGCCTCTAAACTGTCAGGTCTGTCCCAGAAAGTGATATTGGTTTAACCAGGGAAAGAAAAGAAATAAGCCCTGCCATGGTAGGTTGAAAGATAACAGCTTTTAAGCCACAGCTCATCTGTGGCTTGAGTTCGCTATAAGAAGAAATAAATTTTAATTAATTTGTGTCATTTTTTCCTTGGCCAAGTGACAGAAAGAAATTGTCAGAACAGAGATACCTGCCAAAACAAAAATCTCAAGTGCAAGAGGAAAAAAACACAGATCAGTCTAGCTGAACTCAGAGAAGGATAAGAACAGAAATGGATAAAAATTGGCACAAGGTGATATTTCTTTATTCAGGGGCTGAAGAATGCAAGCAACAGAGTTTGATCTATATTCTCTCACCAGACTCTTCCAGAGATGCCACAGGTGCTCAGTCCCAGATGTATAATACAGTGAGTCATCTCAGAACATTTCTCTGAAGCACAGAAATATCGACTCTATTTTACAAACATGAAATTGAAGCAGAGATAAAGAAGACTATCATCCCACAAAGGATGTCCATAGTCAAAAAGAAAAATTAACTGAATCACTTGAATCTCAGGGTAATGTCTTAACCATTCCTTTCTACCCAGACCATGCTACTGTTCTTTCGCCCCGGACAAGCAGGAGACAGGCCCTGGGATGAACTAGCAGTATGGCTTACGCTGCTTTGTTGTGACGGTAAGAAAAAGCACAGACAATCCATTTCTTTCATCTGTGAGATAAGTTTATGAAAAGAAAAGCTTCCTTTACTTCTCTAAATTGCTTCAGGGGATAGAATATATAGAACTTCACATTGTTTCCATGGATTTTATACTGTAAATTTGAATACAAGACTTACATTTCAAAACGAATGACAGTGCTCTACAGTAAAGCTCAATCTTCATAAAAAAATCCCATTGTGTCAGATTACTGAACTATACAGCTCTGTTTAAATCAGCAGAAGTTTGCCTACTCCTACAATCTATATTGAGTCTTTCAGTCTGAGTCAAAATGTTAGGCAATTGTGAGAAATACTATCTTCCATTCACTAGTAATGTTACCACTTCACATAGGTTTTTTGGTGGCAGTTCACTACAGCCCAAAGACTTCACCCCAGATATTGCACCAGAGCATCCAGGTGCTTCAAAATAGGGTTTTCCTAAGCAAAATTTAAGAACATATTCATAAAAATTAATTTTTTTTCCTTACATCTCACACTTCAGAAGACATTAACGAATTGTGCCATGCTACCTATATTTCAAAGTTTAGTTAGAAAGCCAGGCTTCATAAAATACAGAAACAGAAAAGCTGATTTCTCCAAAGGTCCCACATTTCCATTCATGACAGTCACACATTCTTTTCTTTCCCTCCAGTTCAACAGCATCTGCCCTAGAGAAAACCTCTGCCCCTAAAATCAATCACCAGCATTCATAACTCCTAATTTATAGTTTTCCTATTATCTGCCTAGCTGAAGATCCAGCTGGTACCTGGCAAGGCAAGAACACCTCCCTCTCCCTCCTTGCAAACTTATGACACTTCCAAGAGTCCTAAGGACTGTGACAAGAGGGGAAGAACAGCCTTGTAGAGATGGTCAGATAGATAAGAGCCAGCTACATCTTTAACATTGTAAACTTGTCAGAAATTATAAGTTCCACTGAACAAAAACTGGCCATGACATTATTTTAAACATTTTCAAGTTCAAGTAATCAGTTAACTATGAGGAGTCTTTGTCAGAAGTCTCTCTCATTTAGGCTTTGGTTGAGAAATATGTTTTATTTCACACTTTTAGCCTATACCTAATGAGTAAACAGGGAATCTAGCAGTGAGACTGGTTCTTCAAAGATAATATAACAAAAGAGATCTCAATAATGACAATAAGAGTGATCACCCTACCATTTTAGGAGTCAGTAGTCAAAACATTACACGGCAACAATATACTCTTCCAGCAGTTCCAAGCCTGACTCTTGCTGCATTCCTTCTCCATTAAACTCAGTGATCACTTGACACGATCGCAGTGGGAGAGGATTTTAGGCTCCACCTGGAGCCAGCCCTCAAAACTTCTCTGATCTCAAGGCCAGCATGGTCACTGAAAAATTCAGCCAGCCTGCCTGCAGAAACCACCTTTGGTTTCACATTAGGTTTCCCCTTTTCTCCTTGCTGCTCCTTACGCTTTCAAACAAGCTGAGGAAAGAATGTGCTCTCATAGCTGCAATATTGGCTACTTTATATAATTCCACTTCTGTTTTCTGCTTTTCGAAATCACAGTATATCCTACAAGTTGTTGCAAACTGCTTTTCTTAAATACACCTGCCAGTCATCTTCAAGCAGACAGACTTTTCCACTAATTACCAGCTACGTGCTGCAGTGTCCAGGTAGTGGCACCAGGCAGATGTTGTAGGGGTTTCATACACTTCTAGAAAATGCACATGCAACACTGCTTTAAGCTGCTTTTGTACATGGATCCTGAGGGAGCATGGGTGACTTCAACAGGAACAGCAATCTTCATAGTTCTTCTTGCAGCAAAGAGCTTCATAAGAAGGAACAGATAAATTATCTCCATTGGCAGGTGCTGGACTTTGTAATGGTGACTACAGCATATCCCCCATGCAGTCCTCCCCTGAGCCATCCCCATGTGCTACTGCCATAGGATGTTCAGGTCCTAGAACAAAACAAATGTTTGAGTAAAAGTCTGATCTTTGCAGAACGTTTGTGCATGCCTTGCTATCATTTTCATGGCATTTTGACTCAACTGTAAATGAAAGAAATCTACACTCTGTGCTACTAGATGGGATCATGATAGTGAGTATTTCATTTTCACCAAGGCAAATTTTTACTCAGGAATCTTTTCTATTCTTTCAGTAAGTGGCAACTTAAGCAAACTTGCATTTATAGCACTGATTCTGTAGAGGGAGGGAAAGAGTGCCCAGTGAGATAGGACTCTTAAGTGATGGGTCCCAAGGGAGCTAAAACACAGATGTCATAAAAACCCTTTTCAGAAACCGTATACAAAGGCACAGCTGTGCAATGGGAAGCAAAACAGGTGGCATCAGCATCAGAGGTTGGCAGAGCATGGAAATAAACACACTGCCTCACATCACAGTACAATATTGCCACAAGATACCTTCAAAAAGGAACCTTTTAAAAAAGTTCTCTAAGAAAAGACCTCTTTCTCCACTGCCTCTGGAGAAGTTGCTAAGGTTAAGCATTCCTCTTCAAACAAAGCATCCCCAGAGCACAGAGTGCATTTGTCCATGATCTGTGAATTTACACAAGCTACCAAAGACTTGTGAAGTCAGCTGGAGTTAAGAGCCCCTCAGCAATATACTAAATCAGTCCCATGCTCACCCTGGAGTGATCTACTTAGAAGCAGCTGCTTTTCTACTGTTTTGTTCAGTTTTGCACCCTCAGGTTGAAGAGGCCAGTTATCCCCCTCACTCTGTGTCAGGTCAAGAGACAGCAACTGAAGCAGCACAGGACCCAAGTCATCTCACTGTGACTTTCTGGTCTGTTCACAAGAGCAGGTTGCTTCCTTTCCTTCTAATCTGTTACATCGTAGACAAATTCTCTCCGTAAAACAGATTTTGAAGAGCTGACCAGCTCTCTCCTCAGTGGTTACATCAGACTTAAGGGCAACGTGATCCTCTTAGGATGCAAGGTCATGGAATGTACTGCTATAAATCAACTGCCTTGGTCAGAGCAACTCCATCTGAGGCAGTGGGGAGCTCACCAGTTCACTGACATCTGACACCTTGCAATATTTTAAAAGTATGTTCTGAAAAGCAACACCAATAAAATAACAGTGTAGAGGTACTGTTTTTATTCTGTGGTGCCAAATCAAATTGTCTGAACAGACACTCAAAAACCTAATGTACCCATCCCCACCTTACTGTCTCTTATGTCACCACCCACAAGACACATCCTGCTTTGAGAACACTGACATTACTGGTACAATTATGATAAACACTCAGAGTGGGAGGCCCACTCTGTCCCTTACACTTTCCAGTGGCACTAAATCTAATCTTTTTGAGAAGGATACAAGTATCATCCAAATAGGTACCTTGGGACCAGGTTGGTGGCATCTGTGCTTATTTTCACATGTGATTTTTTTTTTACTCCAAAAATTAAAAAAAAAATAAACAAGCTAGAGAGTAAAAGCATATGTTCATGTCTGACTCTTCATCTTTAGAAAGAAGATATTTGCATGCCCAGCCACTTCTCAAAATCAGTGAGGAAGATGTCAAGTTGATCATAATTGAGACACTGGTAAAGTGCAAAGTTCACTTAAGAACATTAAGGCAGCATGCTAAAAATAGGAAATGTATGGAATTACTTTTGATATCACACATTTTGAACATTTCAAATGATACTTATCTGTATTTGGACAAGTATCATTTGAAGCATACAGTAGGAATATACAAGGATTTATTATGATTAGAAAAGTGTTCAATGCTATTACACTTCCAAATATTTCTATCTTTTGATGAATGGGATCTTCTTAGACATTCTTTACAATGATTTTGAGTTTTCACAGTGGTACAAGGTGCAGCTCACAGAGCTTAGAGGCACAAAAGTTCAAGGCACAGCACTTACAGAGAAAACAATAACACAGGTGATTGAAACAAATCAGATTTTTAAAGAGAGTTCAGGACAACCATAGGGATCACAGCAGAAGCAGCTTTTTTTTAAAAAAAAGCTTCTCCTGTCCCATGGGTCAACTCCAGTGACAGAGTGTTTCCAGCTGGAACTTGGCTTGCCTGACTGCTGGAACTCTTGCCAGCCCAGCTTCACTATGATCCCTCATTTGACCCCCACACAGACACTGCAAGGTTTTACTTGTTCTCAGACATCAGGCATGTGAAACAAAGAATTAACAAAAAATTACTAATAATGGACTCTACTAAAATTTTCCTTTAACAGAGGGGGAAATACAAAACACAGCTTGATGCACTGAGACCATCAAAACAAGCTGTTTTGTACATAGATCCTGAGGGAGCAGCCCTGCACTCAGACCATCAAAAGACCACAGAGGCTGGGAAAGATAACTTTGCAAATAAAGCATGGGCTTGGGGCAGTACCCCAGTATTGGGCCCAGCTCTATAACAGATTCTTTGCAATGCCAGAAAAAGACATTCAAACACTTTTGGGACAAATCTAATTCTTCAGTTTTATTTATCTAGAAAGATAACTATGGGTGTGTTAAAAGTCAGTGAGCACAAAATGTATTTAGCATCAATGGGAAGCCAAATTCCTCATAGTGACTGCAGAGGTAACAAGATAGGTGAATCAAGATTCTACTTTAGTGCCTAAATTCAAATTTCTCCCATGTGAAAACTCTGCCCTTCATTTTCAGGAGAAAGTACGGATAAATAAATGATACTGGATAATAGCTAATTCTGTCCAGTTGACTGTGGCTTTGGCTCACCCCAACTACAAATAGTTTTTACCCATTTAGCCAATTGTGCTCATAACTCTATCTGCACCCAGTGATGCCTGTTTCTACTAATTTTTACATCTCAAAGCACTGCATCTCACTGCACCTATTAGACTAAGCCCTGGTTGCTGATTACTCCTCAGCAGAAACTGCTACAGTCCTGTTCGGCCATAAGCCGAAGAGATCAGATTCCCCAATTCTTGTCTCTTTTTTTTTTTTTTTTCTTTTTCCTTTTTTTCCTTTTTTAAATCATAAATTAGTTAAGTGTCTGGCAGGCCCAAAGCCCTCCCTACTCCTACTCTCCCCACAACCTCCCCCTTTGATTAACATGCCAGAGCACCAAAATGGCTCTTTGTAAATCTAATTGAAACAAATGCTATTGACCCAGACACATTTGCAAGTAAATCTGGTTGGACCTCAATCAGAGAGCATGTGTTTGACACCAAATTATGTTTAAGCGCTGCAGTAAGAAAAATGGAAACCGTGCTCTGGCAGATAGAGAGACAAAGGGAGGACTTAATTAAAGGACTGAAGCATATGCCAGCAAGCCCAGTAAATGAGATTCAGAGCTGAAAAGGAGAAGTGCTGGGCTGCCTCTTATAGGAATCTAGCACTAAGGAGATTTCTTGCCCTACAAGAATGCTTGGGCACAGAGAATCATCCTACACTGCTGTGAAAAGGGCAACAACCAGCGACAGAGGCTAAGGGGGAAGTTAACTACATTGCAGTAGACCTGAAAATGTCATCTTGTCTTGTGATTAAGGGGGGTTTAGTCCAAAGATGAAGAAAGCACAGTTTGCAACTGCTGCTTCAAGAAATTTTCTTCAGAAAAGCCACAGCAATGCTACAAGTGAGTGTAATGCAGCTACTAGCTGTATACTCACCTAGATAATAATCAACCATATGTTACAGAAAAAAAAACCAAACAAACATGAATTCCAGCAAAAACAACTGCAGTAGACAGCCAAATCTCCTGTACTATAACCTCATATAGCACAAAAGACAAGGAGGTCCTGAGGGGGAAGGTAAAACACCTCCTCATCCGAGGAGAACCAAAACATGTAACAATCATTGTTTGCTACAATCTAACAGAAATAAAAATGTTTTGTCCTGCATCAACCTGGAGGCCAGAAGTATATAGGACTATCCTTAGGAAAAAAATGAACAAACAACAAACAAACAAAAAACAACCCCAAAAACAGAAAACCAAAACAAACCAACACAAACATAAACAAATAAAAAAAACAAACTCAAAAAACCCCCACATTTTCATTCCCACTACAAATGGTCTAACACAGCTCATCACTTCTATTTATTTATGCTCATTTGGGTGTGATATTTATCAAAATAACTATGCCAATATAAACTCTAGTTTAAACATTATTCTGTGTGATGGCATGGTAACAATGGCAAACACCATGAGCTCTGACCCTCTTCTAAAACTCGTATGCTCTGCATTTAAAGTCTTCTTCACACCTTTTACTCTTTATCCACTTTCTAGCACGGTGATACTTCACAGTTTGTAATAAGTAGATTAACTGAAATTGGAAAATTGCTTCCAACACCTTTCAGAACACTCTTGAGAACAGCAAATTAACCTCTTTTTTAAGGGTTAAACAAACTTGATGAATGCACAACCAAACCTCCTGGGTTGGCATTTCCCAAAGAACTTTTCAGACAAAAATCCTCTGATCAAGCCCTCCCAGAAATCTGTGCAGTCTCTGCCTTTGTCAGCTGGGTTCCCACTGAAGTAAGGCAGGCGGTCTCACAGCTCAGTGGACAAGTTGTGCCTCTGATGTGTTTGACTGTCACGTTCATAAACACAACAAGCTATGCCAGCAGCGATAGCAAGGCGGCGGAGAAGGGGGGGATTTGATACAGTTCACAAACTGCAGCACACAACATTCATCAGCACAAACAAACCCAGTCCACAGCTCTTCAACCCTGGCTTTCACAGCAGGGACAGGCTGCTGCCAGTGTTGCTCTGTGTCCTTCCTCCGTTTTTTTCCTCAAACCCTGTATCTCCAGAGCAGGAACTATTCTTCTGTCACTGTGACCTACTGGAACATGTGGATACAGCCTTTAACAAACCTTGACCATTCAGGACACCTTTAGAAGCATCACAGAGAGATACCATGTCTCTTTCTTGAGGGGAATTGAGTGCCAAGCATTTCTCTGAAGAGAGACAATTGCACCAGCTACGTCAAATATCTTAAACAATTATACATCAGGTAAGAGTAAGCAAGAATCCCTACCAAGTAAAAATCCTGATACCTGAACACAGCAAAGAATGTAGATAGGAATGATTTTCAGGTAAAGATTTTTCCACTGTGGCACTAAAGTACCAAGCAGAAGTGTGAGATTAACTGCTTTGCTCACTATTGTTAAAAATATGCAAACATCACTGAGCTACTCATATATAAGCAAGTCCATCAAGCAATGATCTCCATCCACATACTATCTCCTGCTAGCATATGAGTGCATATACAGAAAAGTGCTTTTTAAAACAAAGTAGGAAAAAATTTTACTGTGATTCTTCAATATGAAACAATTTTTTAAAATGCATATTTGGTTGAAACCTCTCCTCTGACTGAAATGCTATTCCTGAGATGAAATTGGAATATTTAATAGTTCACTGAATTGTGTAAAAGACATGAAGAACAGTATTGTATATTGAAATTTTAACACAGAAACTCAGGAAAGTAAAATGTTATTATTTAACGTATAATTTGGAATGGTAGAAGATTGCTCTAGCCAAGAAATCATAAAGAACTTCAACTGCCTCTGGAGACAGAATTCTTTTTGTCATGCTTGATAAAGAATTACACCATCAGTCCCTGGCATCCTTGGGTTGGTGCTGCGTCCTAGGTCAGAGCTGATGGGAAGTAGACTGCCACCTACTGCATTGCTCCAGCTCTTGGTCTGTCCAGACACCGGCAAAGATGAGAAACCAATGGATGGCAACTGAGGACTCTGAGTTAT
>NW_020955325.1:1413502-1494077 GCF_003031625.1 Empidonax traillii | reverse complement strand
AAAAAAAAAAAAAAAAAAAAAAAAAAAAAAAAAAAAAAAAAAAAAAAAAAAAAAACGAGCTGAACAGAGAGAAGAAAACTATGTTTGGTACCTTGACAGATACTAACAAGAATAGAAACAATAAAAAAGTCCCTGCTGTGAAAAACTCGTCAAGTAGGGAATGATGCATACCATG
Source organism: Empidonax traillii (assembly GCF_003031625.1). NCBI lineage: Eukaryota > Metazoa > Chordata > Aves > Passeriformes > Tyrannidae > Empidonax > Empidonax traillii. The sequence goes on along the minus strand of NW_020955325.1, from coordinate 1,493,902 downwards.
CAGACCTCATGCAGTGTCCTCCCTCAAAGATGTCACAGTCCTTGTCATCTTTGCTACTGTAATATTCCTCCAGGAGAAGAGAGCTTAGCTGACACCCTGCCAGTCATCCCAATGACTGCTGACAGCCTCAGGGAGCATATGAATGGGAAACTGACGCCTGCATTCAAAGGTTCCTGTCAAACCCAGATAATAAACCATGCTGCAAGGTAGCATTGCCTAAGCACGTGTGTACCTACAGGATCCATACATATACACACGCATTTACATATCCTCGGCTGTACCCACAGTGATGAGAGGGAGACAGAGTTGAGTCTGCACGATTCAAGCAAGCCTGGGGTGGTGTTGTGAGGCACAATGTGAGCTTATCCACATGACAGCTGCACTAATCCCTTTGATCTGCAGTGACTGGGCTGCTTCGTTGCTAGATTATATAATAATATAAATTAAGATCAGCTACAGTAAACAATAATACAGCATGAAATACAGTCAGTGTTTGTTCAGTGGACATTACCAAGACAGACCCAGAAATAGCACAGCACCTGGAGAGAGAAAATACTGCCCTGAGGTTTTGTCATGAAATTACTGAGCAGGACCTACTGGATGCTACTCATTCCTTATCCTCAGTCTGATCTTCCACAATTTTGGACAAGTTGCATAGCAGCAAAAGCTGAGCCTATGCCATTCTCACTTCACCTCAAACCAGGAATATGCCAGTAACCCTTGGAGATTTGACCGCAGTCAAAACTGCAGTATCAGTTTCCCACTTGAATGAACCCAAATGGGCACTTGACTATCTGCCTGCACTTGCAACTTCCCTGCAAGCAAATGCTAAGGACACAGCAAAAACATTACTCTGTGTTCCCAGTGGCTATTTGACTAATAGCAGTAAAAAACTCAAAGGAAGGAAAATGGAGTATGACATTAAAGCAGTTCAGCTTCTATATATATAACTTTTTAAGAGTTTGCAGAAGAGATATCCCTTGTTTAAATTCTTGGCAATATGACATTACTGAAGATGCTTCTTTACCACATGTCAGTGGCAGGGATGAGGGCTGCTGACTTTGAGGGATGCAGTTAGTTGTCACTGCAATATTAAAAGTACTCCTACATTTTTAATTTCATTCAGTCTTTCCTTTATTTTTTTTTTTTACTGAAGAAAAAGAAAAACGATAAAATACCTAAACCCTTTACAATCCAATACAAAGAGTAAAGTTTTATAAAGGAATCCACAGTTTTTCATGTGTTTTGTTACTGTCTAGGGCACTATGGAAGCTGAAAACCAAATTACCAATTTATGGGCTACCTAGCCTTAACCCAGCTAATCAGCAGTGTATTTCATGCAGTACAAATCTAATTAAATATTCATCATTTGGGCTGTAATTTGGTCTGATTGTGGTTGACCAAATATGAAAATCAGTCCACCTCCTCACAGCAAAATATAAAACAATACTCAACTTTAAAAAAGGTAACTACAGTCAACATAATTTGATGGAGGGTTTTCCTCCTACTCTCTCTATTGAACCATCTGGGTTACTCAGGACTTGATTACCTACAATAACAATTCACTTTATCCTGTTCCCAAAGTAAACCATAAAAAACCCACACCATGAGGTATGGACTCACTATGATTCACAGGCAAGTAGCTATGATTCAGTCCAGAATTAAGGAAAGGAGCCAACATTAAAAGTTAAGTGTTTTCAGCATGCCACTGCATTAACACCAGTAGCTCTAAAGAATGAAAAAGTGTTTTACAAAGAATATGTGGAGCAATCACCTTCCCCAGCACTGAGTGTGAGCCATTTCCCACATCATGACAAGGAATTCTCTAAAACAGAAGAAATCAGACCCCTCCTATCACATTGTCTAAGTAAAACAATGTCTGTTTATCAAAAATCATCCACATACCAAAGAAAGAGAGTGAAATCAGAAATTTCACATTAAAGATGCTCTAGGCTGAATGATGGGTATGACGTACTTGCTCTGGCTCAGTAAGGCCTTGACAGTCAACACCATCATACAGGCCCATACTTTCAGTTCCTGGTTCAGTAAAAGACAAATCCCGAGAAACATGCTGAGACAGCTAATGTCACAGTTAAACACCACTGGCTTTTACAGGAGCACATTTTAGAGGAGACCTGCTGGCTGTGTTTCTTTTGATGGCGCCCAAGACACAGCTTTCTGGGCTGCAAGCATGCATTGCTGGGTCACGTGAAGTTTCTCATCCACCAACATATCAATGTCCTTCCCCTCAGGGCTGCTCTCAACCTATTCTCTGCCTAGCCTGTATTTGCATTTGGGACACCAAACCAGGTGCAGAACCTTGCACTTGGCCTTGTTAAACTTTGTGGGGTTCACACCTCTCAAGCCTGTCAAGGTCCCTCTGGATGGCATCCCTTCCCTCCAGTGTGCCAACCATACCACACTGTCATCCACAAACTGGCTGAGGGTGCACTGTCCATGGCACCAACAAAGATGCTGAACAGGCCTTGTCCCACTACCAACCCCTGAGGAATGCCACTTGTCACTGGTCACCACTTGGACATAGAGCCATTGGCTACAACTTTTTGAGTGCTACCATTCAGCCAATTCCTTATCCATCAAGTGGGCCACCCAAGGGTGTCATGTGCTTTGCACAAGTCCATCTAGATGATATCAGTGGCTATTTCCTCATCTACTAACACCGTAACTCTGTCATAGAAAGCCATCAAATTTGTCAAGCACAATTGGTATAAACATTAACCAGAAGAAGAGCATATGGGATCTCCTTCCCTTGGCTTCCAGGGCTCACTAGTAAACGTCTGGTATACCTCCATAAGAGCTGTCAGAACTGTAGACAAGCACAAATCACATTTCACACACATGCAGGCTAAGTGGCTTTCCAACAGTTTGCTTTTGATGGCACTAATATTTCCAACAAGGTTGCTTTCTTTAGAGAAGGTTCTGGATGGCAAAGCAGTTCCTGAATCAAACTGGAGAAAAAACACAGAGTTACCGAAAACCCTGGGTAAAGGACAACGCTACAATTTATCTTGTTCAGGGACCAAGGAAAGGATCAAGAAACTAAAAAACAGTCTCCTCACTATTCTTCTTAGAGGAATTGCTCGGCATCCCAGAAAGGGCTGTGACAATGCAGGCTAAATGACTGGAAGTGAAAGACTGCAAAGTAACTGTAATGGGAATGCAAACAAACATAAGGAAACCTTCCTGCTTAGCCATGTTATTGATGGTAATACTGCTGAGCTAACAAACCACCAAGAACAATATACAGCACTTCTTCAAGGAAAAGAAAACCAGAGCTTCACAGGTGGGAGTTAGCTTCTTTTCCCAGGCAACTAGCTACAGGGCAAGAAGAAATGGTCTCAAGCTTCCCCAGGGGAGGTTTAGGCTGGGCATCATGAGGAATTTTTTCATAGAAAGAGTGATCAGGCATTGGAATGGGCTTCCCAGGGAGGTCATGGAATCATCATCCCTGGAAGTCCTCAAGAAACAACTGGACATGGCACTTAGCGCTATGGTTTAGTTAACATGGTGGTGTACGTTCAAAGTCTGAACTCGACTTTGGAGGTCTTTTCCAACATTAATGATTCTATGATTACCTACAGATACACAGTATTCAATGGAACCTAGCCCAATGCTGCTTTTCAGAGCAGGCGCTCTTCCTTTCAACTCCAAGGAGACTCCACTTCACTCTCCACCTCAAAAATATAAGCAGGATCACAGCCACTTAAAAAAGCTGATCCCTCTCGACAAAGCATACTCGGTATTCTACAGAGCTCTGTCACAAAAGAGCTGACCCTGACCAACACTGCACAGAGGGGATCTCTGGCTGCATGATATAGCTATGCCACTAGAAAGAGGTATTACTGTCATATCCATTTACCTTTTCTAGCTCCTGGCAGCACTGGTAGGCTGTCAGGAGGAAGAAATGAGATAATGTTCACCAGCAGACCCTTGCCTGCTGCTGCTCTGTGGACATGACAAGCCCTGTCATTTCTCATATGGGAAAAATCAGAGTAATAATGCCTCTCCCCTCCAGGATGATATAACGGTGTCTGCACAGATAGAAAAGAGCGGCAGCATCTTAGCTGTTCAGTACAGCATGCAATGCACAGATATCTAGAAAAACAACAAATATCAGGAAAAAACGCTTTTTTAAATTTTTTTTTTAATGCCATCTTTTATTGGAGGATTTCATACATGGAAACTGGCTCACACTGCTATTGAAGAAAAATCCATAGAAGTTGGTTTCTCACTGTTGGTCCTTTCACTCACATAGCTCTGCCTGTACAAGTCAGAACTCCCACACTGGGCACCTCCTTGTTTTCTCCAACTATGAAACTGGTACAGGGAGCTGGTGCTCACACTGTCTGTAACACAGACTTTTCTCTACTGCTAGAGTCAAACGGGCTACAGGCAAAGAGTGCTACTGTCACTGGTGCTGATCAGTTCTACCAGCTGTAGAAAGGAGGAAGCAACGTGGAAGGCTGAGACACCCAAATCCTCCTGCCAAGAGGTCAACTCTTCCTCCTCCTTGTCAACAGGGCTTTTCCATGTGCAAAGCCATTACCAAATGAATGTCTTCTCATGATTGAAATTTTCTCAAAGACTTTACCACATTAACATCTGCCAAGGAGTCAGACATTGGGCAGGAAGGCTATCCTTCTACCCAGAGAACAAAGCTACAGAGGACCATCTCTTACAACATGCATGCTCCCCATCCATCGAGCAACTCCTGCCTTGACCAGCTAATAGTCCTGTGGATATTGATGGATACCATCTCTTTGCAAGTTTGTCAAAAGTATCACACAAATAATAATAATAGTGTTGAAGTAACCACAAGGAAAAGCCCATCAGCGCTTGCCTTAAGAAGATGCAGAGGGTGTTTAGCCAAAATTATCTTAGGTGTTTATGTACTACTTCTTGCCACTGTTGGATATGGAGAGTCTTGTTCCCTGATGATTCATTTGCTACACTCCAGTGCCCAGGTCATTTCAAACAGTCCCCAAAAGAGGTACTGTGATGTCCTGAATAAATTGTGCAAAATCTATGAATGGCTCTGACACTTGGAAGAAAACAATTGCACTAAGAGAGCTTCAGCTTCCCCTAAAATGCATTTGTACACATGTACATTTATGTATGTGTACACATATTTGCAGGAAAAAATAAAGGCACACCAATTTAACAAAAAAGGTGATCTAGTAAGTCTGTTTAATAACCCAATGCAAAAAATAGAAGTTTATCAAAGGAGAATTCAATTCCTGTCTCGATCTGGAATTCATACCAGAGGAAAAAAACCCCCTCAACAAAAAACCCCAAACTCTAACAAAATCTTTGGCTGACTGAACACAAAGGAAATATTTTCTCATCATGTACAGCAGCTTGCAAAGACAAGGCACAAAAACATTCACCTGTGGTATCACCTCTTCCTCTGCTATACTTCTGTTCAAATACATTGTATAAAAATGATCATCCTCAAGGGTGATATTTAATTTTACTCATTTCAGAATTAGCACCATCACAAGTTATATTCAAGAATTCATAAAACCTGCAGTCCAGAAGTTTGTCTTCAACTGGGTTCTTAAACTGGCAACTGCACATGCACACACAAAGAGACAGACAGGTTAAACTAACAGGAAAGAACTAGAAGGACAGAAGGACTGGTCCACAGAGAGTGGTCACAAGGCAGACATCAAAGAGAAGAGAGAGGAAGAGGAACAGAAAAAAAAAAAAAAAAAGGGAGAGAGGGGAAAGAAAGAAGAAAAGTGCATTTTTATGACAACATTACAAACCCTCTGATTGCTCTAATTACACCTAAAGGAAAAAAAAACCACCTTGCCTGCTGGTATCAACTGCATGAATAATTTACTGGAAAGGAAGGAAGGCACAAAAACTGCAAGCAACCCAAACAATCTTAAGTTATGGCTAGGTTCTCTGGAAAGCAGGAAAGCACGTAATTTCTTGTGTGTTGTGGTATTTTATTCCATTTTCCTCCCTTCTCATATCTCAAGTGAGCTGAGATGACTTTTCTTCTACTCCTCCCCCACCATTCTTGGCCTGTGGAAAGCTATCTCACCTTGTGATGCTCATACTTCTTACTGTGATTTAGCACTTTGAATGCAAGCTTTCTCATTCTACAGACTGCTTGGATGAGAGCAAGAGGACTGACAGAAAATATGTACAGTAATATCTAAGACTTCAGTAGCCACTGAAAGCATACTTAGACTCTTTAAATGTAGTGGTACCCCTTCTGCCAGTTCTTCTTAACAGAAAGGGCTTGGGCCACAATGTCTTAACCCAACCCCAACCCTCATAATGATGTATAAAAACAGGTACTGTGATGCATTAAAGAAAAATAAGGCATTATTTTTGTTTTCTCCCTAAATTGTTCTTTAATTTTGAAAAATTAATCCTCGGGAGTTTTTTCATAGAATATAAAGTAGAACCAAAGTGTTAGGCTTTGGAATTTATTGTAAAAATACAAACCAACCTAACTAACCAATCACATAGGAAAGGGTACAAAATGGTTTGATCTTGTACAATAGCATACACACTAGACAAGTGAGTCAGTGTGGAATTAAAGGAAACAAATTAGCCAAAGATGACCAAATAAATTTCTTTGTGTTCAGTCTAAACAAAAATTAAACATTTCTGGAAATACTAGTAGAATGTTATAAAGGAACTAGAGGGAATAAAGGGTGGGTAAACTCATTAAATTATTAATGACTACAGAGAGAACCTCAGATGATGAAGTATTAATCATCATTTCATCTATTTTGCTGAAACATCAACAAAGAAAAAGAAAAAGTCAATTCCAATAGAAAGGAATTAATAGAACCTAGCAAAGGTTGTACCTTTCCATCCTGAAGCAATGTCTTTGCTGGTCCATAGGAATGAAAACATTTGCTTGCAATTAGTCAAGGAATCAAAAAGAAATCTTGATTTTATTTTCTGGCACACCAGAACAACGCTGCTATCAGTCACTTTGTGTCTGCACTGGGCTAAGGGCTAAATAAAGCTATTTTTGAACTATGGATATTTACAATAGTAAACAAACATATTTATTACACAGTAGGCAAGGGGAAGGAAAAGAACAAGGAGAAGAAAAAGAAAGATTGAGAAAGAGAGGTCCTTATATCTATTTATTTATTTATTTAATCTCTGGAAGTAAAAGCTTTTTGGACTGCATAAATCCAATTGCTACATGCACCATGATGGATTAGCTCTGGTAAAATGAAATAAATAGCCATTCATCTTAGCACTTGCATTGGCACTGGCTGTACCATGTACAGAAATAAAATGAAAAGCCTACAGACAATCCTAACCTGGGGCCACACACACAGTAGGAACATTTGCAAAACAGCTTTGGTACTAGAGCTAACTCTGAAAGCCCTTTTGGAGCCTCAAACCAGTTCTGTTTGAATCAGCCACTCTATAATTCTCCTCTCTATGTATGGGTAGTCATACAGAGAAAAGCATGTATGTAGTCATCTATCCTGGAACGACTGAGGGCTTTCTCTCCCCTCAAAGGTTCTCAAGAGGTGTGCCCTTCAAAGACTCTTTGTCTACTGCTCTAATACAACTTCCACACTACCACCACCAAATGCTGTGGCACCATTTTATTCTCTCTTTTAAAGACTCTTCTAAAAATGAAGATGGAAATAACTCTCTTGAAACAGCAAGTATCTAAGTCTCCTCTCACACTCCTAAATTTTCTACTGCATCAGTTTTACTGATCAGGGACATATTCCCCTAAGGACAAACAGGACTTCTGCATTTATGGCAAGAGAATTAAGAGGAAAAAAAATTAGTCTTGCTGGAATCTGAACTTATGGGTCCAGGATACTTTCCATTTTGATGCTGAGAACTCTGAGCAATGATCCTAAGTCAAGCATTTCATTTTCATCTTCACTTGGAGAAGAGAAGGCTTGAGAAAGCCCAGATCTTTCACATCTTATGCCAGGGCCTTTAAAACAATTTTAAGGACACCATCATCACTTGCAATGAAGCAGGTGCACAAAAGTAGGGATTCAGCTGAACAGAAGGTTAAGAGTACAGATATTGAGCAATTCAGCCGTGGCAACACATTTTCTCTCTGGACCAGCCAGAGGTGACTCGCTATTCACCAAGCCAGACACTCGCTCCTGTGTACTCGCTCCTGAGACACACCTCCCTCCTACATTCTTCCCCAACAGACATAATTAAACACCTTCAGGACAAAACTGTTTTGTTATTTGGTTTCTTCTTTGTTTGTGGTTTTTTTCTTTTTTTTTCAAAAGCACCTTGTCCTCTATCTCACACCAGTTTTTATTGCTTAGGTGAAAGAAATTTAAAGACTTTTCAGCAGTACAGTAATTACAATCCTAGCAGAGTCCGTACAGGCAGGAGGTCACTAACACCTGAGCAAATCTGATTCCAAACAGCATATCTCCATTCACCTGAAACAGATGAGAACTGCAGTCGCCTCAGGGCATTCATTCTGCACGGCCTTGCATGAGTGGAAGCATATGTTCCTCTTCCTCACGAGTGAATGTTTGTCAGAAATTTCCTTTTCCTAAATCCCCTGTTCTACAGCACCAGTGGTAGAGCTGCACTTGTCCCATCCTCCTCTCCTCTGGTCTGTAAGAGGAGGAACAAAAGAAGCTCAGATGATAAGGTCAAGGGCTGTGGAAAGACAGGGACTTCAGAGAAAAAACCATCCTCCCCCTAAGGCTATAGAAGTGTTACAGAGCCACATTAGGAAACAGAAAAAGAGACCCTGTTTGACATGCAGAGCAATCAGAGAAAGGAGAAAGCTCTGCCTACAGAAAAAATTGGAAATTAGAAGTAGCAATGGAGAAGCTTCCACTAACTCGTGTACTTGAAAAGACAGAAGTCTGTTTTCTATGTCTTTCTGCTCCAGACTCTGAAAAAGGTGGTGGGGTCCGAGAGCCACAGGTGCTTCAGCAGCCCTCTACAGAAAGAGGAGCCCAAGAGCCCCAGTCCACAGACAACCCATGACTCCAGTCTCCTAATAGTGAAAAAATCCAACCATCCACAGTGACGAAATACAGAATATTTCCTAAGGTACGGTATCCTAATTCTGTTATTCCTCTTCCTCTGAATAGAGACTTTCTAATCAGAGTGGCATGAATGGTAAGCTGTGAGATGTAGATGATTACTCATACATAGAAACTCTGCTTAGAACAGACAGTTCCTGATAACCTTGATTAATATTATTTTAACTTACAGATGTAAAGTTAGTTGCTCTGAAGGTTTCAGTGTATATCAGCTTCAGTTCACGTATTCACCCAGCACTAATTCTATTGGTGCAGTTCATCACTGAAACACAGCTCCCATTAAATAAACTTGGTAAACTGTATTATAGATACTTAAAACTGAACAAGACTCCCCACACTCACAGTCCTAAAAATCTGTGTACAAAAAGCTCCAGCAGAAAAATTTCTGAATGTAAGCCTCAGAACTGAGCATATGCCCTGCTGCTGCATCCTTCTTAAATGCTCTGATTACACAAGCTTTTGCCCAAAGGTGGCTTTGGGCTCTTCCCAGGAGCTAGGATCTGCTGAACAAACATTAGTGAAACTCTCAGGAAGTAATTGAAAATACCAAAGCACCATAATCCAAAATTTTATGAGTATTTTCTTGGCTCTTCTCTTTCACTCAGATGTCTTCTTCAAAGGGAGACATCTAATGAGCATCCAGGGGCTGTCCACTCCCCCATACGGCAATAAGTCTGTCATTCAGCCAGTAGCTTTCACTGATTTTCCAACATTTTCTGCAGTTTTATTTTACACTATCATATACTTGCCTCAATTCAACCCAGAGGTTGGTACACTGCTTGACTTCAAGTCATCAATTGCTTCAGGCCCTCCTCCAATAAAGGTGCTAGACAAATGAGAGTTGTTAATAGAACAGACACCACCAATGATCAGCAGTGAAGGCTAGCACTTCTGACTATCAGGGACCTCCCTCTACCACACTGTAAGACCACATCTGTTGTAAAACAGGAGTAACATATCAAGCCATTGTGCTGCCACAGAAAAATTCAGTGTGATGACCAAAGAGGTCACAGATTTTCCTAAGACCTAAAGCATACCCATGAGCAACGCTAAAGACACACAGGATTGCCTCATTAAAAAGCAGGATGATCTCAGAAATACCAGCGTGCCAGAGAGCTGCTAGCAAGCACAAACTGAAGAGTGGCTAGATTCTGCCAGCTGGCTCTAAAGCAGCTTCTTATGGTAGGACACAACTTTCAGATGATGGCAGTTGGGAGTAGGAAGTGTGGCCTAGCAGCTCGACAAGATAAGGCTTTCTGTGGAAATGCCTCTAAGTGTACAGTTCAGTCTACTGAACTGAGAGTAAGAGAATAATTTTATTGTGAGTAGCAGTTGACAAGACTTCAATCCTTGCTTTTGCAAACAAAACTACTGCTCAGTGATATAGGACAAGCCAGAGTGGCTGCATTTGAAGTCCATGGTTCATTCATATTCTGTGACAGATGAGGAAAATATAGTTAGAATTTGTGACAATCCCTGAAAGAATTTATTTATCATTTGTAAAGAAACAAGCACACTATAACCGTAACCAGCGGAGACTATTTAACACATCTATTTCACTCAATACTGATAACTTTAACAATGTATTTCTGGCCAGCTCCCTAACAAAGAAGTGAAAACAACAAACTAAGGTGTCAGTCTCTGAAGCAGGATGATTCTTCAACTCTGATTACTCCCTGGTATACATCATCTCAAAAGCAGACCCACTGACTTCCAGGTGCCTTCAGACTCCTGAAAACATTCAGAAGGTGGCATTTTGAACTCTGAAACACATCCAGCCAAGACAGGGAAACAAAGCAAGCAGAGAGGGAGGTAAATTTGGGCAAAATCAGACCTCCAAGTTTCCATCTTAATTTGCATACACATTAGTTGTGCACTAGCCTCTGTGTGCCAGGACATGATGAAATTAATAGCTAAATAAAGCGACAGGAACAGAGACAACTGACATTGGTGTATCTAATGAAAATGCTTCTTCATTAAAGACAAAGGTGTGAAGAAGACTGTTCTCTGTAAAACTGTCCGTGAGATATTTTCTCTGAATATGGAAAGTTTTAAAGCTCTATAAAGTTCATGTGGGTGCACCTTGCCTTCAGATTTGAGGCAGCCTCATTCAGAAGATATATTGCATGACCTCCTCCAAACATAACCTCACTTTTATTCAACCTCACTGTCATTACCCCTTAATCCTAAATGTAGGTTGAAGCGAGCAGCTGCCTTCTCCTGCCTGAAAAATTAAAAACTGGCTTTTGGCAAACCAGAGCACTTCCATGTAACCCTTAGAGATCATCAAACTTATTCTACTTTCTGTGCTGCTGCTGGTGGGGAAAAAAACCCTCATGTGATTTGCTTGGTTTGATGTTTCGAATTTTATTCTTTGAAGCCTCATAAAGACATCTGTATAGAAGAAAAAAGAGGGGTGCTGTAGCTAGGATTTGGTGTTGCTTATTCCATAAATCTGGTAGCCTAGCTAGGCAGGTAAGGGGAACAAGGACAACCAGTGGAGAACACAATTAAACTTGTACTCTTGCAGAGTTACTCTGGACATGCCGAGAATGCAATGGATATTTTAGGCTCTGTGTTGTTTCCTCATTCTCACTTGGTAAAAAGATTCCAAATTCATCCCTAACCACACAGTGTTTAGGGTGGCTAATGTTTTTAGCAACTCATTTCTTCAGGTCATGAGTCTCTTTGAATTGCAGCCCTGATCTTTGGCATATCAATTGCTTCCACTACCTAGTATTACCTGCAAACTTAACAAGAGGGGTTATTCTATCCTATCACTTCACTTATTCGTGAATGTATCAAGCAATGTCAGCTCCAACACTGATCCCTTGGGAACACCACTCTCTATGGCAAAACACAGGCATTTTCATCTACTTTACTGAAGAAACAGCCTTACATGTGGAAAATATGGGAGCTGGAACTAGATGATCCTAGAAATTCCTTTCCAACCCAAGTCATTCAAAAACTCACCAGTTCTGTGATGAAGAGGTAACAAACTGATTGCCTGATGAGCTGAACCTCATCACACCTTTGCAGGAGAAGAAACAGCACAGATCAGATACACTTTATAAGCTTATTAGTTATCAGACACCAAAGTCCATTGTTTCTGGTCACATATTCCTAAAAACCTAATGATGATTTTCCAAAGAAGTAATGAGGAAATATGGACTCTGACATGAGCCATTAATTATAGAGTTAAGAAAAAGTCCCTACACTATTTATTCCAAGCTCTCCAGCAGAAGTACCACTTTCATATCCAATGTGAACAGTTTTTGCTTAAAGTGAACACTTGCCACCATAATATCCTTACTATTATGGATACTTTGCATTATTTCTGCATTTTTTAAAGGATATTAAAATGTAGTTGGAAACATCAGCAGTAGAGTTGTAATGTTAGTTGCAATCTATAAAGTGCAGCCACTTCTAGGGTTGAAAACAATACTTTCATTCACACACAACCCCCTCTGATATTACATTATACTGTACATCCAATCCAAAACCATATTAAAACTCTGAAATTTGTATTTAATTAAAGCAGTTTATAGTCAGACAATGAATAGTCACACTAACTGCTTTTGAACAAATGATGAAAGAAAGTAGTTTCAGGATGATCTGGTCAATTACTGCTCTGCCTGTGGATTCTTTATACTGGAAAAAAAATGGGAAAATTTCATCAATCAGAAGTCTTCAAATTATAGCTCAGAGGTCTGATATGAATATGCAGTATCTTTAAAAGAAAATAGAGTACATCTAATCTGAGACTCCTGTACTTGGGAGAGTGATAGAGCTGGACTGTAGAATGAAGTCTCAGAGCCAAGTCTGAGTTCAGAATACTCTACGTGCTGGACCAGCAATTTCGGTAATTTTTGATGCAAACCTTGTATACATATTACTGTTCACAGTTAGCAAGTGCTGTGGTTTTATTTTGTTATGTTTCTGCTCTGAGAAAATTTGAAGCAATAAAACATGACTGATTGATACTGTGTCTCCATGCCACAACACTGCCACAGCATCATGCCACCTGTCACCACTGCTGGCTACAGAAGACTAAGTCTTCCCTTGATATTTCCCCCAATTATTCATGGCTCACTGGTCAAAGCCCTCTGCATTCTCAGTTCCACTAGGGATAATCTCCTGTATAATTGCACTGATGGGAAATGACAGATTAGAAGGAAGACCACACAATTTTCAGTCTGATCTCTAGCAAGGTCTTGTTCTCAAACCTGCATGCTCCAGGCTTTGCTGGCAGCATCATACAAGTCACCTCAACACTCACACTGCAGAACATGCCTGCAATTAAAGGCTGCTGAGGAATCAGTTGAACCAGAAAAGAAGAGTGATCCCAATCTTGTCACTCATGTACAGGGAGAAGTAGATGGGAAAGCTGTGTGAAGACAAAGATTGATATAGATTTGTCTCAAAAATTGAAAATTATTTGCCAGCCATCAATGCTTTCTAAAACCATGTCATTACTAAAACACTAGATGCAGCAACAAAGAACTGTGACCAGGAAGAACATATGTCATATGTACTTCAGTGAAAAGAGATGGATTGATCTTGGGTTTCTAGTCTGCCTCTCAGTTACATGGCAAACGGACTCAGCAAAGCGTCACTCCCTGTTCCACACCTCAGCTTCCCTGGCCACAATGACAAGAGTTATAACAGCTAGCAATTTTCCAGCAGCATTGGAAATTTATATGCTCATAAAAGAAAGCTCAAATTGCACTTGCAGAAGAACAATGAACAGTTTTAATCCTGGTGCCTTGCAGAGCACTGACTTGACATACACATTAAGCCCAGGGATGGCTCTAGCCCACAACTCTCTGCTATAAACGGCTGTACAGAGATGTTCAGTAACATATGAGGTAGTGCCATGAGCTGGCATGGAACAGCTTATTTTCTTTAAAGCCCTAAAGTGATCAAAAGGTCCGATGGGCACCACAGAGCATCTAAAATGGGTGAGAGCCTTTGGGAGCAGCTGGGTGCCAGACACTCTGCAGGCACAGCTTGCAGAGCTAGCAGGTTGTCCTTCTGTGCAGCCCCCATTCTCAGCCCCTCTCTGTCAGTCGCCTCACAGCTGGGTGGGAAATGCTGGCTCAGACTCACTGGAGACACAATGGCAACATTAAAAAGAAAACAGGGTATTCTGCTCCAGAAAAATGTAATTAAACAATCCTCATGCCAGCTACTTTTTCTCTAGCTTGGCATTCATTGCACAAAAAAAACCAACAACGACAACGACAACAACAAAAGAAAGCAAAGAGCCCACCGATACATTCTTAACACCATATTAAGTTTTATGTCCATTACATTTTACCTGCAGAAAATAAAACAATTTGTCTATTTTCTGTCTTTTCATAATGCATTTTTATGCCTCTAGGTGTCTGCCTGTTTAGACTCTAGGGGCTGTAAAAAGTATTCTGTACACCATTACCTGAATAAACACCCTATAAATTACAAAAGATATTTATCAGCCTCGTGGCAATTTCAACACATTAGAAATAGTATAAGACTGTATTTAGATAGATAAGATATGGGTAAAAGATCAGCATACAGAGATGTCTAAAAAATCCATGTCTGCTATTCAAGACAAAATACATTCACACATTACTTTAATTAACTTTTCCTACATTTGGAATCCCACCAGGATACAAAGCTAGCAGGATCATTAAATGCATTCATATTTTCACCCAGCCTGATATTTCACTAGAACCATTCAAATCAATTTACCCAACAGAGACATTTGTCCCTGGCCTGTCACTATGGCCTGTACTGAGCCTCCTGCACTTCTTTATCTTCTGGCAGGGCCATCATAAGGAAGAGACACAGATGGTGATGTATGGGAACTCAAATAACTTATAAATCCTCCATCCCTTCATAGCCTTCAGCCTGAGTGAATTTACTCCAGTCAGCATTGGCAAAGACTCCCTTGCTGCTTTCAGGAGCAAGTCAGCTCTAAGATGACGTGTTCTTCAAGGTAAAGCTCCTTGTTGCTTTTGGGAAAAGAAGGCACTGCAATGGGAAGGAATGACCAAAGACCACATCCCTGAAAGGCAGTGATGTGCCTAAGTATCAGCAAGTCTCTTACATGTATTCAGATGCTTCTCAAGTATCTAGAAATCCAAACTAGGGACTTCTCTCATAAAAAATTAAGAGCACAATTATTCGATTGACCAAACTTTAAGCCACTATCATTTTAAAACACAAAGAATAAAAAGGAAAAAAATTAAATAAAAGACCTAACCCCAAAAAAAAACAACCCCAAAAAGCCACCACCGAAAACCAAATCCACACCTGTTTCTAGAGCAAACAGTTGCCTGCAGTTCAGGATAACAAGGAAAAAGACTGAGTTATTACAAAAACTGGGTTATTACAAAAACTCCAAGGAGCAGTCAAAGATGTGCAGTGCATCTCTCTCATTTTTCATAGCGGCTGTTGGGATTTTCTTGCAAGGTCTTTTTGAACACCATTGAGGAATGTCACAGGTATCCATTTCAAATAGCCAAAACCATAGTAATTGAAGAGTTGAGCAGCCATTTAGATGGCTAATGCAAAGATCCTTGACTTGGCACAGAGCATAGCTGGCCAGGTGGTTAAGACTAGTACACACATTTTTGCATAAAGCATTTGACATGCTAACATTCGACATTTTAGATAAATATTAACTCTCATCCTCCCTACTATAGCTGAAAGCATCACCACTGCACTGGTTTATTTGATTAGCAGATATCACAACTGCAAAGCTCCACTGTTTCTCTCTTCCTTTTCAGTGAGCAGTGGTGTGGACTCCAGAACTACAGCACCATTCTCCATTCCAGGGGCCAGATCTAAGAGGAAGTTTTGTCATGGCAGATCAGTCTCTGGCTGTACATGGCTACATGCCTACAACTACTGTATGTTCTGCATTTCTCTCTGTAGAAAAAGTGAAGCCACAGCTCTAGCCCACTCCCAGATATGGCACAGCATATATGCTGTTCAGTTGATAACTAATTTGATTGTAGGTGAACATAGATTTCATATTCCAAGCATTCTTTTATCCATTTTATTCGCATTTGCTAAATCACAAATTATCCAAAAGCTCCTTGATAAGCTAGTATAAAAGAAATGTTCAAACGCTTTACCACAAAAATACAGGATTTTGTTCAACAGTACATTACAAGCATTTGTTTATGGCAATATGGTGCAATGATTTGTAGTGTCCAGTTCAGTGCAAGAGGTGCATTGTCTCTGAATCTTCTATCACAGTAAGCAAGACATCAGGCAAACTTGGTGCATTGCAGAGCCAGGATCAATGATTAGATAAACTACGGCTCTATTCTGAAATATCTGGTACAAGTTTTCTTACGCTGGCATGATGAAGAGAGCAGAGATATGGGTGCTTTCCAGCCACTGGCACTGTCTTTATTTCAGGCACACAAGACTTTGGAGCAGTGATGATAGGGGGAGTGGTTTAGTTCTGAGACACAGCCAATCTGCTCCAGCCCGGACACCCAGGCTATAAACTTTACGCAGGATTTTCCAGTCATCAGCCTCACAAAAACAGCTTTCCAGACATTTTCCACATGCAATTGTACTTCAAAGCATAAAACATCAATACAACATAGTTCTCTTTGTTCAGCTAAAGGCAAAGCCTTAGCCATTTAAAGCCTAATTTCAGTTTGGAAAAAAGTTTAGGTCAATATTTATGACCTAAGCCTTTTTCCTCTAAAAAGTTCAAGTATAGGGCTTTCAAACAGACATTGTTCAGCCCACCCTGCTCTGCCATCCGCCTCCCTCTCCTGCAGCTGTTCTCAGATGTGCATGTGCAGGTACACGTATACACTCATCTCAGTCATTTCATACCATCATAAAAGCAGCAGTCTCTTCTTTCCCATGCACACATCTCATTATCCATCCTTAGTACACATCTTGCAGTAATGCAATTTAGTTCAATGTCACCAAGAGAAAGACATTCCTCTGGGACTGTCATTACCATAAACCACAATCTGCTGCCAATTTATATGTCCTTATCCACCCCTTGTTTTAACTTCTTTATAAAGCATAACCAAGTGTTTTGCACCCTTGGCGTTGTCACTTATTTTTACATCTCCAGAAATCTTTCCCTCTTCCCCCCAAAATCATACTTTGTATTTTGCCTCCCTGTACATCCCTATATCTTTCAATCCCAGCATCACAGCACAGCTCTGTTGCCCTGTCAGTGCCCATCTGTTCATCCTGGGTTGACTGCCCCTGTACAAATTTACTTCCCTGGTCTGCTACAAGTAAATCAACCTCTCCAGTCCACATGAAGTTCTGGCCAGTAACCTCAGAGGGCCTTCTGCTACTGTCAGGTGAAGCAGGACAACCAGAACAAGCCACCAGCATGATCATAGTTGTCCCTTATGAATAAGCCATCTCAAAGCATGATCCTACAGAAAGAGTTGAAAAGAGTTAAAGTTCTTCAGGAGATTGTATCATCTCTGCAGCAGAGACTGCTTTTATTAATTACCTGTATAGTCCTTTGGCACGAGTATAAGTTAAAGTGTCATAATAGATTATGGAAAGAAGATAGAGTCTTCAAGGGAAGATCTCTGGAAATTACCAATATTTCTATTTTGCTAAAAAAAAAAAAAAAAAAGTATAAAAAAACCCAAACAGAAAAACTATTAGAAGGAACTACAGAGATTTTTAGCAGTAGGTTTAATAAACAAACAGGTTCAAATCAAATGTACCCAATTCAGGACATGGTCTATAAGCTGGTAGTTAAGTATCTGGACAATGGTTATTACTAACATAAGACTGTATCATATGTCCATTAGGGTTAAAAATCTTATTTTTCATGAGAAGTTCAGAAAAAAATATTTGGAAAAGAGCAGCAGTTGCTTGTCAAAGGAGAAATTTCTGGATTTAAAAGCAGGAATACATGGAACTTCAACATTTTAAAGACAGGACTTTTATCTACATAGTAATTAAAGCTTGTCAGCAAGGCTAGGAGAATAGTTTAATGGAATCCAAGGTGGCTTTTGCCTCATGCATATGAAGAGAAAAACCTTTTTAGCTTATAAGAAACAGCTACATAGCTCCATTTTTGTAAACTAATATATTTATTTGCTTTAATTATGTTAGTTCTTGAGTTTTAATAAGGTCTCTACTTCACTAAGTTTCCTATCCCAAACTAATTTCATTAAGATATTACCAAAAATCAGACAACCTCTGAAAAGAGGTGCCCCAAACAAACTGCATTCTTTCCAGGATGCTGTAAATGAACCCAAGTTGTCTAAGTAGTGCTGCTCACAGTACTGAATCATTTACTTGGGACCCAGCACTCCATTGCTGTATCAGTCTTTTGAGTGCTCTTACATTTGTGTACATTTCTGTCGTACATTAAGACACATAATACAACAGCATGTCTCCTAAACCCTTGTAGAACTGCTGGCAACAAAAGGGAGGGCACATCCCATTCCAGCATGACCAAATACATTTTGCCTCCCTGAATTCTTCTGCTTCTAGCATTGTGTGGAATTTTCCTTCATCTGTTTCTTTAAATGGTCTGAGTGGCAGTGCTATACGGTGTTGATAATCTGTCGTAGTCTATCCCAAAGGTGTGGAGAATTATTCTAGTATGTAGCTGATCCGAAAAGGACTTTGGAATGAAAGTTGCTACAGGAACAGAAGTACTAGCAATTATGTGTTACTGAAAGATTCATGGAGTCTTTCCAACAATTTACTCTTTATTTTATCTCTGAAAATTACTACATTGGCTCCATTTTTGCTAAGTTTTAGCGTTCATGTTTTGCAAATGCAAATAATAATAGGAGCTCTAAAAGGAGGAAGAGTCAAGCCCTAGAGTGCATGCAATGATCCTGTACTTTAGTTAGGCAATGGGATTTGGGAATCTCATCCCCTTAGCATGGAAATCTGCACATTGAGAAAGACACCACACACAACAACAGCCTAGTGTGCCAGAGCAGAACCCAGTTGCTGATTACTAGATCCCCTTGCACAGAAAGGCCAAAAATGTCACATGGTTCCAAAACTAAGATTTAAATACTCCAAGAACAACAAAGTAACACAAAAGAGACTGCTAAGGGGGAAAAGCCAATGCTATAACTGTAGTTGAAAGGAGTCATTCCTTGTACCAAGAGATACTGTGACAAAGGCTTTAAAAAATAGATCACTGTGACTTGTTTTGCTCACCAATGACATTCATCTGTGTTTAGCTCTTAATTCAAATTGGGCTGAAAAACAAGACTCGTCAGTTTTGAATCCCGGATCTCATGTAACAGTAAGGGGAAAGTCACAGAGTTATTAACAGCCAAGCAGTAAAGAAAGAGGAACTCCATAAATGTGGTACATTGCAGGCAATAAGAGAGCATTTTGCTGTTTTGGGATTTCAGCAATGCTGTGGGAAAGCTTATATATTAAAACAAAACAAAAAAAAAACCACAAAAAACACGATTATTGACTTTTGCTAAGACTTATTGTTAGGTCTTTTCCTTTTTCTTGTATACTTGTACTTATTTATCACAGTCTATAAAAACCAATCATGAAGTGCAAAAATGTTAGAATTATTTTATAAAGGGTTATACATCTATACAGCCTATTTCTGCAAACAGCTTCTCAATATCTCAAAAGCATTACATTTAAGAATGGTATCCTGTTCTTTAGGTTGAGGTCACACTGCCTTTTTTGGCACTGGATAGCAGCATAAAGACCTTCAGATTCTATAGCATTCACATTCTTTTTCCTTTCTGTGAGCTTGGTTATTCAGCAGACTTTCCCTACTAGACAGGAACACTTCTACACTCAAAAAATGATATACTTATCATTTGATGTGAACCCCATTTGGGTAGACTAGAGAGAAATCAAGAAGTATGCCCACTCATTTAGGCCCCCTTTTCCTTCAGCAGTTCAATGCTGCCCAACACTTCTTGCTTGCTGTACTTTTTCAGGACTTTAGAGTCCTGGGAACCATTTACACTCATGCTATATGTTGCTTATTTTTATATGTCACCTCGAAATGCTACTCATTTATACCAGTAAGGAGTAGATTAGCTAGTAGACAATTCCTAATCAGTCTTCCTTTTCATTAGCATCCACATTATCTGCTCAACACGTGAGGATCCCTTAAGAGACTTCCCTTCTTTCAAATGAAATAGCTGACAAGTGACTTCATTCTGTTTCTTTAAAATAGTATAGGGCCAAAATAAGGGTACATCGGCTGATCTCCTGGATTGTTACCCTCTGCCTCTCCCTGGTCCCTTAAAAAAAAAAAAAAAAAAAAAGAAAGAAAGAAAAAAATATCATCTTGTCTTGCAGTTCAGAAGAACTGGTTAATGCTGCAGACCTGTATCCATCGAATAAATTCAGCATTAGAGCAAACTTCTGAGGTACCTTCCATATGTCAGATAACTTCTTCGCATGCCCTTTCACAGAAGAGACAGGAGCCCCTAACATGCTGAATCTGTTCTGTACTGGCTTGCTACCAAAATTTTCAAGAGAAGTGATAATCACTTGATCCATTGTAGAGAAGTGCAGAAAAAAAGGTTCTGAAGAAAAAAGAAGTATCTTTGGTTTCTATAGAAAAAATAAAAAAACCCAACCCTGGATATCATCAGGATGCCAAAAGAGCACACACTTTGGGACCACATCTACCCCAGGGTCCCTGAAACCCCTTGAGCTGCTGCAGGTTTTTACTCTTCCTTTTACTTTTCTTTGCCTTTTTTCCTCAAGACATGCCCTCAGCTTCCAAAAGAGAGAGACTGAATAATCTTTTAGTAGCTGACAAAAACAAGATCTTCCCACAGGCGATCATTCAACGCGATTATCATTTACTCTCTATCTTTTTTATACAGTTTCAAAACCCTGAATGGCCTGGCAGCCCTTTATGCTCTTCCTTACCACACACCTGAGAGACATGTAACTGCTATTAACTCCATTGTGCTAATATAGGCTACAAAAAACAGTGCAAAGGTGGGTTTAATCAACTAACTGAATGCATCATCCTATTTACAAAGGTGTTCATAAGTTTAGTTCATAAGCAATAGACAGTAACAAGCTTAAAAGATATTTATTTTAGAATGAGATGACTCAGGTCTTAGAAGATTCTGTTGTTCTTCACTTACCATAATGGGAGTTTGACTAGTTCAAATATCCCTATGTGTCAGGTATCTATGTAATCCCCATAAGAGCAAGCCTACAGTGCAACCGAATCTTCCAAATTTCACCAAGGTTTGCTTACCAAGAAGCAGCTCTGCCATATCAACCAGTCACCGCCACAAAGCACCTCTACAGAGGATAGCAGCAGCGGTCTGCAGCTGCTCATGGAAATGCTGGGAGAAAAGGATGTATTCCAAGGCTTACAAACAAGCCTTAATTTAGTCCTGTGCCAGCACTGTAGAGCCCTTACCATAATTATTTACCCCTATTTCCCAAGCATCAAAGAGGGCAAAACTTGCCAGAAAAAACAGTAGCATAATTTGGATACAAGTTATGCTTCCACAAAACAATCAGTAAAAAAAATACAAAAACTTTTTCAGAAAGTCAGGATTGTGCTTTCCGAACATGGATAAATGCCAATGCATGTACAATACTGGTCAAGAAAAAAAATAACTAAAACAGATGCACAGAAAGTCTACCAGGGGACATACAAGCCTACCTGATGAAAAGAATATTAAAAGAGCTTGACTTGTTCAGACCACCTAAATAAATGTTGAGAGGAGATACATTTATTGTGCACAAATACCCAGGGGTAGAAATAGCTGAGGAATGGAAACGACTATTTAACTAAAGGACAATACTGGTACAAGAACAGATGGTTATGAACTGCCAAAGAATAAATTTAGACTGGAAATTAGACAAAGGTTTCTAATCAGGAGAGCAATGAAGCTTTTAAAAAGCCTTTACAGGGAACAGGGGCAAAAAACTGCTCTAATTGAGGGATAAAGATTCATGTATTTCTGCAAGGTATTGTGAAATATTGTTCCCTACCAAAGCACAGCACTAGAGGCAAAGACTCCTGAGGTCCCATCAGCCTTCTGCTTCTCTGCATTTCATAGTAAAATCTGTTCATTGCGGCTCCAACATATCAAAGCACAGTTATGAAATACCTTGACCTCCCAGAACGACTACATGGAGGATCATTCTGGCTGGACTCTGCTGAAGGGTGAAACAAGACAGCTACTAAGGGAGGGACTCTGGAGCAGCCAAACCTGGGAAGAAGGCCTCAGCTGAATTTTTACATTATCTTACTATGAAAGCCAAAGGCAGGGGGGCAAGTGCAAACAGAACATATCATCTCCTTTAGAACTCATAAAACAAAACTCTTGAAAACTTCCAAGGGCTTCTGTTCACAAAAACTTCTCAACACGTTCCTGAATTCCAGACAATCCTCCTGATGACCACCATTCATTGAAAAAAGCACTTTAGTCTTCTAACAATATAATATCTTTATCAAAAGATCAATTATTTTTCTCCTTCCATTATTTTTTTCCACAAAATACCAGGATAGAGCTCAAGATTAACAGCATGGCTAGGAGTATTATTATTGCACATTGTTTTTTGTGAGTAGGACACAGGCCCATAGATGATTGTAAATGTTTGATCTTCCCAATGCGTGTATGCGACCACAGAATTACAGCACAGCAGGAAAGTAATTTCATGGACTCTGAGAAGTAGTGCAGAATTACATGGCTTGACCTGTTTGCTTTGCTCCTTAGTTATGGTTGCATCATGCTTACTGTCCGGGGTAAATGACATTTAATCATGATTTTAACATGAAAAAGCCCAAATTAAACAACCCCTATCCACTCAAAAAAAACCCCACAAAAACCAAACACACACATATAACACAGAATAAACCCACAACACATACACAAAAAAGCAGTAATTTGCCATGAAGATTGTATCTCATCTAGTAACTCCCTCTTGACAGCCATTCCTATAGTATATATTATCAGGGCAGTTTAAGATACTCCAAACACATCTTGCAAAAGTGTTTGGAAAGCCCTAGACCCTCAGTAGATGTTCTTGGGGATACTCAGTCAAAAATAGACCATAGAGAAGTTATCTGAACAAGAGCATTCCTGAGAAAATGAGGAAATACATGAGGTATTTTTGTAGAACATAAACTTCACTGCTTATTCAGAAAATCTTCAGCTAACTGATGTAAGATGGAATACGAGGTTTCCAGTAGCAAGCTCTGGCCCACTGGGTAAATTACAAGACCTCCTAAATTTATACAAATAACTCTAACCTGACTTACTGTTTCATGCACAGTACATGCAGAGGCCACATCAATTACTCCTACACACCTCCTTCCACAGACTAAGACCACGTTCACTGGGACCAAATCCTCTGGTGATGGGGGATTCTCAACTGCACACTTGATTAAATGCTGCCTCCCGGAATTCTTGGATAACAGGAATTAAATTTTAATGCCCTTAATCGAGTTGACACTTTTTCATAAGCTCTTCCTCCCCTCCTTCTCCTGTGTTATAAATGACCAATTACCTAATCTGAGATAATGCAGGCTTTGGTCCAGGCTAATGACGATGGGTGAGATCCTGCTTGCAGCGGAGTCCCGTTAGGAAAGGTTAATCACCTCCAAGCTTACAATCCTATGTTTCAGCTCCAAACAGTAAGGAGGCAGAGAAAGAGGCATCCATCACATTAACCAAATAATACAGCAAATGCCTGGCACTTGATCAACAGTAGGGTGCTCTCCTGACAGGAGGAGGAAGACTGCGAAATTAAGACCAACAGTGACTCTCCAAGGTTGCTCAGGGACAGAGATTCGCACAAAAGAAGTAGGGAAGGGAAGCAGCCCCAGATAACACTTTGGATTTGTGCATCAGAAGAGATGTCTGAATCAGCTCTGAGAAGGAAGTGCATTGCATTGTGTGTGGTGTTACTCTTTCAAGGAAGCAAAAATCTTGTCTCAGTGTAGTGTACCTAATCAGCTGAAGAAAATCAGAGAGGAATAGTTTCAACCTATGCAGAATGAAACAAACTTCCAGCTACTTAATGTTATTGCATACTTCCAAAACATCAGGAGCAACTTGGGCAACGGCGTAGTGCTGTCTTCTCTCTGCATTCAGACACTATCCAATCACTGTCCAATGTTCATCAATAAAAAACATTTCTCTCCAGTGAAGTCAGAATGCATGTGCAACAGAGAGCCAAAAGGATACTTTGCTGCATCAACAAGGCCTAACCCTGAGTGGCTAAACCTGCTTCTAGAGATATCTAGAACTAACCTTCATGACAGGAGGCTATTTCATTTCCAAGCCCTTACTCAAAGAAAAAAATAATTTCTTTTATGAACTGATAATAGGGATTGATGGTGAGAGAAGCAGAGACACTCCTAGAACTTTTGCCTTCTGATTGACTATACACTGATACTAGAAAAACAGATAAAAATTTTTGGTGGGGTTGGTTTGGTTTTTTTTTTTCTTCTGGGGTGGGTGTTTGGTTTGGGGATTTTTTTAAATGCGGAGTTCTTTGAGGGGTTTGTTTTAGAATTGCTTTATTCATTACTATTGTCCATGATCATTAAATTTCCCTCATTTAAACAGTGAAAATCCTTCCTTCTCATCCAGAGATACTCTTAGAAAAGCAAGAAATACTTCAGCTGTGAGACACAGGCATTGCCCCTTTACTTTCTTTTTTTTCCTAACATATATATATTCATGTCTCCAAGTCACATTCCTTGTTGGATCTTCTCAGCTTTTAAGGTCCTTCAGCATCCTTGCCTAGATGATAAAAACAATTTTCCCGTTTATCACAAAATATCTTACAAAATCTACGCAATCATGAATAGATCCCCTGGTGCCAAAAAAAAAAGCTGAAATAGGTTCCCCTGAAATTGGTAACACGTATGGTAGAAGAGAGAAAACAGGTTTTTTTTCAGCTTTTAGTCATGACCAAATTTAGCTTTTTCATAGTTCTGAAGTAAGCTGACACCAGCGAGTGTTCCATTTAGTTTGCAAAGTAGGAGGATGTTTCCATGCAGTCTGAACTTAATCTTACTTAAACAATATAGTGCTTTCTTTACCAGGCTTCTCTCCAGTGCTGATCACTAAACATGAAAGTTTTAGGTTAAACTCTTCTGAAGTAGAAAGGCAGACAAAAGTAGCAAAAGAATCCTCTACTTGGAATCCGAACAGTGAAGCAAACACTTCAGACGGTAAACCTCCACAGCTGCCTTATGAAGAAAACGCCTGCTTGAAATGCCAGCAACTCTAATACCTGTGACGTATTGTGAAAAAACATGAAAGAAATCCATATAGACAGCTAAAGTGGCGAGCAGAGATTTAAAATTTGATCTGAGTGATCTCTTTGCAAATCTGCAGAGTGTGTGTAAGATCAACACTAGGCACAGGAAAATAAGAAATCTAATCAGGAATATGAAATCGTTTTTTGAAAGAGTTTTGGAAATAGCTTAGAAACCGTTTTTTCAGAATCTCCTCTCCAAAAACTGCTTTGAAATTTTTTTCTAAATATTTAACCCTTTATTTTACTAGAATAAACTTTATGTTTTCTTCTTCTCTTTAAAGCCTGTCTTAAAGCTTATTAATGAGGGTGTCATTAGATCAACTGGCCAACACTGAGAATGCTTGTTTTAAGAACCAGTGATAAACTTGCACTTTATGTCCATCTAACTTCACATGCATACTTTCAGGTTCTCAAGCTGTGTCTACAAAAAATACTTATCAGGCTACATGCAGGAGACTCAGAAGGACCTAAGATTACACCTACTTAGGATACAAACTACTGTAGGTCAGTTGATCTCATGAACAGATGAATGGATACAGCAAAGATACTAACACATGGATTGCAGCAGTCCAGGGCAAGGCCTCCACAACACCCCATGGATACTAACAATGGAAAATCTTGGTCAGAATTTGCTCCCTATAAATTGCAGGGCATAGTGCTCTATATCTTCCATGAAGAAAGGAAACAGCTCAGTGAAAACCAGCACTAACATCACACTAAGAGACAGAACTTGGATTTCATGAGAGAGTCCAGCAGAACTCTGCAATGGGAGATTTCCTGGATCAAAAGGAAGCAGACAGATTTCCCGCCCAGGCCAGAAGGTTCAAGGTATAGGAGAACTGTGGGCCTTGCTATGCCCTGTTTCTTTAGGCAGGCAGTCATTTGCCTTAAGAAGTTTTTTTCTTTGGTGTGTGAAACAGAAGGTAATTCTCAGGTAGATTCATCAGAGTTATTCAGAAGTCTCCTTGGATATTAGTGCAGCTGGTCACTGTGCTTGCAAGTTTATATTGTCCTGGTGAGAATATTAGGATTTCTGGTATCAAGGATTTTCCTATTGCAGATAGGAAGAGATACTTCTGTAATAAATTAAGGTGGGAAATGTAGTTTATCAAACAGGATGTATCTATTGCTAAAAATACTAGACTAATTAAACCTCAAGGGACTATGTACTAGTTATGTAAGACAAGATTGCCAAATGTTCTTAGAGTTACAAGGACAATCCATATAAGGAGACCATTGCTATCAAGAACAAAGGGGCAAACAGAGGACACCCGAGGAAGACGCCTTACTTCAGCCTCAACGACCACCAGAAGACAGAAAAGACCCCTTAGTAACAGCTCAAGCACGCGCAAGAGTACTACCACTACGTCAAGAAAACGGAACCAAGAAACCATAAAAAGGGACTTATTTCAATGCTTTGCGTGGCAGTTGGTAGGGCGGTGACCCCCCTGTCGCCCAGCGCTGCATTTGCTCATATTCCGCTTGCTATTTCTCAGCAATAAATAAATTTTAATTGGTACTTTTATCATTTGTGGCCTCAATTTATAACACTTCCACTATCAGGTTTATAAGTTCTACAGGTGTCTGAGAGAATCTGAGCTCAACCTTTGTTTTCTGAGAGGACTAGCACTACCAGAACATCAAGTCAAAACCTGCAATGGGCAAATGCTAGAAATCATGAACAGTGGCTCAGTCAAAATCTCCTGTTGGATTTCCAATAAAAAGAAACTCCAGTTTTCAGCATTTATTGGATAGCATTTACTTACCTGAACAACATAAGAAACCTCTTTCAGCTTTTGACCCTTCTTCTGTGACCAAAAGCCCTATTTAGAGCCAAAACCAGAGGAATTGTTCATTGTGAAAATGGAATGGCTGTTGTTTTCTCAGAGCCTGAGCCAGATTTGAAAGAGAGGAAGATATGTAACTAATCCCAAACTAGCTCGTCCTTCCCACCAACTTCCTATTGCCTTTTGAAGAAGAAGCTCCTCTTGATGGAATTAGTGTCACTACCTGCTGTAGTTTGGAGTTCCCAGACTAAATAGATAGCAGCAACAAATGTCAAAAGAAACATAGAGTCATTACAACAAATAAATAAACAAACAAATAAACAAAAAAAACCCCACAAGCAAACAAGGAGCAAGGGAAACTTTGCTCCATGCTTAACAGTTTAAAAACTGTCCCCAGAGAATTCAAGCCCTTCTGCTCTCATGTGTCCTCCTGCTGTTTTAGTGCAAGCTCTGT
This sequence comes from Empidonax traillii, assembly GCF_003031625.1. NCBI lineage: Eukaryota > Metazoa > Chordata > Aves > Passeriformes > Tyrannidae > Empidonax > Empidonax traillii. The sequence goes on along the minus strand of NW_020955325.1, from coordinate 1,466,348 downwards.
CGACTCACAGCTGCTACTCTGTGCAGGCCCTGGGCTGCCTACAGAAACAAACACATGGAAAAGATGGAGAACCCTTTCCCCCACTCAAATAACAAACCCCAAGTCACAGAAGGAAGTCAGAAGTCTGCATTAAACTAGTGATGACAAGGTGAGGGCAAAAAGCTGTACTTATCAATCTAACAATAGTAGAATCAGCTATTTTCCATACAGAACAGACCCTGCTTTGTCTCACCCATGTCCCTGATTTCACATCCAAAATGCCTTCAAGTTCCTGGTGCATTGTGACCCCGTCTGGTCTCCAGTGCTCAGTTTAATCTGTATGTAGTAAACATGAGTCACTCAATTGGAACAGCAAGAAGAGCTTACTTACTTGCTAACATGCATGCTTTTGTGGAGGGCAAAGAAAATGTCACATTGTATGCAGAAAACACCCTCACAGTGTAATTAATAATTTCTTGATCATCCTTTTCAGCCCCCTATGCCTCAAAGCCAGAACTACTATACCAAGATAAGACATCCCGAGATAAGGAAGACTTACAGACAAGAACCTATCAGCACAGCCTGGCTCTTATTGTATATTCTCATGGCAGCAGGGGGAGGACACTGACTAAGAGGTGATGAGAACCACCACCTCTGAGGTTAAAAATTCCTCTGGTGTATACCTGATCATACTCAGAAGCATTTCTGGAGTTGTATCTGGGTATTAAAATTTGAGTAAGAAATCAGAGATACACTTCAAACACTGGAACAATTACTAGCAACTTCAAAAACCTTGCTAGAGGTATCCACATAGGAAGTTTCTCTTGCCCTGGAGAAGATGCATGACATGGCATTCACACATCACAGCTCAGAGGGATTAATGGCTGTTAGCAAAAACTGCTGCTCATACCCAGAATGTGTCCTGAGCTAAGTGAGTAAGAAACAATCATTATACAATGATGTGAGCAATGTAGTTAGGTCCCAAAGTTCCAAAGTTGATTGAAATGTAATAGCTATGAAAATTGTAAGAAGTCCATTAGGAGTCCTGCTGAAAACGTATTTGGGTATTTGAAATGGAAAATTGTTACTGACTTGCCCTGGATTTGAAGTTGCTCCACATTAATCTGGTCCAGTTATAAGGAGTTAAAAAGTGGTGAGGGTCTCAGCCTCATTTAGGCATGTAAGGATTTTGTACCTCTTCTCTACTAATCACCTACACACCACTTATGGGGATTTGAGACTAGAAATTATAAATCAAGAATCCACTCTCAGTCAGCAGAAAACTAGGAAAGTGCAAGTTTGAGCTTTTGAAAAATGCTAAGAACAAAAGTGAGAGGACAAGTGAGGTCAGACTGTTCTTTATGGAAGCATGAGGAAATGAGAGGCAGAGCTGTGAAGACTGAGCACACACCTATAACACATAAAGATATCAGCGACAATCAAGAAGCTAAAATGGAAGACTCCAAGGACATGCAACGGATTAAGACAACTTTCTGTAAAGAGAGAATCTGTTCTGCAGGACAAATGGAAGTTCTCTATCCATGACTTCAAAAATAACTAGTGAGTCACTTCTATTGCTTTCCACACTGACAGGATACTCACTTTAGTGACCCAGGCTAATACCCCAGCCAGTTTGTGAAAAGTGGCTTTTGTTCTTTTTTTTTTCCCCAGAAGTCCCTTTGCACCTTGTGGCAGAAGCTCGGTGGATTTCAGCCTTTTCAAAGACCAGTTTCCCATCTTTCCTCCTTGCAAGGACAGTATGCCCAGTATTTCTCTACTCCAAATCTAATTGAAAGTAGAAGAAATAAAACATACAATAGCTCCAAAACCACAGCTTCCACAAATAGGAATGGATATGGTAGGAGAACGAGAAGACCAGAACTGCTAGTTCTTTTAAATGACAAGATCAGATGATTTAAGTTTTCAGGGCTGAAGCCCCAGAACATTTTGCACAAGACCCAAATGAATAAATAAATGTGGAAATAGGCAGACCTCTGCAACATGCAGAAATCTTCCTAACTCAGCAGGCTATCAACAAGAAACAACCACAGACAAGACAACACAGTCTCAGCTCTTCTGTCTGCTATTTAATATGGCTGCTCTGAAACTCTGGCATCTTGGAGTAGCCTCCAGAAGGTGACTTAAGCCCCCTTAAATCATGGCAAAGCCTTAGAACTAAGTAAATATCAAGGAAGATGTAAACTGCAGAGGCCTCAACAGAACCTTAGGTGATTTTTGAGATTATTTTGGAGAGGAGAAAAAGGCAACTGGAAGACAGAGATTATTTCTAACTTCATTTCAGGTTTTCATAGTCCAAATACCCACCAAGGGCCTGGGAAAAGTCAAGCAAAATACACCTGGGGTCTGTGGGAACACAGCACCATCTTGTGGAGTAAATGGAAGAACTACAAGAAAAAAGGAATAAGGATTTCAGCACTTCAGACATCTGCAGCTTGGCTTTTTGACAGCCTGCTCTTCTAGAAGGTTAACAAATCTATCGAATTTGTGCTTTATAAAAAAAGTTCACTGCAGATCTATAAAGAACAAATGAACAACAAACAACTCCCTATTTTTATCTCTCAAACTCATCACTGTTAACATAAACACTGGGGGCCTCTTCATAAATAGAGTGTGGGCAGACAACCATCTGTACTGAATGTTATTTGCCAGCAGGCCTGGCACAGCTGTGAGCACCCTATTCTCACAAGTCTGAATCTCCTGTGCTTAAGGTGGGCAAAAAAAACAAGTTTCTAAATACTAAATTTGCCAGGACTAACAGATATAGTTCCATCTATTTAGTACTGGAAAAGAAAAAAAGCCCTTTTCCATTTAGAAAAAGAAGGAAACTGAGAAAAGCTGCTATTCTACCCTTTTTTGCTGCCAAATGTGGAGGTATGTTTGCAGAGCATCTGGGAAGGAGAAGCTCAAGTTACCCAGCTGGTTCACATCCTACTGGTCACAAATAAGGATGTCCAGGCACCACTGAAAGCATGAAGACTTGATTAGTTCCTATTTCATTGACAGGTAGAAATTAATTTCTGCAACAGAAAGCAATGAATTGTCCTGGCTTCTAAAGGAGGTAGGCAAATATAGGGGTCTCTGTGCAGGAGGATACAGTTGCTCTTACTTACAGCTCCATCTAAAGTATTGTGCTATACCTAGCTCCACTTTAGCAAATACTTCAAAGATTTTTCTTAGTTTATCCTGCTCTCCAGGATGAAAGTTTTTTAAAACACAAAGCACTATGATATATTGTTTATGCATTTTGAATATCTCCCATAATGAGTTAAGCATAGGTCTCTCAAGTGTGATATTTGGGCTAAGTATGCTTTCTTGGTGTGCCTAAATTAAGTTTAAATAACTTGAACTATCAATATTCCATGCACATGACCTACCAGTAGCAATTCCACAGCCAAGCGGGAATACTTCACTTAAGACAAAGCACAAATTCATGTTTCAAGTGTCCATCAGAAGTATCTCTATTTCAGTAAGATGACATAAGGGATTAAAGCCTCTAACCTCTTCCAGCTGGGACAAGTGCAGAGTAAATTCACTACTGATAACAAGTACAAAAAAATGGAGAAAAAAAAGAAAGAGAAAACAGACTGGTGGTTTGGTTGGGGGGGGGGGGGGGGGCATTTGTTTATGGTTGTTTGGTTTTTTTTGACAGTACAAATACCTAATTTCTGTGATTTGTGCTCAACAACAGGAAGTATAGACAATTCTGTCTAGCCGGTATTCAAATAAATATAACAAGATGAATACAAGGATATTCTCCATGCTACAGCACTATATGCTTCAGCATCATTAGCATGTAGGATTAATATGGTGACCTAACTAGTTTAACATACCATGCATTTTGTGGTCTTCAATTATAAAACTATCTGTGACAGATGAACTCTTCAAGACACAGATGTTTCTAAAGGACCTACAAACTGTATGATGGATGGCTTGTGATATTGCTATCTATCTTCATCATTTGCCCGAGATCAGAGGGCAGAATTGTAACAGACAGAAGGTCATTTAGTGAATGTGAAAAAGAAAAAAAAAAAAAAAAAAAAGAAAGGAAACAAATATGACAGATAGTTATGGGAAGCCAGCAAACCTGACACCAGTTTTGCTGTGGTCAAGCAATGCAATTAGGTTTCAGATCAGAGACAAGAGGAAGAAAAGAGCTCCAACCACACTTCCTTCAAAATAAACATGCTAGAGTCTCTCCGGAAGAAAAATAGGCTTATATTTGGCAGTTGTATTACTAAAGCAGAGTCTAGTCAAGACACTCTGGTCTAGAGGTCACTTATGTTATCTGAGACAGTTACTCAATAGATGGGAGCACAGCTACTCTCGGGATGAGGCATAGAGACACCTGAGCAAAAGTACACTACAAAGATCAAACTCTGTTTTCTTAGAGTTTTCTACCCTCTCGAGCACCCTGCTGACAACAGAAGCATCCTAAAAGGCATCTCCCAGGCCAGGGAAGCCACTACAAGCCCATGCTGCTTATCTCCAACACATAAGTCTGGGACAAGCCTCATGAAATCACAGCACAGTAGTTGATTCAATAATAAACCTAGCCAGAGGAGGATGAGCTAACTTAGCAAAGAACACTTAAAAACACGAGGAAGAAGAAAATTAATCTTAGTTTAAAAGTGTTGAACCTAATATTCAAAATAAATTCACCCTTTTAATGCAGCCAATTAATCCTGAACTTTGTTTTGAGAATAATGAAATTGGACACATCCTGCTTCCTTACTCCTTCTTTTTTTTTTTTTTTCTGTTCAAAGTTATTCTAAGTTTTTCACTGAAATAGGCGAAGTTTTGCTTGCCCTAAATGTGCAGTTTTCACTGATTAAACTACCACCCATTAAAAATTTTCACCAGCACTGTATGCACCCAAGCGATTGAAATGACATTCGCAGATTTGAAAGCTTTTTCTTCTGTGGATAGCTGTTAGCTAGCTGGGGTTTCAGTTAACACTTACACCCCAATGGAATTTATGTTATGTGATTATACTTGGGATTTTTAATGAAAAGCCTACTTCCTTCCACCATCAGAGAAATTCTTTTGTGGCCCAAAATCTCTAAGGACAGCGAAAGGCAACTGAAGTTCCAGACTCCACTCCTGGTGTTTTCACAGGCCTTGGATGTCAATACACAACTAAACACCTCCACAAACATAATGAAATCCAAAATATGCTCCTCTGCACAAAGCTTTTTTCACAGGTACCCAAGCAGCCACTTGCAATCTGCTCCTCAGGGATCATTATTAAGATAACTTTAATCAAGGTTTTTCATCTAATCCCCAGTGTTCTTCAGCTGAGATTATTGTACCAGCTCCTGGGTAACAAGATTGCAACATAATAAAGGTATATTCCTATATACAGCTTAACTCCAGTGGAGATCAATAGGTAGCCTTCTGTCAATGACAGGAAATAATTAGTACATTAGGTAGCCTGGACAGTGAACAAAGAATCTCTTTCAGGACCTCTGACTCCTCCCGCCTTTGTTTTTCTGTTAACAATTTCCATTGCAAAAAACAGAATAAGCATAAAAGATCTGTCTCTCTCCCTACTGATCCCAGCCTTGTCCCTTAAGTAGCCCCAGACTTAAAGGTTCAAAAGCCAGCAAGAAGAAAAAGTTTAAAAGCTGTAGCACTGAGTCGCTCTGCACATTGGCATTCCCTCAACTACCCACACCCTATAAATATTTTATTACATAGTTCTGTCTACATAATGACTATAATCATAAAGGTAACTTTCAGTCTAAGGTATAAAAACATATATATGCATCTTAAACACAAAACAATTAGGCATACTTGATATGTGGAATCTGTGAATCCCACTCCACGTTTTGGTCTGCTACTATTGGCATAAATCTCAATTTACCTCACTGAAATGAAAATAACTACTTTGTATTTATAAATGCTACTGCAAAGATTAGTCCATAAAATACAAAAGATCGACTTCAATCTTTGCCTATTTATTCTCACCTATTAATGTAGGCTCCTCTTTGCAAACTGTTTTCTATGTAGGCAGCATAATCACCTTGAGGACCCAACAGGAATCAGAAAGCAATATGGTGTGTGCCACAGCAGACAGCTCCATGTTGTCTGGGAAAGCACTAAGGGAACCCTGACCCCTTCTCATCAACACCATTACACTCCACTTATCACACATCAGACTTAAAAGCACAGATATCTAACTCAGTTGGGTACAGCGAAGACAGGAGAGCGCACAAAAACCAGCTGGGGCAAAAAATGGATTAAAAATTATTGCAAGTCAGAGCTTCCACACAGCACAGTAGACCTAACACGGGAATCACATTTTCATAGTCCATACTGCCAGCTACAACAGACTCATAGAGGATTGGAGGCAATGATCAAAGTCAGCTGTGCTTTCACCTGGACTGGTGACTGGGGAATCCTGTTGCAGTTCAACAGCAACAGCTGAAAGACCAGCTGGATTTTGCAAGGGTTTTTTTCTCTTCTCTGCAAAAGTATAAGTACTATCTGCATACCATGAGGCACACAAAATACCTCATGCTGATGAAGCCATAGTTAGTGTGAGACTATTGGAAGTATTTGGACAATACAATTGAGGATAGAAGTGTCATAGCATCATGTGAAAAGAAAAAAAAGAACACAAAACCACTTAAAAAATAAAGATCCTCAAGCTCACAATGACTTTTGACAATAAAATCCAACTCTACATACATTCATCGTCGTCTTCCAAATTTATTACTGTATCGTCTTCTGTGGAGAAGCTACTCCAAGAAGAAAAGAATCTTTAAGGAGTAAAATTGACAGTTGAAGATTGTTTCAGTGTTTTTCTGAGTTTTTATGGTTTACGTTTGCCGATTCCTAAATATAAGCATGTGCAGGATATGATAAGGAAAAATCCAAATTTAAAATTAATCAAATCCTTGTCACACTTGAAAATTGAGAACACCTCATTTATTATCTTACATTTAGTTGAAAGATGTGCTTAGAGATTATCATTGACAAATGGAGCTTGGTGTAACAGAACAGAGACTCCTATTCTGCTGTACAATATTTCTACTACTGCCATCAATTTATATCAATGTCTTATCAGTGCTTACACCCTGGGTGTGCCATTACAGAAGAAACAGTTTCAGAGGCCAGCTCTTTCATGGGACAAAATACCTAAGATACAAAATACTAAGATACCTAAGTACTACTCACTCAGCTAGTTTTAATATGAACAGTGATAATTATTGCCACAACTACCAAAAAGTATCACATTCAGAAAAAAAAACTAAGAGGGAACAGAGATCAAATTATGGCAAGAGCCTTCCGTGACATGCTTATGAAAATGGCATAGCTGCTGAGCAGTGTCAGGAAGAGAATTAACTGCTTGAACTGTTCAGAGGTTGATAACAGAAGCTGTAATCGCTCCCACCTGTAAAAAGTCCCTCTCTTTCCATGCTATTGTAGCATGGCTGGACCATTGCTTATGTGCTGACAGTAGACAGGTGTGCACAGATATCAGTGACTGATTGCAGCTCTCATTCTAAATGCTCCTTCTGCCAAGCTGTTGAAGGAATCAAAATTAAATTACTCACTAGAGACCTAGCTGCACTTTGGGGATCACAAAAGGATAAAGTTGGCTAGCTTTCACAATTAAACACTTAAATGATATTGGCTACCTTGACATTAAACATTTTTATGTCAGGGCACCTTGAGAAGCTGAAAGGGGCAGACGAGGCAATTCCAGGAAGCACCTGTCACTCAAATTCCCTCCTTCTCAAGCAAAACAGGGGCACACAAATTTCTCCCTCTAATGTTCACAGCACTGCCTATTCCGGACGACTCCCAAAGGGGCAAACAAGCTCTTAATCTGCAGTCTGATCTGATGTTTTACAGCTGTTACTAAGGGGCAGGGAAATGTCTTTCAGTACACTGAAAAGCAGTGAGCATTCTTAAACCACTGAAGTGCTAAGGCAATTATGTAGTGGGCTATTGCTAAGCATCAGAAAAGCACATGGTGCTTTAATAAGAAGTAGCACTAAATCCTTGCCCCAAAGATGTTACAATTCTTGGAGCTGCACCACAAATGAAAGTGGCAAGAAGGGTGAAAGCAGGGTTTATAAACCAAATCACAATGGTGCAATATATATCATGTACTAACGCATACAGTTGCATTTCCCTTTCTTTTTATCGCAGCTCTCAGAGGATAAGGTCTTTCACAGTCAGAAGACACCAAAAGCTTAGGTTAGGAACTGGAAATGAGCCATCAGCCAGAAAATCCTAGTTATAACATGTAAAAGAGCACTAAGTAAGCAAGAGCAAAGCATGAGGAGGGAAGTAAGAAGTAGGCAGAGTGCCTGACCTGCTGTAATGAAGTATGATTCACTCAAGATAAATCAGAGGTGACTCTTGCTTCATGTAGGGCGGATGTCTCTGCAGTATCAAAGGCAAATCCCTAAGCGTGCTGATATTTAAACAGCTGACTGGTTTAGCCATGCATGACTAATGAAGTCTATGCAGATTTATTTTCTACATACTAGCAACCTCTTGCTCCCTGACTCAGTAACTGAGTAAGCTGGGCACATTAGAAATGAACGGGTGATAATTAAACATGAACAATGAAGAGGGTTCTCTAAGTAAATCAGGCTGAGTATGCTGGCATTGACAATAAAGGTGGTCATGAAGTCTGAACAAAAAATGGCCCAGATGATGAAAAACACAAAATCCTAAGGGAGGGGGAATAGGATCGATCTCCTGACTGGTGGTCTGAATCCTGCCACAGAGAGCATGAGCTGTAACTGCTTGGTGGCACAGACTAAGTTTGGAGTGCAAACAGCTCAGGAAGACAGCAGAATAAAGCAGAAAGGGTTACTCTTTTAGCCATTTCCCCTTCCAGCAATCTCTTCTAAGGACTATTCTGCCATGCTATTTAAGCAAGTATGAGGAAAACTAGTTCTGCAACTGCCTTTTTGCAACCTAGCTTACAGACTATGCCCCAAAAGCATCAATACACTTAGGTACTCACTCAGTTACTTCGTAGGGTGCAAAAAGGAAGGGCATTAATGGAAGCAGGATAGGTCTGTTCCGACATCCTTGGTATCTCACCTAGAACACCCATGTGGCAAAAGGGCCAGCTTCTGTCTTCCTGAATCAATCAAAAATACTTCGTGCTTTACTCTGAAGAATTTGGTTTAGAGTGTTTTTGCTAATTTTGCTGTCCTTCCTTTTAAGTCAGGGGAAAAAAAATATTTTGACTAGAAAGCATCACTCACTATGATTACAGAACTGAAGTTACCAAAAGCTTTTCTTGTGACAGTGCTAAATAATGAACAAAGGAGCAAAATCACCATGACTCTCTTTCCCTTTAATCCTTCCCTATTCCAAATGTGATTAACTTATAGACAGTAAAAGCATATAGGTTTTGCATTATATGTAAAGACATCTGGGAAAAAAAAAATATAACTTCTTGCACAAAAGAAAGCCAACAGCTCTGTATATTACTCCTCCCCAGACAAAAACCAAGCACCACTCAGGCAAACTATCTCATTGGAAGGTTAGAGTATTTCCTTGCTTATCAGCAGGCTCTTTGAAAAGCATGGAGAGTGGAAGCACATGAAGATAAAAGCACAAAGAGGACAGACAAACTTGGGTTGCCTTTTTCCTTTACAATCAAAAGGAAAACTTGTTTTTAAACTAGATGGCTATTACAACCCAGAGTTTATAAATAAATTAATAAATAACCCCTCCAAAAAGCCAATCAATAGTCAGCAGATTGACTTAACAACTGTTTCAACAAAACAACAACAACAGAAAAGCTGTTTGAAAAGGTGTTTTATACTCTGCTTGCACTAGTCATTGCTGCAGGTCATTGATCTTTTACAGACAAACAGCCTCCATTAAAACTTACTTGTTTTAGCCTGGCAATTTCTCCTGGAAGGCTTGACCCTGAGGGTTCCTCATCTGCATGAGGCACTGAGTAAGAAGCAGTGTTTTCTATGATCTAGTTTGACATACATATACCACTACCATTAGCTAGATTGCCAATGCCTCTTTTTATGCATTCTCTCTGTGCAGAAAAGAAAATGTAACTGTTTGACTAGATAGAGAAGAACATGAATAAGTTAAAGAATCTGTAAAGCTTAGGACAACAGCTTAAATACGGGTCACATCTCAGATAGGCTGGAGTGCCTAACTGCCGTGTTTTCATCTTGTGTCCATGTTTAGAGAAGTAACAGGATGGAGTTCACCCCAGATGTAAGACACTTCAGTAATATTGTGGGTTAACTTCTAATTCTGCTCAAAGTTACGCATTTTGAACAGTCATTCCTAAATAACCTGCAGTATACTAATCCTGACTAGAGTAACATGTAAATTCTGAAAAGAGGCTTAAAGCCCACATTTTCAAACCCAACATTTCCAAAGATTGAAGAATAAGGAACAACTTCAAAAAAAAAAAGAAAATACCTTAAATGGTAAGGAGAATGGAACCAGCATATCCCCAATAATACCATCAGTTCTATTTCTGCCTTTCTTAACAGGTGTTAGTACCAGCCAGTGCACAGGGCAAACCCTTAAATTCGCTTTTGTACAACAGACCTTCTCAAATAAATTTGAGGACTGGGGGTGTCTGGCGTTTTTTCCTATATTTGGGTTCTCTTTAAGCATTAGTACAATTTTTCAATAAGGAATGAAGCACATTAAAAGTTAATTTATGCCCCCATAGCTTCCATTAGTTTCTTATTCTGAGGAATCTTGATTTCTACAGCATAAAGAAAAACTAAAACAGAGCTACACAACAGCTAAAATTAAAGGCTTTATCATCATTTCCACTAGGACTTTAAGTCCTCATTTTGTTAAACAATACTGGTGAATGTATAAATATGTCTATAGGTGTATAACATGCATCTCTGCCTTCTGTGCTTCCCCTTCATCTCTTAGAAATAGCAGTTCCTAGCCTCTGAATTATGAAAATTAACAGTCTAGTCCTGGGACAGAAATCAAAAAGCAAAGACATATGGGTTCTCTAAGATTTCTTGAGTATTCGTAAGACTAAACATCTTTGCAAAGTTTACCCTAGCAAATAATTTAAAAAACTCAAACACAAATCACACTAATAATTAATTTGGGGTAATCTAAGGAGATCATTAAGAATAATTGAAGAGAACACCATAAGATCTCATCTATCTCAGAAGCACTGAAATATTCTGCATCAAATACATGAAAATGCAAATTTTCCAATGTGGACACTTAAGTCTATTAACAGAAATGGAAAGGGGAAATAGATAGAATAAGGCATTCTTTTACTACTGTTTCCATTGTGCAAAGCTAGACCTGTTCTATTTACTTCAGTACTCTATATTTACATCAGTGGGAGACCACAAGTTGCTAAGAAGGTAGAAATAACCATCTACTAAATTAACAGAATTAGACCGCTATGGACAAAAAAAAAAAAAAAAAAAAAAATCTACCAAAGAGCCTAATGCATTTCTAAATTAAAGACTTCGAGTTACACAGAAGGTATCTCCCTCTGACATTGTTTGCACTAAAATCCAGTCTAAAGAGTATTTACTTCAATTAACATACCAGTCCCTCTACTTCCATTAGACTTGTGTACAACAGCAACCATATCTAAGAGCTAGGAACAGAAACTAAGCCTTCTCCCTCTCCACAACTCCACAACACTTCGTAACTGTATCAGGGAATCAGGAGTAGAACTCTGTTTTCAATATCCTGATACATGACAAAGACAAAAATAAGTAAAACAAAACCAAAACAAAACACAACAAATGTTATACGCACTTTTTGAAGATCCTGGATGAAGTCCTGTTGTCTTCCAGGAGGAGTCCACATGACTTACCTTTTCAGATAATTTTGAAACCCACATCCTCCTGTGAGCGTTTCTAAATCACCAGCCAGGCATGACACTGAGAGACTGGCTACTACGCCGCCCACATCACCCACACTCATATCAAACTCCCCTCTCTGCTCTGCATGGTTTCCAGCTGACAACTCCAAAAAACAGCAAGAAATGCCCAGTTACAGGCACAGGAACCTGGTTTCCTGACACTTCAGAGCCTTCTCTAAGTCATTAGCAACAGCTTAACAAGGGCACTGTGACATTCTGGAGCTGTGAAGCCAAACACATTAGAAACAAACCTATATCAATAATATCAAAGATTTCCTGGACGTGTATTTAAATGCATCCTAACAGGTTTAAAGTAGTGCTTCTTTCACACAACAGGTTTGTGTGCTATGCTTAGCAAGTCTAAATTGAATGACTGAACAAGTAGTTTGAGAATGGGAAAGTGGGTGTCCCATTGACAAAAGCAAACCAAACCAAACTGCAGAAAATTGGCACTAGATCTTGTGACTCCAATATGAAACATTTTTTTCTGGACCCAAAGAAGTCATTCTGAGTTCCAAAACATCCCAAAACACCAGGCATGGCATTACAGTCTATAAATCTGTGTCAGTAGTAATTTTTTCATATAGCCACTGTCAAAATATGAATGTTGATAGGCCTTTCCAAATATCTATTTAGGAGAACTGTGCTAGGAGAAATGGGAGACCAATACAGGCAGCACTACATATGATTAACTCAGAAAAGCAGGCTTTCTGATCTTCAGAAGAAACAAACTGTCACCATGTGCTAAACAGCTTGTCATATGTGCCATCAATTCAGCTACATTTCTAAAGTGCCATCAATTCAGCCACATCTCAGACTTCTAGAGGAAGGGCTGCAAACATGACAGTGCTGTGGCACCAATATTGAGTGAACTTTGCTGGTACCACCAATAAATTTTACCACCAATACCCTTAATGAAAAGCAGCAGCTCCTGAGTTGCAGGTGGTCAGAGTGGACTGTAAGAGTCTTTTCTGGTTTTAAAATTCACACACACAATGAACCAAATTATTGAAGCCTACTGTTGTGCTTACTACAGCACTCATAATGTGCTCCTTTGTTCCCTGCCTTGGAGCAGTGAGGGAGAAGGGGACTGTCACCCTAAATAACAGTAGGCAGAGAGTAGAGCTGAACTGATCTGCTCCCTCCAGGCAGGAGTAAAGGCCAAATCATGATGAGCAGAGGGAATGTCAAAAAACTTATTACCTGCCCCCTAAAGGAAGACTTAAGGGTTTTATTCAATTATTTTATCAGAGATCTTAATAACAATTGGCCAAGAAGAACATCCAATGTTTTGAGATAACGCAAATCAATATGCCGAGAAGCACAACAGCACTGCTGTACGTTTAACTGATCACTGGTTTTAACTGAACATTCTAGCAAACAGTATCCAATACTTCATCTTAGCATACAGCTGGTATTTCAGTAGAAGGTTATCTAGAACACTACTCATTTTACAGGCATTCCATGACTTTTTCACTGAGGTTTGAATAAAAATATCAAAGCATAACTAAGCACAGAAAACCTAGCCATTTTTTTAACCTATGTAAATATTACATACAATATCTGCAAGTCACTCCTGGTTCTTTTAAACCAGGACTTCCATTAACATCAATTACCACCATTGGCCTGGTAGAATTAGCTTTCAAAGAGAAAAAAAGCCAAACATAAACAAAACCAACATGTACCAAATTGCACATTTTCATTTTACCGAGGAAAGAAAATAACCTGCTGTATGCTTTATACAGACTTCCCAGGAGAAAAAAGGCTGGCTTTGATGCTGGTAAAGTTGTATTGCAATTGAAAGAATGACTAGTCATGTGTTCTCTGTACTCCCAAATGTCAGAACTCACAGGTCACCAATACAATGGAAAAGTCTACTTACGGTCATTACACTGGCTCCCAGAATATGAAGTCATGGAGCAATCACATGTGAAGCCTTCCCATTGCTGATTACAGATGCCCTGATTTGCACAGGAATCTTCCTGGCAGGTAGTGCTTGGTCCTGGAGAAAGGATGACAAGAAAAGGGTGAAATGAAGGTGAGAGAATCACTTTGGTCAGGCCCACAAAAGCTTCAATTAATCACTACCATTACCATAAGAATCCTCATGCAGAAGAGAAAAAGCACTAACCAAACACTATTTATTCCTGGACATGCAAGAAAATCAGGAAAAAAGAGCACAAAGACAACTGCACACTTCACAACAAAACAGCAATCTGTACCACAGCGCAAGAAGGAAGAGGGAAGAGGGAAGAGGAACATATTCCCTCTTGCACAGGCTTAAGTCACATGTTCCAAGTTTGCTCAAAGAAGCTTACAGTAAAATATGGTGTGATGCAAGGATAACAAACATGGCCAGGTTGTCCTGCTTCCCTAGAAGTTTGATCCCCTGGTGGAAATGAAGGCTAAGCAATGGGCCCACAAACAATGCTTCATCCCACCCAAAGAACCCCAATATGTGGAGTCAAACTGAAGTTCTGAAGCCTCAGTTGGCTACAACTTTGCTTTATAGCTCTGAACAGTCCTATTACATGGGTTTCTCTGGAAACATGTCAACAAATTCCTCAGAAGGGCATGACATTAGTTCACAACACTTCTCTATTCTGGAGTGGTTTGATGCCTTTGGGGGAAGCAGAGAAGGAAGCAGCCACTACTAACAGAACAGCCTATCACTGTTCTGTGATTTGCAGCTAACAGTTGCTATCCTAGTCAGATAAACCTTGCAAAGGCAAAATCCAAGCTATAGGCAAAAAAGTGATCTTCAGAACAAAGGAAATCTGAATAACAGCTAGTATGTCTTCCACAAGAAGGTAGCTGGATTCCAAATCGCCTGAACACAGGTGTGAAGCTGCAAGTCATAGATTATAACATGAGTTTAGAAGTTACTTCCTGGGAAAGTGTTTTATCTTAAGCATTCTAGATAAAGGTATGGCACTCCTGTTGTTCAGTACTTCAAATAAAATGTACAAATACATTTGACATGCTTACTATTCTGTATCCTGCACATATTGGAAAAGAAGAAGAAATGAAAAAAAGCATACAGAAGAGGATAGACTGGCTGGGTTGCCTGAGATCAGTTTATTAGCCACTTCCAGTCTAGGACAAAGAAACCACTGTTCAACCCATCCCAGCATCTTTTATCACAGTCTTTGCTAGCAACAGCAACTCCATGAGGCTTATCCTAGTCTTCACCCTTATGTCTTCATCACATCAGCACCACCATCTGTATTATATAGATGAGACAGGACAGACCAAAATGGAGACAGCATTTTCAAATATCTTTAGCTAACATGAAACCCTTCAACCTCCATCTGACAACATCCACAATGATTTCACTGAAGTATTCAGTATTTCTTTGGTATTCAGATTATGCACCTGGGCACTTCCATATTTACAAGCCTTTGTAGAACCCACATCTAACTGGAAGCCTCATGTCAAAATATGATCCTCCTACAATCTAAAGACCAAGCCAGGAAGGGACTTGTAACTGGTGCAAGATTCCTGCTCTTCCCAGCAGATCCCCTTTCCCCACTGCAGGAACAGAATAGGTGAACTTCAGTAGCTTTTTAGCTATCTGTGTTTCTTTGCAGGATATCTCTCCTGCAATGAGAAGGAATGTGTGAATCAGTAGTCAGAGTTTCACTTAATGTTAACAAAGACCTGAGCTTCTCCCAAAATTTATTACACTATTAAAAAAAAAAACAAACCTACAAAACCCCAAACCTCTAGGTAGAAGCAGAAGTGTGGATAACAAAAGAAAACAACAAAATCTCTGAAAGAAAATTCACCTACTGAGAAGAGGCGGTGGCAGCAGCCACAGCAAGAAAACCCCTTGTTGCCATACTGAAGGAAAGCTGAGCAGCATTTTTCAACACTTTTCTCCTCCCCTCCACCTCTGCTTTCCACCCACCTGACTCTCATTTGCAGCCATGTAAATCCCAGTGGTCTCACAGGCACAGTGTGAAGTTAACAGATCACTTCTAGGATTACAACACAACTGACAGACTTTCCAGCGTGGGCTGGAAGGCACATGTATGTACACACTTTCCTCCTGCCTTTACTTGTGTAAAAAATGGGTATAAATATATAGATATACATGAATCAGGTTGTGATCTGACACTTGCTTCAGACTTACTCTGTCCCAGCAAAAGAAGGGATGCCATTTAACAATCTGAAATAAAATATTAATTGTCATTTTGACTAAAATGTCCAAGGGTAAGGAATTCTGAGGATTCATTATCTAAGGAATGATAAACTGATACCTCTTCCTGTACATCACTATCTCGCAATCTAACCTCTAACCACAAATATGAATAGCAATAGTCCTAAAGGTATAAACAATTTATTTAAAAATAAATCCAGAAAGTAACTGTGAATCCATGCAAACTTGATACAGTATCAACTGTAAATATCATTATACAGAAGCAGAGCAGAACAGCATTTTCAATGATAATGATTCTCCACTCTTCCTACACTCCTCTGAGAACACTTTAATCAGTAATTGGACTTGACAATGGGCACATCCTTTGTCTAGGTGCCCCAAGAGAAAGGACTCTACTCAAGGAATAAGGCTGCATGAGGCCTTGTACTTGTGGCTTGACGTATTAATAGTGAGCAAGTCCAGAGAGCCAAAGTACTTGAATTCATGGCCAGTATTACAGTTTCTGAATTGTATTTTACAGTAACCAACTGTGAATACAGGAAAAGAGGGAAAAAAAAAAAAAAGAAGAAAAACAAAAAACCCCAATAATGAGGAATTTTGAAAGCCTGACAATACCACAAGGAAGCTTGAAGTCTGATCTGCCAGCTTTAGAGTCAGTTGTGATGGACTAGCATAGATATTGGATATTGCACCTTGCCTCACTCCTTACTACTGTGGGCCATTTGCATCATAGAAGGACCTTCATCTCAGAGAGTTCATTTATTCCTGATGCTTACAGTCTTTGCCTGATGTCATAATCCTCCATCTGTGGCAACAGAATTTTGATCAGAGCAACTAATAGGGATGTCACAGGGGATTAGGATTTTGGATTAGGGAGCAAAGCAGTAGAAGCACAGGAAGGCTTATAAAACATGAAGATTGTGTTACCACGCACATGCCCTTTAGCGCTAACAAACAAGGAAAGAACATGACAAACAATTTATATATAAAGCAGTAGAATTGTTTCTAAATTACTGAAGCCATCAGGGCTCAGGTCTATTTTTAATCTCATTCCTTTGACAGCACTTAAAGAAGTCAAAGTATTTAAAAGCAAAGTTTCAGAAGCAGTCTTCACATGATAATCTGAAATACCTCTGATTTTGTTGTCTGTTTGTAGCTGGGCTTGGCACATTGCGTTCTTCATGCCACATGGACAGTGGAAAGGGAAATGAGTGGGCAGTAGGTATAGAATAAAAGTGGAAAAGTCCCCAGTGTAGAAAAGCATCCCTGATAGAAGGGTGACTTGCTGTCTCTCATCCTGTCCAGACTAGGCCTACCAACAGAGATGGCAAGGCAGAATTCTTCAACTATGTCCTTTTGATCTTATGTCTACATCTCTAATTTTTATTGGAACAGCTCAATAACTGAGGACTTGCAGGATCTGAGATTTGTTGCACCTTCTCCCTGGGAAGGAGTCCAGTACCACACTTTTCTTCAAAGTTACCTACCCAGATGTATTGCTTGTTTATTTTACTACTAAGTATTTGAAGAAAATCACCTTAGAAGACTATAACAGCCAGATATCTTACCCATATTCTGCTTGGACAAATTACTTCATATACCCTAAGTCTTTCCTACAATTTCAGCTGTATGGTAGATTTCTCTTTGCCCTGAAACAAACAAAAAAAAAATAACTCTGCTGCATAGTGCTAAATGGTGGGTGTAACATCCCACAGATAGGTGTGTTTCACTGGCAAGAAAAGCCATTCCTTCTGTACTGTTTAAAAGCCCTTTGCAAAAAAAGCAACTTCAGGAATAAAAGATAGTATTGTGTTTAATTTTTTTGCCAGTTACATGAGAAATCAGTTTCTTTATGCAGCAGCTACAGGATTATAACACAGTTGTGTCATGCTTTGATCACAAATAGCAATAAGCATGAAGATAAGCAAAGTGTTATTGGTCTCATACATAACAACTTCCTTCATACAGCAAAAATTCACTGCTACTGAAAGAAATCAACCATTTCTGTTAACACTATTTTCTCAGTAAGATGAAGATCTGCAACAGGCAAGGTTCAATGACAACATGGGCCCCTTTTCATTCTCCATCTCCCTAAACACTTTCATCTTTTTCCCTAGTATCTTCAAAGAGGTTAGAAAGCAATAGGAAACTAATACACAGAAGACATCTTTTCAGTCTTTGCAGAATAAGGTGCTTCTTTTCTCCCATAGTTCCTAAATTAAAAACACCATCAAGCAGTAAGACATCTCTACCAGTAAGATGTTACCACCTATTTATACCTATGATAAATCTACAATCTATTTCTGCCAGCACTCCTCTTTCATAACCAGAGGCAGTCAGCTTTTCTTAATTTAATGTGTAGTACCAGTTCAGCTCAAAGAGGCTGAACTTCCAAGACATCAGGTCTTGGAAACAATATGGACAAGATAGAAAATAAACCTGTTCCAGGAATCACTTGGTGCAGGTTAAGTAAGAAAAGCAGTTAATCCCATTAAGTTTTCCGATTTTAGAATAATTTGGAAAAAAAAAAAAAAAAAAAAACCACCACTTTTTTTCTGGGTAAAAAGTGAGAAAAATTGAGAATCTCAAGGAACTATCACTTCATGGGATGGACTATCACTGTAAAATACATATTGGTGGTATGTCAACATTTACTTTGCATGGTAAACTAAAGTACAGTGCATGACTCAGAAAGTTAGATCCTGTGTTTTGAGTCACAGGTAGTAGAAAGCAGGACTATAACAGACTAACATGTCAAAGCAGATCCCAAAAACCAAAGAGATTTTCAAGGACTGCAAGGCCAGCTCTTCAAGTTCTCAGTTTCATATTTTGTTAAGAACTCATCATTCCTTTCATCACCTAAATAAGGTTAGACATCTGTCAGGTTCCAAATTTAAAGTTACTGATTGTCAGAAATAATTCAAAAGCCAGCATTCTTCAGTCCTCTGAAAATGCAACCGCTTATTTCAATGCCTGAACAGAACCTGAACACTTCATTCACCTGATGTCAACTATGATGCAGAATCCTTCCGTTCCAAATAAGTGGTTAGTATGAAAACTTCAGGAACTGGGAATAGTTAAAATAACAAATATGCACAAATGTGCTTTCTCCCACAGAAAGCACATTTATCTCAAGGTGGCAGGAGAAGGGAATCAGCAGCAAAGGCAATCCACAGAGAATGGATCCCCCTGAAAGGCAGTGGGATTTTTTTCCCTCCATGAAACCTGGCATATACCTATCTTCCTCCCTCTTGTCACCTTTCCATTCTCCATCTCTAAGCAACCTATATGGCCTTAAGCAACATGCTCATGCACATGCTGGTGAAGGAAGAACTAAAAAAAAAAAAAAAACCAAACCAATAGAAACTCCAGCCATACAACAAAAAATCAACTGCATAAAAGGGAGTATGCCTCCACCCAAGACGTGACAAGGGACAGGGAGATGCAAATGAAGCAGAGGAAGTAAACAGCACTTAGACACAGAAACTAAAAGCAGAAAGGAAAAACTGAAAGGGCTGTATGTGAACAAGAAAAATACAGCCAACTGAAAAAACACCCTTTCCTACGCAAATCACAGCAGTACAAAAGTACCAAGCCTCATGGCCTATTCTGAAATAGCCAAACCTATTTAGCAAAGGTTGGTTTCCTGAAAAACCAGTAATCCACATTATGCACACAAATGCTTCCCCTTAGGCTTCAGTCTGATCAGGTGTCTCCATATGAAGGGAAAATATTTCTACAGGGTTCAGATCTGTAAGAATTTGAGCTTGAGCTGGAATAATCTTCACAGCTCTGACAAACCTTACGTTCTCAGGAGTCTGGAAAAATCAAAACAACAAATAAATCTGTCTGTTCCGGAACCTGCTGTATTCACTTCAATGGGCATCAGAAATCGAGCAGGAACTCGTGCATGCATTCTGAATTCTGATGGGGACATAGGTGACTAAAAAGAATAATAGTGACTGCAGCCAGAGAGTTTTGATACTTGCTGATGTCTAACCCAAACCCCAAATTCACTGCCACAGTTTGAATGGACAGCACAGAACACCTTAATCCTAAACTTATTTAGATCCCAGTGTAGTTCCAGGACGCTTTGTTAATCATATCATTATTTTTATCCTTTTCTATTGAGCCATAGAATGCCAAACCCTACCTAAACACACATGAGATATCCTGAAGCAAAGGGAACTACTATCTGCCTAAACCTGGAATAGAGAACAGGAATATTTTAATCGGAAAACTGCATCTAATACATTAGATTGGGTCAGCAATATCACTAGGTTGTCACAGTAAATAGAGTGAATTGAAATAGTTTATGAAGCACATGGTTACCGTCTTAAAAACTTAATTCCAGTGATATGAAAAATATTGGGAAGTCTCTGTCTTACAGAGCGAAACAGGAACATTTTATATGTTTTCTCCCACAGTAAAACTTTAGACTAAACCTTTGGCTTAGACATAAAATTTCAAGGCCAGTAGGTTGACACTATAACAGAAGCCACCTGTGGCTTCAGAACTGTTAAACAGAGACACTGTCCAATGCCTCTGACTTTCCCCTATACCTGAGACCATTGTCTCATTAAATAATAGGAAAATTTTTATTAACTTGCATAACACTCAGGAATAAATTAATTTGTACTCCACATTACAGTCTCTCCAGATGAGTTGAGAAGTATACTTTCACTATCATATTTAAAAGGATACACTTTCAATGACATGGAAAACATCTTCTGGTTATACTAGTATCAAAGACCTACTAATTTCTAATAGGCACATTTCCTCACTTAAATCCCAGGGATAAAATCTGAAAGGTCTCTGAGAATATCCTATTTATTTCTTTCTTATTCTCATGAATGCTCAACAACCTACTGATTCCTTGCATAACTCCTTGACCTGGTGACACAGTTCCTCAATAAGGAACACCTTCTGCAGAGGAGACGACTCAGCCCCAGCTTCTTGGACAGGCACCAGGCACTCTTTACAACCAGAGGCCTGCAGAGCTGCATCTACTGTCAGAAGGTCTGTTTGGGTGGAAGCCTCTGATGTCACTGGTGAAGCAACAGTCACTGGGGAACAACCTCTGTGGCACATAATAACTAATTTTTGCAGCTCAGACTACTAGACTGGGAAGAATGGGCCTCCTAATTCCCCTTGGTGTTAACTGCTGCTCCTATGCACTGCTCTCTGTTCTGCTACTGTGTTGGCCCTCCTATGGAGAGGAGCCCTTCCTGCCCAGTTTATGGCTTCTAAAATGCCATTCTAAATATCAAGGGAGCTTGTAGTTTAGAGATTATTTTTTTAAATTGAAATTTCAGAAAGTTGTTTCCGGTTGGTTTTTGTTTTTTTTTCCCAAAGTCTATGTTAAAAACAACAAACAAACAAAAACAACCCAGCTTTTATCCCCTGATCTCACGCCTTAAGATGATCTCACTCTTTTTTTTTTTTTTTTTTTTTTTTTTTTTTTTTTTTTGCAAAACTCTGAGGGCCTTCTATGTCTCTATACATAGTACCCATTTGCCTGAAAAATCGTGAGGTTTTTCATGAAATCAACCAATGCTCTTACAGCTATTCAGATTCTGATACAGTCAAACCCCCCAGGTCAACTGAAGCACCTCCATTTTTTGTTATGTCCTCCTTCAACCCAGATATCACCCTCCACAGCGGCTAGGATTTGTCATTCTGTTCCTGTCTTAGAGGTGTGACTGCATGCAGTAAGAGGCACCAAATGTTACATAAAAGCATCTTTCAGTTCAAATCAGTAATGGGAAAGAACAACCTCCTCTACCTTGCAGGTCAGCTTTGGTTAACCCAACTTTGTTAGCAAAAAAAAAAAAAAAAAAAGGAAAAAAAACCCCAAACAGCAGGTTAGTATAAAGGCAGATAAACCAGGGTGACATTACTTTGAATAAATAAAAGCAATTGATATAACCATCACAGCCAACATGCATAATCAATACATGCAGGAATTACAATGTAACCAACAAGGCACGAAGGGACAATGACTACCTTAATGCAACCAACCAACCAACAGATAACAAAACCAAACATAAAGAGGAAATACATTTCATTCACACACACACAAAAAAAACCCACAGAATTTTCAGACAGCACACAGAGAATAAAAAATATCACTGTCTTAAACCTATTTCTCAGCATTTAACAATAACTTGAGAGGGACTTTGCCTCATTTGAGAAATACTTAGAATCCACTTAAGTAAAAAAAAAATCTATTTGACTTTCAGTTCATCAGTCAAGCATAATTTTCTTTTGTTTCTATATCCACACTCTGGATCTGAATTTAAATTCTGCCTCCCATAAAAGCACAGATTGCTCCAGCTTTTTGTCCAAAGTGGAAAGCCATAGGAGACTGATTACTCTGTAAGACAACAATCTCTGTTTATCCCAAGAACTGAACTTGACATTAGATATAAAGTGACAGTAAAACCTTGCCCCCTCACAAGCTGTCACCTAATCATGGACTTCAATACATCCCTAAGAAAACTTGGATCAGCAGGAAAACAGACAGCTCAGGCTTTGGACTCCTATAGTCTTCTTCAATGTCATTAGAGGAATCAAAAAAATTACAAGTACTAGCTCATTCTTTCACCTAGGTAGAAACGATCTCGTTATCTGTGATCAAATCATAGTCCACATGGTAAAAGAATCATAAATCTACTAAGTCTGACTGTCTAAAGATCCAAATACAGTTACTGAAAATCGAAGAACATTAAATAGCAAAACAATACTACTGATGCTCTTCCATGTAGGCACAGTTTCTTTATTTTTTTTCAATGGAATCCAGTTTACAAGGAAGCCGCATAGATTTTTGATGTGTTATACCTTGATTCTAAGTTTTCTCTTTCAGCATGGAAAAAGCAGAGGACAAAGATGGGAGCACAGGCAGCAGTTTCTGAATCCCTTGCCACTGAAGGATACATATTTCTATTATACAGAACAATAGGAACAAGAAAACACCAAATCAATGCCCTCATTTCTCAAAAGATGGGTATTTAAGAAGTACACACCTTAACCTTCTGTTCTTAAAAAATTCTAATGTCACAGCTGATACTGAAGAGAGATTGGTAATTCTCCCTTTCACACTTATGACTCAATAAATTAGAACTGACGTACAGATACCATTTCCTGTGGTTCCTAAGAAGTTTACCATTTTGAATTTTTGCTATTGTTTCACAGTCCATGAATGACTCAAGATGGCAACTACCTTCCCTCTTGAGATAGTCAGATTTTTCTTCCTTTTGGAATTGCTTTACTACATAGAGCTATAAAATCCCTTTTTCCTTGAAAAAAATTCAAAAGAAAGGGGGGAAGAGAAGAAAGAGGAGAAGGATCAATTTCTTCATGCATCATCTTCAACACTTATTCTAACAATTTCTCTATAACCAACAAGTACTTTTCCTACTGCCCCACTCCTTATCTTCTTTGTAGTGGAGCTGAAGCAAAGCCCATATTTGTTCCTTAATTCCAGTAGCACTATGAGCATGGAATACAAAAGCAGAAAGAACAGGAGAGATGTCAAACCATCATGGAGCAAATTAATGCTTCACTCCTCAATGGACAACCTTTGATTCCAGAGAGAAAGTGGAATATGACCAGATTTGAAGTTTCTACACTAAGCAGATGAAGGGTGAAATCCTTTCTGACATTATCCTGCTGTGAGATTTTAAGCATGAGATTAGATTTTCTGTTTTCCACATACTGCTTAGTATGCAAAATGTGTTTCTGATTATCCAGCCTGTATGTGTCATTCATGCTTTTCATGCAACAGTGAATTCCAAAGGTTAACTATACTAGTTCATGGAAAGTTGCAAAAGATTATGATTTTTCTGCAGGATCTGGGAAGAAGATTAAATTAGGACAAAAAAAGTCCCAAAACATCTGGAACTGTGTCAGCCTGTTTAATAATAATCACTCTCCTTTGTGAGAAGCTGTTATCAGTGGAACAGGTGAGGAAGAAGCAGCATCTCTAATGTACATAAAAAAAACACCTTGTAGAAGAAATAAAATGTTTTTAAGCACTTCTGTTAGGTTTGTTTGGTTGGGGGCATGATGGAGTGAACACATTTAGAATGTGCAGTTACATTACAGATAGCTCTAATGCCCATGATAAGCAACATAAGGATGTCCAAATAAAGGGAAGAAAAACATGGGGGAACATATGGCAAATTGATAAAGAGGTGAAAAAACATCTGAAATGCAGAAAGTACTCATTAATATTGGGGGCATCCTCTTTAAATCCCACAAAAGGTTTGCCATCTGCTTAACTTCTTTCTGGACCAGTGAGGAAAATGCAGTGAGTCACTCAGTCTAGACTTTTGTGGATGGAATAAACTAATCCATTCATCTAGTGCTAAGACCAGAAATGAAAAGTTCAGCAAAAAAGAACTGATTTTAAAAGTCCAGTAAAGAGATTATCTAAAGTTTAAATTATTTACTTTCAAGGAGGGAAAGGATGTCACCTGGAACAACTTCTTCCATATGCCAGCTCTTGCATGCACACTATAATGCAGACATCTTTCCTCTCAAACTGTGACTGTCCAATGTAGAATAGCCTGTATCATGCAAATTCAGGAGTGTAAAAATTTCCAATCACCCCCCATTTGCGGTTGAGATGGAGACTGAAGAAAACCAAGTTCTGATAGAAGACCTCTTTTCCTCAGTTTCTAATGCTTTGCTAATCTCTGGGAGCCTCCACCCATTGTTTCAAAGTGGTCTGAAAAGACATAGTTGAATTTCCTACTTTCAGCACAAATGCAGATGAATTTTATGGGTGGGGACAGCAAGGCCCAAAGTAGGTGGCAGACTTGCTTGCAAGCTAGAAGAGGCCCTCCCCCAAACTCAAGTCCTTTCTGAGAAGTGATTTTGTCTCTTCAAAGTTTTCAGTACTCTGATCCAACACTGACACAAGGGCCATTTAAGTCTCAGCCACTTCCCTACCTTTGGCAGCTTTTCTTTCAGGCCCTCTTGCCAACCCCTTTTTTGGGGTAGTGGTAGGGGGAAGGGCCCTCTTGTCACATAAAAGATGGTGATGAAAGCTGCAGTTAGTGCAAGAGCTCAAGATACTCTGTAAAAATGAACAAATATATTGGCATCATGTCAGTATCCCCAAATTTTGTTGTCCTTGCAGTTGTGTATAGCACAACAGAACACACCAGGAAGCAAGGTGGTTTCTGGCTTAGCAAAATACCTTCCAGGGAAACACAAGCTGCCAACTACAGATCTGACCAGACCTTCAAGATCTGTGACTGTTGCTTCTCAAAAATCAGAAATGTTTTTTTGCAGTTGCAAAAGAGTGATGAAAACAAACCATGATGCAAAAGGAAGCTGATATGTCACCTAACAAACAGGATAAAGAGGTTACTTAGTTGTGCTAGCCTAAACAAATCCCACCATAGATAATTTAAAGAAATTATAAGAATAGAACCAATAGGCCATCAGAGATAAAGTAATTTTTGCCTTAGGTCTTAAACTGCTTTTTTTTTTTTTTTTAACATTACTATACACCATTAAATGCCAGCAAATTTCAGTTCAGGAACGTCTGCATTTCAAGAATGACTCGTATATATATGACTAAGAATGCTTTGGGGTTCTTCAGATCCCAAAGAAAAAGCTCTCCTATAAATATATCATTGAAATATAAATATCATTTACTGAAAGTGCTTCCCACTCAAGTAGAAGCACCGCCATCACTGGAACGCAGACAATTGTATAACATGATAGGTTTGTGCTTTGGTGCACAGCAAGGCTGAATTATGCTTAAGCACATGAGACAAACAACATGGCCAAGGAAATTCAAAGGCTTGCTCAGACTGAATAAAATGAGGTAGCAGTAGCACCAAGACAATAAGGAATATAATTTTCCTATTAAAAATTGTGAATTTGATGGTATGGAGTATGGAGTAGGGTACCAAAATACATGACCAGAGATAACAAACACGAACAGGATGCTGGTGTGTTTCAGGCATACACAGTGCTGTCTCCTGACCTACATCTCACATTCCGCTATTCTCAAGGCTTCGTTCCTCTACACATTCTTTGATTCTGTCCTGAGATCAAACTGACAGTTTCTGAGAAAACATCTGCCACCTTGTAATCTCCTCTGCTTCTGAAAGCAAAGCCACAACAAGAGAAGCATTAGCAGAAATCTCTCTCACACCACATGCCTATGTGGGGACAGAATGACATTTCCTGAAGCACGCATGTTCTCATCGTGGATGTGATCCCACTGTCCTTCATGACGAAGTAAGGACATGTCTGGCAAATCAAAACACAGCACAACTATTCACACAAAAAGCCTGCAATTTTATTAAAAGCCTGCAATGTTTATTAAAAACATATTTAAACATCATGAGGCAGCAAGGACTGCTTGGGACTTTAGCCCTTGAAAACACTGTTAAGATTGGACCCACAATCATGTGGGATGGAATTAAACTAGGGAGATATAAAGAAGCACTAAATATGCTTTGTGTTTTTCTTTCCTTATAGAAATGGGAGATAGGTGTGACTTTCACTGGCAACTGTAAGAATAGGCACCAGCAGGCAGAAGCCAAGATCTGAGACAAAGCCTTATGGAGTGCTATGATTAAAAGAACCAATCAAACAAAACACTGAGCAAATGAAACAGCTTCCTGGTGACCAAATTCTAAGGTTTTTTACTAATCCTAAATATGTTGGCAAAAACAACATATTCCTCTTGAGCAGTTCCTTTGGTACTGAGCAGGGACCATTTGGGAAGACAGCATGGGTGCTGCTTTGGAAGATCAAGTTCTTCCAAAGGCAGAATGAAGGCAGTCACTGACCCTACCAACCATTTCTTTAGGTCTCTTTCAAATTTTGAATCCTGTTTGAAGGGCTTTAGAAGAGACGGAGAAATCACATTTCAGGTATTTCTAAGAGTGAACCAATCTCCATGTTCAGGCAGCAGCTGTGCTGGTACCACATTTGCACACAGACAAAGTAAGTGCCACATTGTGCATTTTGAGAGTGGCAGTGACATTACACACCTCAGTAATAGGACACTAAATCGAAGAACTACACTAGGTGCATGAGAAGGAAACACCATAGCTCTAATAATGGTGCAGAGTCTTCTGGGAAAGCATCATGACTCTGCTCCTGAGCCACACACAGAACAAGAGGTTAATCTAATGAGAGGTCCTCTGAAGACAGAGTTAGTAGAAATCACATGACAGCTGAACAGCCAGTGGATTGAGATAATTTTAAACAGAAGAATTACCAAAAAATCACTATTATTAAAGAAGTGCTTTCAGCACACCAAGGCTAAATAGAATTGACATTTTCAAAAACCTACAATGCATTTTTTTCCTTGTAAATAAAACAGAAAAGGTGCACTTCTTTTGACAAGTTAAGTCTGCCACAAATGGACAAAGACACAAGTTCTGCTACAGTGTGCTCATTTCCTCAAGGAGCAATGTGGTTAACAGACACTAATAAGAAAAAAAGAGGGAAATATGGAAAAAAACCTCAGCCTTCAGCTGTGTGACACGTGCCAGTGCTGAGAAGTGGAAGTTGACATTGAGTGGTCTCCTGCGAAAAGACACAAAATTCTCACAGGAAGGCTGGGGCACAAGAGCTCCCAGCCAGCCAGAGCACAGACACAAGCAAGGAAACAGATCTAATCAAACTGCCAATTTTGTGTTTCATGAATACTCAAAGATATCACTAAGATGATACTTTTAATCCTAAGAAGGGACAGTCTTGACAAATGGTATGTCTTCATCATGATATAACCTGTAATCTTAACACAGTAGGTGATAGACAACCAAGGAGTAATTTAACTTCATGAAATTTTGCAAGGATCAATTCAGGACATACATCTTTTCTTAGCAAACATGCATACCAATGTTACAGAAAAAATTATCTTACTCTAGTGACTGGTAGCCAACACAGTAGACTGCTATTTAGTGGAACCAGACACAATGGTGATTGTCATTTAACCCACATAGCAAAACTTTGGGGAGTTTGATGCCAAGTACCCCAAGTGCTTTGGGAATTGAAGCCATATGCATTTTACTGAGTCAGTGCTGCTGATGTCAATAGTCTTTTAATTAACGGGAGCTTAGCAAGGACAGTAAATTCTTAAAGAAGCTTCGGATTATTCACTTCTATTTACACGTTTCAAAAAGTAACCCATCACATTTAGTTCTATTCTGGTTGGAAAAAGAAAATACAGAAATGTTTTTCAGGCAGAAGAGGCAATGGGCCCAGTGCTTTCACTGGAGGTCCACTTCCTCAAAAATAAACTCCTCTTTTGGCCCATTCTTTGTCCTTCAGGTCCTTCTACCTTCCATTTCCCCTGTCTCTCCTTATTGTACGAAATACTTACTTCTGTGAATCCCAAAAAAGGGTGCTCTGAAGCAAAAATGAATTGAATGCTCAGAACATCTTCCAAAGTATTTTAAGAGTACTGTAATGTTTATAAACCACCCTGAGAAAACTTGTAGCAAATAGCTGCATGTGGAAGACATAAGTGTAATGAAGGATATCGCAATAAAAGCAACTTAATGGAATGAATAGTAAGGTGGAAGAGACGCACAGAGGGCAGCAATGAAGTAACAATTGAGTGCTTGTGAGTGAAACTTCTCTGAAATCAGTTATACCTTCGCATCCACGCTCAATCTGCCCACTGCGGTGCAGAGCATCATTGATAAGATCAGGTAAACGCCCATTCAAGTCCACAGATGCCAGACAGCCCTGAAATCCATCACGTGAGGCCACAAGCTTAGGGAGGTTGCTATACATGCCTTGAGCTAGGCCAGCAATGTAGAGATCACCTGGAGGAAAGAGGGATAAACGTACAGGGAGGAGCAAGTTACACACCTTTTAGAGTGACTTTCCTTGTCACCAAATGTGAATAAAACAAAGTTTTATTCTGAACAGATGTTCAGAAAAAAAGTTAAAAGCAGAGCGAGACATTGTGCAGGAAGTCATTTCTGCCTTCTTTACTACAAAAAAAACCCCAAACCAAACCCCAAAATAAAACAACCAAACAAAAAAAAAAAAAAAAAAAAAAAAAAAAAAAAAAAAAAAAAAAAAAAAAAAAAAAAAAAAAAAAAAAAAAAAAAAAAAAAAAAAAAAAAAAAAAAAAAAAAAAAAAAAAAAAAAAATCAATCAATCAAAAAAGCCCTGCAAAACACCACCAATAATCCTAGCTGTAATTGCTACCTAATTAGGAAAAAAATGTAAGATGACAATTTTTGAAAAAGTAAAATATGACAAACTGTTCTGCTACAGGAAGTTGCCAAACAAGAAAGAGAAAAACGAATTTGACAGACAAAATTAGCAAAGTTCAGATTTACTGTTCTGTAATGCATGGTTATTGTAAGTTTTCTCTCATTTATTAGTGCAAGAATAAAGGGGGGAACTCTCAGTCTTGTAGAGTTTACCTTTAAGATCCAGATTTTTGGCACCGTTGATAACCTGAGTGACCACCTTAGTGTCCACCTTTAGGCTGTGTGTGTTACTGTTATCTCTGGTAATGACGACATTGTGCCACTGGTTGTCATTAAGAGGACGATCACTGTTGCCTTTGATAACGTTAGGTCCATTTCCAAGGTCAAACACATAGTGTATATACCTGTAAACACAGCAAGAACTAGTTGAAATTGTGTAAGAATTCCAGCGCTACTGACTCTTATTCTAGCCAGACCTGACATCTACAAAAGTCACAAAGGGAAGTATCTCTGGTTTGGAAAGCTCTAGTAAGCCAAACTATTAGCCATTGCTTTGAAAAGATGTAGTTGTTTCCTTTCCATTAAAGTGTAAGGATTAGTATTTTGAGATTACAACATTTGGAGTAATCATATCCTAACCATTCCTCGTTTTCCACAAAGTTCTTGCAGATCCATAAAAATGCTGTCTGAGAATATAATTATTTTTTAAAATTGGTAATATCGAGAAATGTACTGTGGAGCAATGTTAGATATGCTTATTTGGGGCATATATTCCTCAGGTTCATTCTGAGTTTTGAATAACTCTCTTAAGAAGTTATTCAGGGAACTCACTTGAAATGTTTTAGTGAAATTTACATTAGGCTTATTTAAACAGCTAGAAAACAATTAGCAATGCTTTTGGCAAAAAAATAAAGACCCTGACAAAGACTGAAGTCACAGGAGTGTTACCCTAAATTATTTATATAGTTCAAACACAGAAATACACCTGAGGATAGAAGAGAAGGATTCTTTTGAGAAAGGAAAAAAAAAGACAACAAAACTCAACTCTCAACAGAGCACCAGAAGCTCGTGACTGGTGCATTTTCTATTACTCAATGTCCCACTTAAGATGTATGTGCAAAGTTAAAAATGAAACAGATTGAATTGAAATAAACAGGACTAGTAAACTGTATTTGTGGAAAACATGTCTACCGTGACTAAATTGTAAGAGATCAAAATTTGTTCATCTAACAAAGGATTTTTTTTAATAAGCTGTTGGTCTTTTGAAAAGAATATACCAGCTCAAAAGCAAGCTGAGTTTGCTTTTCCTCAAATATCACCAGCAGAAATACAGATTCAGCAGCCCATATCCATTTTTTCCCCTCCAGTGAAGTTGGCAGAAAAATGAGTATTACAGGAAAAAAAAAAGGGGAAGTGGGCAGAGAAGAGAGATACAGAGTCCTCAGCACATTTCTTCCTCCTCTGTCCTAAGCTGCGAGGTTAACAGGACAAAACATTAGTCTAGCTACATCCAAACAATTTAAAATATTAATGCTGCACACTGTAAAAGTGTTTTTGCCTCAGCCACAGGAGGAAGTCAGTGATAAAAATCCGGAGTCTTAAGCTTTGTGTTTATGTTTAAGTGCTTTGTCTTACACCTCAGCAAACAGACAACTTGAGTATGAGATGAATTTCTCTTTATACAAGCATTTTAAGCTTATCTATAAGTAAGTTTATCTATAAATAAGCTGGTAGAATATAAAAAAGACGCTTACCCCTTGACTAGTTCAACTGCGATAAAGTCATTGCCATCACCACTGTTAAAGAGGATGAAACCATCAGCTGAGGTGGTCTTGAACTGAAAGAAGAGGTGCATGGATGTATAAGCCTGCAAGGTGGCCAAGCTCAGGTAGCTGCTCTTAGTCTTGAATGTCACAGGATCAGCTATAATGTTGCGGAGACCAAAGCGGGCCTTCAGCTCGCAATAGTCAATGTCACCATTCTTGCACAGGTCAATGTAGAGCATCCCGTTGAACATGAGGCTCTGGAGATGGCCGATGAAACTGGAGGGGATAACGGAGATGTACCGTTTCTCTGTCATGATCCCTGTTTCAATGTTGTGGAACTCCAGGCGGGTATGATCCCCGACCATTGTGCCTGAAGGACAGAAACAAGGAGGAACATCGGGGATAACTAACAGGTTACATGAAGCCCTTCACACTCCAGTTTCCAGACTATAGCAGTGCTACCTTAATCCTATCTGATCACTGTTGATAGCTTGCATAAGAAAGAATGTATAGAATCTTGGTGGAGACACTTGAGTCTAGCAGCTGTCAAAATCTGGCAGAAAAGACAGGTCTTAAGGGCCATAGGTAGCAAGCTTTCTACTTTCCCCAATGTTTCACATACTTCCTTGTTTGTGAAGAAGACCAGCTCTCTCCCTTAAGCCTACAGTGATGTATTTGATCCAACAGTTCACCTGCCAAACTCAGACACTTCTGAAACAACTCTTACAAGTGCGTTTTGTGAAAATATTTGATAAACATAGATTTATATAAATAGAGCAGTGAAAGAAGTGAGAACGATCAAAAAACTGCTAATATTTTTTCTGTTGTTCTCTCCTGGTGCTTGGCTTGATGTTATTTCTCTTGTTTTAAGAGCACAGCAGGAGGGAAGCACACAAGAAAGTGACAGGCAAAAAGTCCTCTGAATATTTAAATCGCCAGCCTACCACTTGGACTATTTGCCACATCATTACAGATTTTAACCTCTCAATTAAAATATCCAAGCTATTCAGTATACCAAATATGTCAGACTACTCTTACAGTTTATTTAAATATTTCAATAAGTGTCTAGGCACCAGTGCAGACAGAGAATCCCCACAGACATAAGAAATACAACAGTATGCTATAAAGACAAGTTGAGCAACATCAGAATGAAAACCCTTTCAGCCAACCTTATTTTAGTCCTCCACAGCTCTTCATCAAGGCAGTTTTAACTATTTAGTCACACATCAAATATGAGGAGGAAGGAGAATCAGAGAGGAGCTGCTACAGATTGACCACAGCTATCGTTCCCCACCCTGTGCTCCACTGGCTGGGGGCAGGTAGGAGAGGCAGGAAAGAAGGAGTCAACCCAATAAAGGAGAGGCTGGGGGACAGTGTTTTACTTCTTGTCTTCGTTTCTTACCATTTAACTCTATTTTTATTGGTAGCAAATTAAATTAATTTTCCCAAAGTCAAGTCTATTTAGTCCATTATCATAAACACTGCACAGGCAAAGTCCTTCCTTTTAGAAGGTTTTCCAAAGCTCTTAGCCACACTACTTGCTGGTTCCTCTGCCTGCCTTTAATAATATTTCAACATGCTGATCAAATTCACCAGGTTTAAAAAACAGAAGGGATGAAAATATTTAAATTCACACTAGTTCTGTGAAATTTGACAACTAGATAAAGATCTGCATAAATGTTTCCAGAGTGCTGCAGACAGACAAAAATTAGCAACAATATCCTATTTGATTGCATCTTCTGGTCAGTAAGCATATATACACAATTCTTGACTCATCACTGCAAGAGATATTTCTGAGTCACTGGGATTATACCTGGGAATCACATCAGTCACATCACAAGCAAATCCAGGACAAAGTCCACTTAAGTCCCCAAAGCTTCCTCATATTCTGTGCTCTCCCCTAAAATCTCCTAGCATTTCTTACCTAGAGAGTTCCTAGGCATAAAAAAAAAAAACAACAAACAAAAACAAACAGCACAAACAAACAAAACCCAAAACAAACAAAAAATTGCCCTTTCAAGATTTTTTTTACTAATGGCAACATACTCTTTTTTTTTTTTTCTTTTCCTCTTAGGATAGAAGGAAAGCTGGACACATTTGAAAAGACACTTGGATGATACATTCTGGCTTGTGGCGTATAAATAGTCAGATTAATAAACTGATGGTCACTTTCTTGCTTAGAGCCTCTGGAAACACTGAAATATTCCTAAATCACCCCTCAGGATGATAAAATTTTTCAGTTTATACTTTGTCCAAATGTGATCAAGTTTTATGCAAAGACAGCAAACAAGCACAGTTATTAGAAAAAATGTTTTCAAGTACCTACTTCAAATATGAAGAAAAAATGTTAACAAACCGATTTATTTTTTCACTTATTCCCAATTTCAGCAGCGGATCTAAATTTAAAGGCAATTATACAAATACCACAGAAAGCTTCAATACAAGCAGTTTATGCTGATCAAACTTAGAAGTAGCTGAAGACAGTCACATACTTCTGGCTTTTCAGAAATTCAAGTGTCAGGACCAATGCAAATGTTTTAAATCCTGGAACAGTTCTTTACCAGAAATAATATTATTTTAGTTTGCCAGTTCCCAGAAACTGAAACAGTATATGAGGATGTTTGTTTAGACAAACTTTCTCACTTCCACTACTGTGATTTTTAGAGGCTGTTTCAGCTTCAGTGTTATCAAATGAAAATTTATGATTTTTATCAAACTAGATGAGTACTTTCTTAAAAATAAAATTAGGAAAGTCTCTTTTAAAAAATCCTGCTTCTTTACTTCAAAAAATTAGAAATATAAAACTAAGTGATGTCAAGGACCAAAAGCAAGAAAACTCTTCTTTGTTTTTCTGCACTGAGATAAACACAAAGAAGTAGTGGTGGCCCAAGGGAGGGAAAAGCCAGGACTGGAAAATCTGGAGTATGCCGGGACAGGGAAGCCAAATACAGGGGGCATTAAAAATGGAGTGCAGGAGGTTGGAAGAGGTGAGACCAGAATCTTAGAAGAGGTGAAAATTGAGAAAACTGGGGCTAGCTTAAGGAAAAAGAGATCATGTTAGAAGCAGTAGTATAGCAAGTTAAGGGTATTTCAGTGAAACGCTGAAAAGGACATGGCAATACAAGAGCAAAATCAGGACAGAGATTTAATATCCTAGGAAATCATGGAGTGAAATCTAGTATTTTCTGATCTCATTAGCTATCAGCCCCACTTGCAGAGTTCACCTCTAATTCCTCCACTGTGCTCTATAGAGAGTATTGTAACTACCGCAGCAATCAGAAGCTCTTTAGTTCAAGTGGTATCAGACAGAAAAAAGTCCAGCCTCCACTGTGGTATTTCAGTGTTAGCATGATGTTATAGGGTTGAATATATCTGCTATATTTGCATTTCATTTATCACATGTGTTCTAAGATGTAGTGGAATGTGGGACGAAAGCTTTGTGATTAAACAGCAAAATGCTGTCCAGAGGAATTGGACTCTCTTTCTGCCTTAGATGTCCTACAGGAAGCCAAGTCAGACACTTCATTACAAACTTTTCACTGGTAGTCATTAATTGTCTAGACCTAATTCTCCAGGTGGCAGGGTTGAACTAACTTACAGGATCTAATTTACAGATATGCTGAATCTTTCTGATGAAAATGACTGAAAAATCATGTCAAATTTGTACCAAATACATCCAACTTTAAGCTGGTGCTTTGTTCCCAGATCTGTAAAATGGAAAAAAGATGCCCACTTGCTTCACATAAGAGACAAGGGAATAAATCCAGTTGCAGCTTCTTAGTTCTGTATAAATATATTGATGAGTAGCACAAAACACACACATATAAAATAAATAAAATTTAAAAAACCCAGCTCTATATTTAGAGCAAAACTTAGCTCTGGTGTGCATTGTTCCAAA
This sequence comes from Empidonax traillii, assembly GCF_003031625.1. Taxonomy (NCBI): domain Eukaryota; kingdom Metazoa; phylum Chordata; class Aves; order Passeriformes; family Tyrannidae; genus Empidonax; species Empidonax traillii. Next base: position 1,431,445 of record NW_020955325.1, on the reverse strand, counting down.
CAAGCAATAAGAAGATGGAAATCAAACAGGTTGTTTATTTTTACTAGAGCCCAATTTAGACTTCTGATCTATACCTAAGACAGCGAGATTCCTGTGGAAAAATCTATGTGACCACATCACTCAAGACTGTTATCATCTGCCCAAGGAAGTGGGATGCAAATTGCACAGAAAATCTTAACTCTCTAGCTGTTCTGACTTTTGACTTTGACATGATGGCATTCTTTTAACAGATATTTTTAGCTGTAATGCATCTTTAATTATGTAATTCATATACATGTGCATATGCGTATCCTATTTTGGTGTAGGATTGTATCATTATTATTTATAAACTCAGTTCCACGAAAAAAAAGACTTCAAAAACAGATGGCTTTTGGGGATCAATTCGGTAATGCAAAGAGTGCCACCTCGTGGGGCTTCCTAAAATAGCACATCCCAGAAGAATTGTTCTCAAATGCAGAAATATTAGGGATGAAATGTTTGCCAGCACGTCACTAACTCAGAAAGTTCCCTCTTAAACAAAATTTATTTTTCCTATAAGTTAATTTTGACCAAGCCACTCCTGAAGTTGTCTTCCAGCAACCAGAGGGAAAGATTTTTCTTGCGTATGTTTCTTGTACTCTCTTGCAAATTCACAGCCCATACAGCACAGCATATATTTACTTCAGAGGGCAAAAATACCTCAAACCATTTTACTGCAAACTCATTTCTATGAGTTTATTTCAAATTTCTGGCTCACAGCTTTCCAAATAATCTAAATTACTACAATATTTAAAATTAATCACATTCATACAGAAAACAAAAAACTTTTTTCAGAGATAGGATATAGGAAAAGTTTTTTGCAAAAAAAACTTTTTGCATACAGCAGCCATTACTTTTAGCTGTCTTCTGAGTACAAGCTACTCAGAAGAGAGAACTTCAGCTTTTGGCAAAACATCACGGGTCACAACTAAACAAATATACCCATAACAGTGTTGAATCCAGGATTCTGTTTTTTCTGATTCTATTATCAGCCTTCAGGCTGCTGCTATTTTCCTCAAAACCCAAGGTCATACAGTTATTTACAACTATGAGAACTTTAGACTTTCAAAAAAAGACAGATAAGTTTCCATGGAAAATTGGACAAGAAAAGTGTAACATCTAAAATTTTGTAGTGAAGAAAAGATTAATCTAAAGCACCTTGATCATTTGAATGCAAATCTCAGCCTGAGAGACATCAGCTTTCCTGAGTGATTGACCTTTTCTTTCCTCCCTTCAACTACATTTCTCTGCAAAAAGAAGCAGGAGCTCAAAAAGCTATCTGAAAAAAGGACTGACATACTCAATGTGATATGATATACTCTGGTGAGTCAGAATCCTCCCTAATCTCTAAAATAAAGTTGAGAACAAACTACTTTGTTTGCTTTTTCTTCCAGGAGGCTCTGAACCATAAACACAAGAAGTTTTTTTTCGTTTTGAAAAAAAATAAAATAACCAAAAACCCCTCCAACTTCAAAAAAAACACCCTAAACAACCACACCCATATAATGAACAGGGGAGACATAAATCCGTGGTCTCTAACACATGTAATGAATACAGGTTTATCAAAGGACAAGTGCAGAGGAAAGTTTGGAGAGCTTTGGCTTTGATTCCACAGCATTGGAAACCACATTTGCAGCTCAGGAATGGGGTATATTCACATCTAACCCAATTAAAGCCTGAACCAAGAGAGAGTGCAGCTTAACATCTCTGCAGTCTCAGGTATGTGTAAGCTTATCCGTCCCCTAAGCTTGTATTTCATACTGTTAGAGTTGTCACAGAAGTTTCTGGTGCTGGCTAAGAAAGTCTCTCAGACCTGAGCATTTGTTTTCAATATAGAAACGTTAAATAACATACAAGTAGTAACGAAAAGGGGGGGGGGAAAGATACACACAAGAACAGGGAGAAAGGTCGTAATGGCAGAGGAAAGACTGGGAATAGAGATACAAAGATAATGACTAAAAAATAGTCATACATCACACTTACCCTCCGCAACATCATCATCCACGATCAGCTTGAGGCTCTTTCCTCGCCGAACAACCCGGACAGTGTGCCATTCATTGTCATTGAGTTTCTGCCCAGCATAAAGAGTTTCAGGTCCCTTGCCTGGGGATGGTGACAGGTACAGCAGTTAAAGCTAAACACTCAAAAGCTTAGTACTTGCTCAGTGGGGAAAGTCACCAAAATCAACCTGGTGTGATACAGACCAGTAGATTGTATTAGGTGTATTACAACCCGTAATCAACACTCACACCTACACTTTCCCAGCTCACTGGAGTCAGGGTCACAAACACTTCCACTCAGTCAGGTGCCTTCCTCCACAGAGCCCAGGGGTCACAAGCATTTAAAACGTGTAGAAATCCCTCTTGTGCTGTGGTACTCATTTCCAAATATTACATTGTACAACACACTGCAGTAATAGGAAAACAAGCTGATGACTGAAATGTCTCTAGAGTGGAGCTATTACAGCCTAATTCTGCTCTTCTAAGAATCTGGATTTACAACATCCCCAAGGTACTTGGGATTCTTTTCAAAGTTAAATACACTGGTCTCTCAACATTTCGGTATCAAACACCAGGTTGATTTCAGTCTCAAAAAAAAAAAAAAACCAAACAAAACAAAACAAAAAAAAACAACACCCCCAAAACAACAAAAAAAGCCCCATATAACTTCAACCCCTTCAAAAATTAATAATTTTTTTGAAAAAATCAATCACAGAGAGAAAACCACTCACCAACCTGGCTGATTGCTTTAAGGGTCTTTGGCAAAGAAGCCTAGCTTTTAGGTGCTTACTTCACCCCCTGAATTACAGGTCAAACGGGAAAGAGGAGCCACTTCTTCTTCAAAAGGTTATACCACAGTTGCCCTTGCAAACAATGCTCCTGGGAAAACAGCATTAGTGCTACCCATATTTGTTATGTTTTGCTGCTCACACATCACAGTTGACAGGCAATTACTTAAAAAATTAATTGTTCAGATTACAGGACTGGAACACCTCACTCATGTCAAATGGTAAGTGAAATTGAATAATGGTGTGTGCTAAATTAAAAGCATCTAGCCTCATTTCAGTACGGTATTAAAGTGGTGGGTTTTGATCCAAGCATATCAGAGAAATGCAGAATGAGGACAGCAGAACGTTTTGCACATGGGGTCTGGACCCGCTGCCCAAACTGGCTAAAGGGAAACCCAAGGAAATGAAAACAAGGCACACTGAACTTAGTAAAAGAGATGGGATAGGGACAATGAGGCACTGCTATAGCTCAACATTCTACACCGGTAAAACTACATTAGATAGCCCATAGTCCACAGTATGCACGCTGCCTAATTCATAACATTACTGTAACTGCTTCTCACCAATGGAGGAACACGGCCAAAGAAGGTGGTGTCTCTCTCAGCTAGGATATGTCTACTAGAGGAATTCCACAGAAGGAGACCAAAACAAAATTAATATCTTGTTATTCTCCTTAAAGTATCATGCAGTTCATGCTAATAGAAAAAGAAGTTTAATATCTTTTCAAATAAATCCCACTGCTAGCCAATTTTACCATAAAGCAAGAGGAAAAAAGTATTTTTCTAGGGACCTGAAAAAAAGGAATCATTCTTGGATTAAAAGGATGGGGTGCCATATATTGCAGTTACAGAGAATATCTTCTTAACAGGAGAAACCCATCAACTCTGCAGTTCCTCATCCATGTGCTGAAGTCACATTGTACCCCATATATAAATCCAGCTGTACAAGGCAGCTAGACCATGGCCAGAAAGCTTAAACTCTTCGGAACCAGACAAACAAAACTCTAACAGAGTCTTAGAAAATTATGGTTGATTTACATCACTGAGCACATTTTATCCTAGAGCAGAATTCACAAAATGATATCTCTGTATGGCCAGCAAAATTACTGTCTACATAAAAATATACTGCATCAGTTAGTGTAGTTCCACAAAGCCACTTCCCAGGCAGGAAAATCAAGGAGTTCATCTGGACCTGAAAGCAGGGGAAGGATGGGGAAGGGTAGCAAATGCTTTTTAAAAACCAATCTTTTCCACATATTTATTAGAGGTCTGGAGGGCTCAGCCAAGAGAAAGAGTCAGCTGTGCTGGAGACCACTCAAGTGTCAATGCAGTGCTTTCTATGCAGCAGCTCTGCGTTCAGCATGGCTGAGTAACTCACGGTTGCTGACCTTGTAGCTACCATTTTTCAACCCTACCCTGACAAAACTGGGGTCAACAAAAACAATTTGGCTTGTCTTGATGCCCACTGTAAGACTTTCAAAACAAAACTGTAACACTAACAGAAGTTATATGACTAGACTTTCACAAAATGTAGCTTAACCAATTCACAAATAAATGAGTGGAAAGTTTCAACATTCCCACTTCTTTTTCCAAATGAATAAGGTTGTCTACAAATGAGATTGTTATTTACAAGGAATGGATTAATAGCTTGATATTAATGGATTAATAGCTAATAAATTTGAAAATTAGGCACTGCATATGCAAATTATTTTGTTATTTAAGTCCGTGTCTTGATCAGCCAATTTTATATTTGATCAGTTGAAACAACAACAACAACAAAAAGGTTTTAATACTTTTGTTCATTCACAACCCTCATTTTGCATGCAACAATGGGTACCAGATTCTTTTAGCATGGTTACCCAAATAATACCACATAAAAAAATTCAGTATATGAGCATGCTTAAGACCATGCGGGTAAGTTTTTCAAACCAGACATACCTGAGCTTAAAACACAGCATTAAAAAACCATTATTTTACTCTACTCAAACTGTTTTATTTTCAAATGCTTTAAGGACACTTACGCATCAGGTAGGTTGACCTGAAAAGCAGCAAAATTGTGCTCCCATTTTTCAACTGAGAGTGGGCAAATGAATTGCTGCTCTCTTTGTTAAGCTCCCATTGAATTCTGAGTAGTTTCAAGAATTGTTTATAGAGGGACTCTTACATCAGGATGCCAAATTTCATTTCACTGAGCATGATTACTACGTGTGCTGTTACTATACAGACATTTATCACAGAATCACAGAATATTCTGAGATGGAAGTCACCAAGTCCAGCTCTTAGGTGAATGGCCCATACAGACATCAAACCCATGACCTTGGTGGTGTTAGCATCATGCTCTGACCAACTGAGCTGATCTCAGGTATATGTGCAATCAATTTTTAAAAGATGACTTGAAGATTCCTAATCCAACAGTTGCCAATGCTGGGGAAAATAGAAAGGAAACGGGCCATGTGTATCAGCACCATAATGCTCTCCCTAAGTACCATCTTCTAACTGGTAAGGCATTTCTGTGGTCTTACAGCTGAACAGACAGAACTAAGTGTATAGACAAAGGTTGGGGGGATTTTTGTTGTTTTGTTTCCCTTTGTGTGACATTCTGTTATGATGAAAGACAAGGAACTCTTGTAGCAATGTTATGAGTGGCACACCTGGAAACACTTTCTATTTATAATACTTTGGGCAGTTGCGCATTTTGTAATTTCTGCAATTTATTTAATTTTTATGCATGAGAAGAGTAAAGGACAACATAACAGTAAAAAGAATAAGGAAGTTTTTACTGCAGCATTACTCCAATGAAAGTCTCTGGCCTCCTTGGTCATTCCATCCCCCTTCCTAATGTCCTCTGAGAAACTGTGTGTCATACAGAATTGATCACTTCCTTTCATTTTGCAACTCAAATGAGGCAGACTAGTGCATATTCCTTTTGCGCTTTGCAGTGGAAAATGCTACTTAATCAGAAGCAAAACTATCTGTCTCTAAGGCATCCCCCAATTCCGGACATTAGTTCAGCTGCAAGTTGCTTTCCACATGGCCCCCAAAAACTCGCTTGTTTAGAACAAACAACTGGTAAGAGGAATGCAGTTCTGACAATAACTCTGAAGACACTGGTTGTTAGCCACCCTTAGTGGCTAACAGCACGCACAATTGCCTTCCCATGAAAGGCAAAGGAGAAGAGGGTTAATTCCCTCTGAATTTCCTCATAGGTGGATCAAAAGGTGTGCTTTTACCCTTGGTGCAGGCTATCATCATCTTATCCATTTACAAGATTAAAATGACCTTCATGAAACCAGGCTATCTTCATTACTGCATATCTTATCCAACATTAACAGAAGAGGTTAAACATTTAAGTCTGCAGAACACCAGAAGAGACAGCCAGAAAGGACATTGCCATATTGAAGAAAATGGAATAGGTGCTTACCTCACTAGTTACAATGATACAAAATTCTACAGTGATACTAATGCTTTCTAGGGAAGACCCTCAGTAACACTAAAAAGGTTTTATCTGCTTTTTACTTTTTAATTAAAATGCTCAGCTACCATCTCAGGTTTTTTCAGTGGCAAGATGCATTTTTGGGTCTCTTTTATACAGGTCAACATCCCTTCAAAATGCCATCAGCATCCTAAGGTAGGTAGGGGCTGGGAAAGGGAAGGTTCTTTACCCCTCTTTTTTTTTTTTTTTCATTTTTTTTTATTTGTGTTGGAGGAGGGACATTGATTGTTTTTACTTACACTTCCACATAATGACTAGAGAAGTTGTGGTTTGCTGTGCAAAATGTGAGTACACAGATTTGTGAAACACAAGAATTAATCAAGAGACCCAAAAAAAGGAAGACATGGGTAAAAGGACAAAGATGCTGGCAATTTTTCACACACCCTTATGGCTTCCTGATATGTAGCAAGATCTTGCAAAGAACAGGTCAAATATCAAAACAGAAGAATGGCTCAAAAGCAGAGCTTGCAGTTACTCAGAAAATTTTCAATAACTTTCAGTCTTGCTTGAACATAAGTCAGTAGTGTAAATTTTGTTGTTTTTTTCAGGCAGCACTAGTATGGACAAAGAGTTTTGGGAAGGCCTTTTTCTTGGCCAGGAACTGCTGTTCAACTCCAGGAGCATTGTTAATCACTATGGAAACAATTGGCAACCCCAGACTCTCCATACAATGCAGACATTTATGTAGATATCCCAGTCGATTCAACACATATTCTTACACATACACACTAGTTTTGCTCATATACAGGCTTTAGAATACCTCTTCTCAAGAAAACTTTGGCCACCAACAAGGAATAAATAGTTGCACTTCCCTACAGATAATCAATACCTTCACTTGGGACCTTACCTGCTCCAGTCTTTCCAGTTCCTCAAGGAACGGGCTCATCTCCAGGTACTACCACACACATTAAACAAAACACAGCATAGACTTAAGAATCAACATTTCTGTAAGCCGTGCTAAAATCATTTATATTTACAGCTTTACACAGTGGCTTTATTGTGAAAAATCAATAAAGTTGAGATGATTTACACCAACCTACCCAGAAGCAAATTTTAATTATTTGCACTCATACAGTCACAAAAAGTGCATACACAAAATCCTTTAACCACCCACAGAGGCAATTATCCTCACAAGTACAAATAAGAATTCCCCCAACAGTCAAACTTATAAATTCATGGAATTAGCTCAGCAAATAACTGAAAAGTAGCAAGACCACTCTACTAGTTCTCTAAAAAATTCCCCAGTCTCCATACAAATTTGACAAAAAATAAGTTAAGCTGGGTTTAATTATTTTGGATACAATCTATTTTAAAATGCCTTTAAAAAAAAAGGTCCTTATTTAATAAAACAAAACCCACAACATTGTTCCTTGTTTTTGCTATAAATACACATAACACCATATTGAATGACTGATACTTTCATTTGCAGATACCCTGGCCAATAGCTGTAATAAGATTCAACATAAATTCAGGCTGCATCCAACATGACTGCAGCTTTTTCATATGGCTTTGAAACAAAACTTAGTGCAGAAATTGAGTTTTATGTCTTTCGGTTGACATGAATTAATTTGTGATTAAGAACAAGAAAAGTGATGATTTGATGGTATATATGGTACAGGTCACACATGGCACAAACTGTGCTTATGTCAAGGTTTTTCCATCATAGGCAGTGGGTCATACTCCTTGTTTGCCTCAGTTTCACTAATGCTCAATTTTAACACTTTTAGAGACTACTACTAAATAACTACTACTAATTAACACTGTTAGAGACTACTAACTACCGTGTATGTACAGCAGAATAATTTTTAACAAAGGAACATTTCTATTAATAGGAACTTGATCCCCTCAAAAAGGGTTTAAATAGGAAATTTCAATTTCAGTGAAAGGATGTTTCAATTCTTACAAAAATAATTTTATTCTTACTTAGAAAATGTTCAAAATGTTTCAACTTCAAGATAAATGTAAACGTTTTCAGTGTTTAAAAATAAAATGAAGTATTTCTAATTATATATTCAAGATATTATTAATTTTTAATGATAATAGATGGTTTTCCACTTTTATTGAGAGCCCTCTTTTAAGGAAAGGGATTTTATTTTATATTCACAACCAGTAGGGAGGACAAAAAGGACACAGAAGTATATTAAAAAAAAAAAAATCAAGTATTCAGGCTTTTAAAATTAAGATTCACAAGAGTGTCATTAAATTAACTTCAAAGTGATTTCAGTCATACTGGCTGAAATCAGACTGCTTTGTTTTCACATAAGTCTGTCGTATGAACCACTTCACGTTTGCCAAACACCTTATATTGCTGTTCAGGGCAACAAAATATTCAGCATAGGTATAAAGAACTCAGAAGCTGCTATGTTGTGATTCATCTACAATTTGCCCAAGGAAATATTTGTACACACTCGATTTCCAGAGAGCAAAGCTTAGTGCAAGCAAGCTAAGCAGGCAGGCAATCACAGAGCAGCGTCTTCCCGCAGGGAGCACCACTAGAGGGAAACCGCATTCACTGCAGCTCCTGCTTAGACAATCCTATGCGAGTACAAATGAATTACAGTACTCCGAGTTACTTTCCAGAGTTACTTTCACCCATTATTTTGCTTTGAAGATGACGACACCTCAGTAATTATTGAAATTACTCTAAAACTTCAACCTAGTTTTGCCCCCATAATAGTAAATACGTGTTGATTACAGATGCTTCATTTAATGGATACAATTTGCCACGGAAAAGAATGCTACGGCTTAAGAAATATGCAGAACCATACAAGGTTTTACTGTAGGGCAGAATTTTTTAAGCAAATATTACAGGAGCGGAGCATTTATGCACACACTGTAGTACACCACAACAGTAATAAGGAGGAAAAGAGCTTTTTATTTTAAGCAAGCTTTATATTTTATTAGCTTTCCAGTAATGCAGTGCCAAACAAAGCAAGATGTGGTGGTGACAAAGCTAGAGATTTAATTCTTCTGTTTATTCCTGCATAGATATAATAATACAGATACAAATCCCAAATATCTTCTCAGTAATCCCATCGATGTACCTTACTTGAAGCATAGATAGACTGTGCTACCAACAGGAAGACAACAGTTTTTCTTCCTGTTTAGTTTCGAATCTTCCCATAAATGCTACAAATCATGATGATAGTGAGAAATAGAGGCTGGAAATGAGGCTGAGACAACTGGAGTGAGTTGTATGATGTATCCAACAGACACACATACAACAGCAATGAAATAATTTGACTGTTAACTGCCTGGATGAGATTCAAACTACCTAGAGGATAAAAAGCATGAATCAAATGTATGGGTCTTTAAACCAAGAACAGCCATCCCCTTTCCCCACCCCCACTCCCCCCCCAAAAAAATTCTTTTTGCTTTTGCGATGTTAGTAAGGAACTGCATCACAGCAGACTGGAAAAGCTTGTATCATTCCATTTAGCAAGTGTTCTCCTGCTCTAATTGCCTCTATTACTTCATCAGAAAAGATTATTTGAATTTTGGAATGATCTGATTATTGTTGTAGAGGGGGTTTTGGTACCTTTTTTTTTTTAAATATTATAGAAACAACATCTCATCTAAATCTGAAAAGCAAGGAGATCAGAAGGCAGGATAAATCAGCAATGTATGTGGCAATACAGTGCCTTACATTAACTGCATGTATGTATCCTTCAGGAATTTAGAGACCACCTTCTAACAATAGGAGAGCACCACTGACTCCCTGTTTCAGAACCCTGAAAATAGTGCTAAAGAAAGAGACTCCTCTTCCCAAAAGCACATTTGGCAGTTTAACAGACAACTGAGCTGGAGGGGGAAAAAAAAACAAAAACAAACAAACAAACAAACAAACAAACAAACAAAAAAAAAAAAAAAAAAAAAAAAAAAAAAAAACACCAACCACAAGTCCTTGAAGCTCCAGTGCCAAATATTGCATTAAAGTTTTTTTTTTTTAATGCTGTTTAGGACACACTGCACCATCCTCACTAACAGCACAGTATAAGAACAGAAGACAGTCCTGTTACCAACACTTCTTTATGCCAATACAAAGGGCAAATAACAACAGCATCACATTTTGGAGGACCTAAATTGCTCTCTCAATTAAGGTACCTTTCCCTGTGACACCTGAGTGCCTGAGGTATTACAAATGCACACAGTTATCTTCATGGTTGCTAGGACTATGATATGAATTAGCTTCAACCTGCCTCTAAAAGCGTAATAGTATCACAGAAATTATGTCTAACTGATTACAAACCCAGCAGGATTCCACAGAGGGTGCAAAACACTGCAAACACTCTTGAGGTTGAGCTTTCTTTTTGCAATGCTACCTTCATTCTGAAAGTGCCCACTCTTTTTTATGACTTATGAAGTTTTTAAATCCTCCATTGCATAATATCCAGTATTTATAAGTCTACTGAGAACCACAGGTATACTGGGAGGGAGAACACGTAAATGCATACAAATCATACTATTAAGAAGCACAAAGAGCAACTGAAATTTTCAAGTGGAGATCTTGTGTTTTCAGATGATACTAGTGAACTGTGCGTGTATAACTTGTAATGCACATTGGTCTCCTCTGCCTGAAGTGAGAAACAATTGAGAGAATGATGCTAAGCGGTACTTGGACCTCACATGGAAGAGTCTTTTTATTTCACTTAAGGAGCTATTGAGGAAGGATCAAATGCTTCTGGAAAGCTGAGGGATCAGTAATGCAGACTGAAGTGTTTAATGTTAAAGGTGTTTAAAAGCTTACCAGTCTCAAAGAGATAGCCTTCACAGGGAACAGAATAGAGACCTCAGCTGCTCTTACATTTTTAAGAGTCATTGACTATCCTCTCATAAGTAGGAATGGTTAGCATGAGATAGTGACCATCTAGTAACATTGACAAAACTTTAGTGACTGAAATTCTTCCTGATATTTAATAGATAGAGCATTGGTATGTATTTTACCTATTTAAGGTAAGCCACATTTCAGTAAAGATTATACATTTCCAGGTTACTACCAGAAAACAAGTATGACCCAGCAAAAACACTTCATGGGGAAGTTCTACTGAATTGACCTATACAAGGAGTAGAGACATAGAAGAGTCTCTCCAAATGCTCCTTTGTCCTTTCTCGAGCTACAAGTTAAATACTACTTTTTAGTTGTCATCCTCTGAGTCTTTCATTTTCATCTTAGTATTTGCAGAATTTCTCCTTTTTTCAGGACACTACAATGCTAATGCAACCTTAAAATAAAGTTGGTGGATACTGCTGACCACATTTTATGAGGCAGAAAGCAAAATAAAGTTGTGTTGCCCAAAGCATCACAGTAAAAGGTTGGACATTCTTGAATACATGTTTTTCTTTCCCTTTAGCAAATGCTACAAAAATGAATAAAACCTTATTGGAATTTGGAAGCCATATCTACACAGACTACTGATTTTAAAGATTAAGATACATCTAGCAGTCAAGAAGCTGGTTATAAGTCTAGCTACGAATAATTTATTTAATGGCACCTCAACCCTTCTATCTCCAAAAACCTCTCAGCAATAGTTACAATGCATACTCCTAAAACACCTGGGACCCTGCTGAAGAAATCAACCTGAGTCATAGAAACAAGTTCGGTATTCACTGATGAAAATCCTCTTCTGGTGCTTTACAGACAACCACCAATTTCCAGTCTACTGGTTTCTTTCCACCTGAACTAAGAAACCCAGATGAGAAGGACAAGTGGTATGTAGGCCTACAGGCAAGAGACTCCTTATTTAGCTTAAGGAGCTATCAAGGAAGGATCACAGGCTTCTGGAAAGCCAAGAGATCAAAACTGCAGACTAAAGGATAGTTGAGGATTTACAGATAAAGATGACATCTGAGGCAAATATTGAGAACTCCTTTGAAATTCAGATCTTAAAAGTCACAGCTTTCATGTCAGCTAAGGAGAATGTAAAGGAAAAAATTCCCTGGGAGAAGAGGAGAGAATGATAAAGTTAAGCACATAGCTTTAAACATACCCATATCTCTCTGTCCTCAGAACTCCCAATAACAAATAGTGTCTAAGATTCAAACTGATGCCATCCCTCTTCTCAAACATACCTCTGAAGTCTCTCAATTTCATGTGTATACCTTCATACAAACCCTCTGCATTTCATACAATATCCAGATGTAATTCTAACATAGCTAAAACTAGATGGGAATACACCAGACAATTAATTGGAAGGAGTCATCCTAAAACAGCAACAGACCAGGAGAAAGAGAAAAAACAAAGCAAGCAGATCTCTTCCCACAGGAAGTAGACTTACTCCTGGAAAGGTACCACTGGCATTAGCGGGTCTCCTTTTCTTGCCCAATACACAGAAAATTAATTCTCACTTTCAGAACAGCAGAGCTCTGACAGCAACATCAGCATACGAATTGCGAACTGAACACAAGGAAGGAAAGTAATTACTTTATAGCTCTTGAGATCAATTGATGTCTGTGCATGTTCATCACCCATCCTGATTATAATCCTTGTGCACCACAGTTAAAATAGTACTAAGTAGCCAGTATTGTAAAGTTTTTAAAGAAATAATAAAATCTAGTGGTGTCAGGGTTACATATTAGTTCAAGCTGCTTCAAAGACATTTAAGCATTAAGGTTGTTTTGACTATCAAGCAATACTATATATGTTGGCCTCTAGCTAAGCTGTGAAAACAGTAGAATTTGATTAATGGCATAAGCTCGTCAAAAACATTTCTCTATAACATCTATTTCTTTCCATTTCCCATGGAAAGCTTAGTGACAAGTACACTTTGTTTTTCACTGCAAGTTTGGAAATAGATCCTTTTGCTCTGAGAAAAGGTTATTTCTTTGTTGACTGTTTGAAGACATGCAAGAAAACCTCACCCCCAAACCACAAACCTCCCACATGCTCTTTATTTCTTTCACCAGTCGTCTGAAAAGAAGGTAGTCATTGTTACAGGGATGAGTAGATTATACATACCTCTCTCCCTGTGTATTGTTCTCCATGATGTCTTTATTTCTAGCTGGTGAGCAGCTGGTGTGCTGCAATATTGAGTACACCAATATTTCTCTAATTTCTATCGTCCATGAGAGCATTGTGAAAATTAATCCATGCATGTTTATAAGGCATTCAGATCCTATCCTGAACAAATGCTGTAACACTACTAACATTTATACAGTCCATATCATCAGCAAATATATAATTTGAAAGCTATCACAGCAGCAGAACATTTAAGTCCTCTTTAAAATGTGGATTTACATATTCTACAATCAGTGCAAGATAAGCACCATAAAAACTAGAACAGACCATCAAGTCCCAAGTGTCAATCAGCTGAGGAAAGTCAACACCCAGGACTGCACTCAGAGTGCTAACACAAGCCATGATACAGATGATTGGCACAACTATACAGGGCAAGAGTTTTAAGCTCTCTGTAGTTCCCTTGATTTCAAGGGGAATAAGCATTCCTCTCAAGAAGGGTTTTGGGAAGCTGTTGGGTTTTTCAGTTTTGTTTTAAAATGAAAAAGGATAAGGTATTTTAGGATGATTCACTAAGATTGGTAATCCCACTGCAGAATCACTCAGGGAAAACAAATGCCATCACTTAGCTCATCACATCCCCAAGAACATTAATTATATGATGAAGTAAGGATTTGATGGGTTATTCAAGGCAATAGCCAAGCCTGAAGAATGAGGATTAGATCTCAGAAGCCTCCTGTTCCTAAATCTCAAAAGTACTGGTTTTTCAGGACTCATGTTTTTATAGAAATAAAACTTTCATCTGCAAGTGCCATATTAGCCTGATCTCACAAGAGTCTTCTAAAATACTGCATCGTTTAACACTCTGCAGGACCACAGGTCAAGTTTGGGGGTTCATTGTTTTAGGGCTTTTATGCTTTTTTATTGTTAAACCTGTATTTCTAATGGATGCTTTAGATCACTAGTTGAAAACTACTCCCTCTCACTGCTTTGTGAGCTTTTATCAAGCGGAGCATTTCCAGCCAGCAGTCGGGGAAGGAGCTGGATGGCATAAGTGAAACTTGAATTGCTTGAGTGACAAGCAATTTTCCCCAGTCACCAGCCTGAGGTTTATCACTGAATGGTTAAAGAAACTTTTAATATGGAAGAACACTTAGAAAACCACTAATTTGGATGCTCTAGGTCTACAAGTTTTTCTCACAGCTTAAGCCTTAACATCCAGTTCTCTCCCATTCCCTCAGTGGTGAAAGGCTATGAAATCACTGTGGTGACTAGTGCACAAGTGGTGACTTTGATGTGTGTCCTGCCCCCCACATAGCCTATAACAAAAGGTGAAAGCAGAAGATAACAAAGAGGAGGAAACAAGCCTGAAACTGGACCTGCCTAGCGGCTCTTGAAACACCAAACACCACCACCACCAAACACAAGTGCAAGCCTCAGCCTGAGCCTTTGGAGTGCTTCACACCTTGGGATGCAAACTCAGTCACTCTCCCCTGTCCTGCCCAGGTCTGCCCCGTGCCAGGGCTGTGCCACATGTCAGTGGTGCCCCCACAGAGCAGCTGCTGCAGGCCCTTCCACAACCAACAGCTCCGTACCTCTGACCCTCGCAGCCGGCTGGACCCCCTCTTTGCTAGGAAGAGACTCCAGGGTTTCTCTCTCATTTATTTATTTATTTGTTTGTTTGTTTATTTTTAAAGGAAATTAATTCTGACCTTCCTACACTGCAAAGATTAATTAACAGTATTTTGAACTGACAGCAGTTCAGTTTTAACTAATGCATGTGCACAAAGTCAATGACAGCTTGATTTTCAGAGGTGCTGAGTGGGAACTATATAGCACATCACCCTAGAAAATCAGATGGAAAGGTGCATAAATTCAAAGCCTCAATAAATAACAGAGCACTGCTATATCTCATCACTAATTCTGTGAGGAGGGACGCATTTATAGATGTCTCTCGTTCACTCTCAGGTCCAGTCCTAAAAGTTGCTGAACATCTGTATAATGCAAAGCTAAACATTTGTATAATGCTTAATAGCATTAGGTAGCTGAAGTTTTACCTGTAAACCAAGCTATTTGTACAAGCCTGCAAGCAACTGGGTCACATTTAATATCCTTTAACATCCCTGTCATAATTTCAAGCAGGTACAGAGGAAAAAAAATGCCAGACATGAGTCAGAATTAAGCGACTTCTAATTTCTCAATCAACATCACTAGCATCACAAAGCAAAATAGCTTCTAGTTTTATACAGATGCCGACTTTTAATGAGGTATCAAATGCAGACACATGGCTTCATGCAAAGAACAATAAAAAGACTATTTCTATCAGAACAGCAATCTAGGACAACCATCTGGATCAGGAAATTTAGTCTTTTATATTTATAGTCAAATAAGCAATAGCCACATAGTCAAAAATCATGCACAAAACAGCTGCTCTCTCATCAACAAAAAGAAACATTCCTTCAGCATGATAAAAAAAAAAAAAAAAAGTGAAAATGAACCTATCCTGTGAATTTTCTCTTTCATAAGGCACATCTGATTATCTACTGAAGAATACTAGCTGCTAGAATATAAATACCATGAATATCAGACTATGGTATTAAGGAGAATATTTACACTATATGCAAGCACATGTTTGCAGAACAAGAATTGGACCACAGAGGTGCTGCCACAGCACAGATCATATTTGGCACCTAAGGAATACAAAGAAGGGGAGGCATTTTTGGTTCAGTGAACAAACTGGCAACATCAGCAGAAGGAAA
The DNA here is from genome assembly GCF_003031625.1 of Empidonax traillii. NCBI lineage: Eukaryota > Metazoa > Chordata > Aves > Passeriformes > Tyrannidae > Empidonax > Empidonax traillii. Next base: position 1,415,436 of record NW_020955325.1, on the reverse strand, counting down.
ATTATTTCAGGTCAATCTGAAAACGTCCTTGTTTTTTGGACCAAAAATTGCCCCACAAAAGCAACCCAGAAACAGTTCTGTATGGAGTTTTCTAAATTCAAAGCTGAATAGGGCTGAAGTACTCAAACTATGCCTTCTTTGCTGTGGTATTCAGTGGCAAGGTCTGCCTTCAGGTCTCCAAAGTTTCTGACATAAATAAATTCATGAGACCAGAAAGGTCCTATGCATCCAAACATACTTAGGAAGCCAGCCACTGTTGATGCAAGACCTTCAATCACCTTTGAAAGACTGCAGTCACAGAAGGAAATCCCAAAGTGACAGAAATACTTTAAAAGCTGGCCTTGTTTTGAGCAGGGAGTTGGACTATAGACCTCCAGAGACTACTTTCCAACCTATGCTATTCTATGAAAACATTTTATTTCATTGGCAATCAGAAGGTTTTGTTTTCACTGACTGGGAAAGGAAGTAATTTCAGAATAAGTTAAACATTGAGACATTGTTAAAAATGAAAAGTCAAAATATTTTTATATAAAATGTCATAATATTTTTTTGCCATTTCCTTTTTCATAAATACTTGCCAAGTTCAGACTAAATTGACAAATAGATGCAGTCAACATAAATCTGTATGTTTCAGTTAATAAACTGTTCAGATGCAAACACTTAATCTAGTTGTACTTGGCAGTTGCCTCCAGCAATACTACTGCTGAAGAAAACCCTAAATATTTGCGAGAGAAACTTCTCTTCAGAGAAACTGCATATAAAATTAACTACCTCAGGCAAAGCCTATGGACTAATGTCCCTTTTCACCAGTATTTGTTAAGCTAAAGTACTGACCAACATACATAAAACTATTCTTAGCATCAGATACGGAAACCACCAACCATAAGTCCGTATCATCACTCAGGAAGACTGTCCTGATTAATTCAGGTCTATGAACTTGAGCTGACCAGCAGCTTTGCTGTACAGTGAGCAGGACGTTCTGCAACACACTAAAGGCAACCACCTTTTCCACGCAATTTATTCTTGCGGATTGCAGTCTTAAAACGATAAGGATGCTCATAGAGTATTCTCTTACAGAGTGATCCCTAAAGAAACAGGTATATTTTGCATATAAATGTCAGTAGAGAAAGAGAGCTTGCCCTTATCAAACTGATTTTGATTTTTATTATCTTCATACCTAGAGATTTGTCGAAAATGCTCCCTACACTCTTCATCTGTGTTCATGGGAGAAATGGTTGCTACAGCCCAATCATGGGCACCATACCACAGTGCAACACAGAGGAAATCACGTCTGCCCTGAACAGATACCCCTTCCAAGCCAACCACATTCTGTCTGGGTGCCTCTCATCACAGCAGTGATGCAGTTCAAGCCCTCCTCAGTCACAGGCACTAGATATAAACAGTGCAATCTCTGGGGTTTCTCAGCAGGAGGAAGCCTGGACATCTCCATTTTTCCATATGCCCCCATGCAAAGAAATGGGCTATATCTCCAGTGTACCTCATCTGACAACTTTCTTCTGGAAAAAAAAAAACCCAAAACATGAAGACACATTTCTCCTGCAGTCCTCTCATCCCCAAATACAAGGAATAACTTATAAAGTCAAATTGCAAGACTGCGTAGGGAAACAACACCTAAACTACCTTACCAAGGCTTGGTTTGCAGCAGTTTTCAGTTTCCTTCCTGATAGTGTGAACCCCTTTATAACCACAATGTGATTTATGCAAATACCCACAGGTAGTACAAAATGTGATAGGTGAAGACACAGGTTTTATTCCAAGCAAATTAAAATAAAAAAGGGGGTACTAACAAAGAACTATTTCTGTATATTTACTAACTTCTAGGCGTACCGCGGAGTCTGTAAGGTGAAGGGTCCTGTCTGGACCTAACACCAGGGAATCTTTTACGGCCGGGAACAGGGAACAAATTATAAATG
>NW_020955325.1:1291766-1413263 GCF_003031625.1 Empidonax traillii | reverse complement strand
GGTGAAGACACAGGTTTTATTCCAAGCAAATTAAAATAAAAAAGGGGGTACTAACAAAGAACTATTTCTGTATATTTACTAACTTCTAGGCGTACCGCGGAGTCTGTAAGGTGAAGGGTCCTGTCTGGACCTAACACCAGGGAATCTTTTACGGCCGGGAACAGGGAACAAATTATAAATGAAAATATATTTCTCTGTGCCATGTGAATACAGAGAGGCCCTCCAGGACTTGCAGCATGAGGATGATGCAAGACCCCCCTGTACAAGCCCAGGGGAGATAGGTGACAACCAACCAGGAGGTAACACCCACCTCCAAAGCAGGAAAGTTGCCTTTTAAGGCAACAAATGGACAATGGATGAATATTCAACAACTGATATCGAGAGGGTACAAAAAGCCCGGTTTTTAAAGAAGGTGTGTGTGTCTCGGGCGGGGCGCTGGCCCCCCCAGACCACCCAGCGCTGTTTGCTTTATTATCGCTTGCTTAATAAATTTATCAACTTTTAATTGGAACTGAGTTGTCTAAATTCTTAAACTAACTTATAACACAAAAGGCATTTATTTTGTTATGCACAGAATTTACATTCATTCAAGGAAAAATAATTTTTCTGGCTGCAAAATTGCCATTAATGTTACACAAACACTTGTTTGGTTTTAGGCCAGAGCCCCTGCTATGCATGTATTTATATTCAGCTAACATCCGGTCCCATGAGGGTAAGAACTATAGCTAAAACTAATTCTCTGAAGAGGTCTAGCACCACCATTTGTTGCTGGCATTTGGGGTTAAATTGTAGCATAAGGCTAGCTTCACTCTGGCTTTCATTAATACAAAGGTTTCTGCAAGCCACCACTCCAAAGCAAAGGAAGCATGTGCATGCGTGTGGGAAGGCATGGTGGGGAGATGCAAAGCAAAAGAAGTTATTTTCTCAATGTGTTGATCCTGAAAATTTGTCTTCCATTCCTTCTTGTTCTCCACTTTTAGCATACCTTATGTACATATGGGCAACAATGGATGTGCAACAGAACCACAACTGGTCAGAAAAGTCCTGCCTTGCAGTCTCTCTCATTCACAAATGACAGAGACCAGACTGAAGCAGTAAAGCACCTCAGCAAATGACTACAGATTGGCAAGGCTCAGAAAGGCTTTAATTCCATTACGAATCTCTAAAATACTAGAAATATTTGGGACAACTTAGATATCCATGAAGCTTAATCATAGGGAGTCTTAAGATGCAAAAACAGGTCAAAAATGTCTTGTAAAGAAATGCACACAACCAGGACAAAGGAATACCTTGAAAATATATGGATAAGAATCTTTTCTTTCACTGATACTTTTATGTGGATTGGCACTGAGCCAACCCTATACAGTATATCGATCAGCTGGACATTAGCCACTTGGAGAGCTTAAACTGCATTTTAACTATCACCTAGGTACACCAATGCAAAGACAGTAATCAGCAACAATTATGTTCCAAGTTAACAATTATCAGAAACTGTTAATTACCTTTTAATTTCTAATTTTTTTAGAATTATCTTTTCACTTTCTCCACTCACCTATCTTGTCAAAAGAATTAAATTAATCAAATAATAAAGAGGGGAAAGTGTATTTCTAAAGGCTCCAAGGGAAAAACCTCAACATTACAGATAGACTGCATGAACCCTTGGGAACATTCAAAATGTATTCAAACTTGTAAAACTCAAACACATGAAGTTACTTCCAACTGACACCTTACACTATCCTGTCACTGCAGATATATAACAGATATGAGAAGAAAGTACCTCAAAGAGCTGTATACTTAAATAGAAATAAACTAAATCAGAGGCATTCCTCTGTTTCTTACAGAGGCAGAACAGAAAGATAGAGGAGTCTGAAGTCCCCACACTCATATTTCTCTGGATGTAACAGATTAGCAGTTTTTTCTGACATTACAGCATTATTTAGAGACATTTTGAAAAATATTATGCCTCTCTGTAATGGGTGTTTATCAAAAATAAATGGCTCTTTATCACTCTAAGCACAAGTGGCTTATTTCTCTAGTGCCATTAGCATTATTTTTCCCCTCAGATAATGGTTGGTAACATCAAGGTACAGTTAGGCATCATTAAAACTATCATGGCAAAGAAATATAAACCTCCCATAAATATGTTGGGAGGTTTCAGTACATTCTTCAGAGTTGACTGATGTGAATTAATTCTTCCTCAGCTTCTCCTCTAATTCCTGACAGTCACTGGGAAAAATTGGGAATAATCTGGTTCCAAAATTATTTCTCTCGTTGTCTCTGTGCTGCTTTCATTTCTATGAGTTATATCTCTGACTGTTTCCCTACAAGATTTATGAGGAATCACAAACTTTACCATGCTGAGAAAGTCTGATCAGTAAAGCATCCTAAGCTTAGTGCTTACATTCAACTCTGGGGAGGCCATGTAAATTTGGAAGAGCTAGTTTGTCTTCAGCTTGTGTATTGCTGGAACTAAATGAATCCTATCTACAGTATCTTTGTGATCCAGGAGTGCCAATCTTGTCAAGAAGGACTGAATTAGCTAGGGACCCCAAAATCTCACTGAAAAGTTTAAATGAAAGTCATAATAAGAACAGCCTACTCTGAAAGCAACATAAGTGAGCTGGTGGTAAATAGGACTCAATACATCTGATGCTCCCTAGTTTCCTTTTTTCTCATTAAGCCTTCTTCAGACATTAGAGCTGTAGTCACTCAGCCAACCTCACATCAGCCTCTACAGACAATTAAAGATCTCCCTGCTAAAAATCAGAGTAGTGTCTGCTCAGCAGACAATACAGCCCAAACATCTTGTACTCATGAGCAGTTTAAAAACTCACAAAGGGAAAAAAGTTACAATATAAATGTATATTTGAACATCCCAATCAGTTAGGAAAATAAAAGCCTTCTGCTACCTAACCCCACGCCTTTCCTCTTCACCAGGAGGAAGCTTCCATGTAGAGTAAGTTATGCAGTATAGATCTGATAGTCAAAAGAACTCAGAAATTGATGACAAGGAGAAAGGACACAAAATGAAACCCCAGTTGCCAAAAAGATCCTGTGTCCACAGATCCCTTGCATTCAAAGCCATAAGTAAAATCTCAGTAACCTCCTTTGTGATCAGCTGCCACAATGTCCTAAAGAAAGAGATATAATCTTAAAGAGCCAGGATCTAACAATTGCAGAAGTTTTAGGATTACATTTTCAAATACATTTTGAGAGTAAATGGGCGATAGGTATCACTATGAAGTTTGAGAGGTAGTTTTGCAACCTGGAGGAGCCACTGGTGTGAAGTTGAAGTGACTCAGAGCAAACAGAAAGGTTTCAACATTTTGACTAAACACAGATGATTTATTTGTTACTATACGGATAGCCAGGAGGAACTGATAAGCTACAGGCTGAAGAAACAGTTTGGAACAGTCAACTCTATCCATTGAGAATGTGCCATTTCTTCAGCCAGCCTGCCCAACTTGCTAAGGATCAAGCAAATCTCCTTTGCTTAGCATCTGATTTTGTCAGGACACAAGAAAGAAAGCTGCCTCTGCCTACCATACCAACATATAATCAAGATTTAGATAAAACACTCATATACTAACTTGATGAAACTTTGATGCTTTGCACAACGTGAGTTTTATCTTTAGAAATTCATTCAAGCATAGCAAGTAAGTCTGGTAAGATTGAGCCATGTGGTCAGGCATTATTGTCCGTAGTTCACGTTGACTAAATACACTTATCAATCTATTATTTAGAGATTTAATAAAATCAATGATAAAGAAAAATGCTTGCAATTTGGACAAACTGTCAAGTCATTCCATGAGTGACTACACAGAAGAAGAGTTGTAAAGAAGAAATGACTGAAACTGTCTACTCTGGAAAGAATCCAGAACAATTGACTTTCAACATTCATAATAAAAATGGCACAAATGGTAGAAAATGTAATATTTTTAACCCATTTTTGAATGACCATTTCAACAAGCTTCTGATTTGCAGATGTAAAAGGCTGAAACAGACCTTTTTCTTCAGATGTATTCACTTCTGTGTAAATCTTTCCACACTTTTGGCATGTGTGTCCTAACAATGTTGCATAATTTTAGAAAAGCAAAGCTTGCCTATGCAATGTTTGATCCCAACAAACATAAGATTTGTAATGTGTGCTATCAACATAGACTTCCTCACAGAACATTTCCAGTTGGTTCTAGAGCTGTGAATCTCAAACTCATTTCAAGATATCCTCCTTGACAGCTCCCAGTATGCTTCTATTATTTTTATGTGATGTTTACATGCAGTCCTCTAAATTTAATCTCTTACTTAGCTATTATGTTCTGCTTTGATTAGATTTTTCTCTAATAGTAATAGCAAGATACTTACATAACAGTAGTATAAATGTGACTAGTTCCTTATGAGAAAGCAAAACTGCGATAATTTTACTGGAGCTGCAAGGCATGTTCTCTCAGCTGCTTATTTCCAATTCCACCTAAATGATGTGGAAGATTCTGCTTGCAAGGCTCTGCCACTTCTCACAAAGCTCTGTGAGTGTAGCACTTGATCTCACACCGTAGCATCTAACAGTAAGGTTGTCAAGAGAGAGAACTTTGTAAGACCATTTCTCCTTGTCCTATCAGTACATGCCCTTGTAAAAAGTCCCTCTCCATCCTTCTTACAGGCCCCTTCAAGTGTTGGAAGCCTGCAATCAGATCACCCTAGAGCCTTCTCTTCTCCAGGATGAACAGACCCAACACCCTCAGCCTTTCCTCATAAGGGTGGTAATCCAGCCCTCTAACCATCTTCATGGCCCTCCTCTGGACTTGCTCCCACAAGTCTACGTCCTTCCTCTGCTGGACGCAGCACTCTACTATGGGATCTTGTGAGAGTGGAGTAGAGGGGCAGAATCACCTCCCTTGACCTGCTGCCCACACTGCTTTTGATGCAGCCCAGGATACAGTTGGCTTTCTGGGCTGCAAGGGCACATTGCCATCTCATGTCCAGCCTCTCGCCCACCAGCATGCCCAAGTCCTCTGCAAGGCTGTCCTCAATTTGTTCATTCTCCAGACTATATTGTTACTGAGGATTGCCCCAACCCAGGTGCAGCACCTTGTGCTTGGAAGAACTAGCACTAATTGTCCTGGCTAGCACACCTCACAGTACCAAAGACCCATATACTGAAATTATTTTTTATAAAAGTACAGATAGTCTGGAAGACAGATGAGAAGCTGGAAATCAAGAGAGGCACAATAAGTTAGCAGATGGGCAGATAAAAAAGAAGACGATATACTAAAATAGAAAGTGGTGTAGAACGACATATTAAACTAGAACAGAGGAGAGCATGCCCACAGCAAGAACAATCACTGTAAAAACCAATAAAGATAGGCTTTGAGGTACAAAAGAGATACAAAATAGGTGACAGAAAATAAAGACTACATGATTTGAAAAGACCCCAAGGAATAAGGCACCTGGAAGAATAACTAAAAATAATGCTTTGATAGATACATGGTCCAAATATGATATTTGAAGAGGGAAAAAAAGAGACCAGCACAAAGAGGTAGGAAATTGCTTTTTTAAAGCACAAAGCTGAGGAAGAATAACAAACTGCAGGCTTTCACACTGAAAACAGCATTTGCAAATAACCTCCAGCTCTTCTTCAGAAGAAAATAATGTTTCAGGGTGCCAAACAACAAAGAAAAGTATGGCAAGCAGCATCCTGGGCATTTCTAGGTGGCTCTGCATAGCACAGCCGAATGTTCAATCAGCTTTCAGATTTAAACACTGCCCTTCCATTCACATAACACATATAAGCATAGCCAGGTCACTGTAACCTCCTCCCACGTACAGGAGCAGACAAAGAACAACTAAATAATCAGAAATGTGCACTACCACAAACATGTATATTTTATTGGAGTGAGGAATGAAAGAGAGGGCTGTACTGACAACACTAACTTGTAGTTATAATCCTATGTTAACTGCTGCATTTAACCATTCATGCAGGGATTTATATACTTGGATATTTGTGTGAAAATTTTACACGGGTTTACTTGTTTTCCTAGGTACACACCTCAGGAAATCAAAAAAAGTAAAGCAATTTCAGTTTTCGCTGGAATGGTAACTTCTTTTTACCCCTTTCTTTCATTCATAAAAGTGTCAGATGAAAAATACATTTTAATTACCAAGAACTCAGGTTCTTTCACCACAAACTACCCAGTCAGGATTCTGTCTTTTGTACTCCACATGCAGAACATAAGTCATCTTACTGAACCCTTCTGAAACACAGTAGGCCTCTTCACAGCAGGCTAAGTGAAAATACCACACTAAAGTTGGAATAAAGTTCCAAGTAATTTCAGCAAAGTTGTATTCAGGATTAATTTGGCTCATTACCTCTCTTGTAAAGGTGAACTGACACAGCAACTACAGACAATGTAGTACAATGCCCCACAGAAGCATGCAGGAAATACCTTGCCCAGAATTTCTCATCTGAGCTGTTACTGATGTTTATTGCACATTTTACTGGCTTCTCTAAAAGAAATGTAGATGTGCTGATTTCTTGGGCCACAAAGATCTATGCAATAAAAATAATTGTGACAAAATAGCAGTTAGTTTTTCATAACCTATTATTGCTATTTTTTATGTTTGTCACAGGAAAACCATATTGAATGAAACTTCAGAAGTTGAGTAGACCCACCGCAACACAGATAATTTATGAAGAACAGACAGAAAACTTGCTTAATTTACTTCACTGAGAAACCACTGAGAGGTTTCCTTTAGAATTTTGAGTTATTACACAAAGAGCTAAAATAATAATAATGTAAATTAGACTGCACATTAGGAGACAAAAATAAATAAGAAGTCATGCTCTGGGATCACTACAAAATTAACAAAAAATTAACAATATTCACACTGATTAGTGAAGAGGAGCCACAATAAATGGGTGTTTGAAATTTAACAAATAAGCTGATTTTAATTCAGACTGTTCAGCATTAAGACTGTTCAGCATTTAAAATTTTCAAGTAAGGCAAATGCCTTGGGAGTACCATGAAGCTGACTGATAGTGAGTAGTCCCTTTGTTCTTGCATTTTTAGATGTTAAGTAGGGACTATTTAGGATTTCCTGCAAAGTTCATCTGGTCTTCTCTTTTATATCAGTCTTTCCAGACACCTGTTCAACATCAGCTTTTCTAGGTCTTGCAGCTTATCATCTACCTGGTAGAGAACTGCACCCAGAATTGACTACAGTATTGTATTACAGATTCCACAGCACCAAGAAAAGTGTAAAAGAGAATTATCACTTCTCCAAACTGCAATAGAACACTTTCACATGGAGTTCCAAATCCAGAAGAACAGCCACACTATAATGGAAACAAACTGGATGTTCTTGACACTCATACGACAGCATCCCTTTCAAGACCTGAAGGGAGCTGCCTCACTTTCCAAAGAAAATTACTAGCACAAAGACACATCTCTGAAAGAGAGGCACTAGTGATTAAAAAAAAAAGAGAGAGAGAAAACTGTTTAGAAAAGGAACCTGCTTCATACTCACATCTTTGAATACAAGAGTTCTTCACAGCAGGTGTTTTATTACATGCACTGCCTCACAAGTCAATAGAATTGAAGAGTGTGAGCAACACAAATCTCTGGGCTTTACACAACTCTCCATGCAACTCGCACATTCGCTCTCTGAGAGCTCTTCAGCGCTTCAGCCTGCAGAGCTCATTTACCTGTCAGCCTCCCTATCCCTGGAATTCTCATGAGACTTCTCTAATAAAAAGCAACACACTGAACTGCACACTGAGCAAGTATCCAGTCCTCAGGGGCGTTGAATGCATCCCAAGCTTCATAAGCAGATATAAGACCTCTCTCTCCATGGTAGCTAATAACACTACACCTTTGATACCAATTGTATCTTTTTTGGAGGAAAGAAAAGGATGGTTTAAGTTAAATCACTGGTAAGATTAAAAAAAAAAAAAAAAATAAATAAAAAACTCCCACCCCAATGACTCCACAGTGCCCACCCCCCACCCCCCGAAAAAAAGCCCCCTTCTAGGAAATAGGTGTTCTCAGTTTTGACAGATTAGTCTATTTTCATAGCACTTATTCTATACAATAGATGGGAACCATTTTTGGGCCTTCTAAATACTCTAGGAAGAAAGGGAAAAGCTTTGAAAAACAACCATACCCTTTGAAACAGAGAAACAAGCAATAACAGTCTCCACTGTCAGAAAGAGAGAGGCTACACAGCTATAGCTCATAACATAACTGATAGTTTGGGGCTGGGTTTCTCAATCCAAAGAATTGCCTGCAAGCTGAAAAACTGATGAAAAGATAATTAAGTGAAGCATTATGGGAACACTGAAGAAGGGCTATTTCTAAATGCCTCTAAAACACAATCAGTGAATGCTATGTAACTATTACTCTTAAGTATAAGAAATTTAATGGCCTCAAGTTAAAACTGTAAGTAATAACAGTTATGAGAAAATAAGTAAACAGAAAAGTATCTCTCAGTTTCATCAGAAAATGAGAATGAATGCAAGAATCCAAAGCAATTACAAACAAAAGCAAACCAGGATAAGGCACCATCCCTTTCCCACACAAGAAGAAATGAGAATCCCAGGAGTAAAGCCCCGGAAAAGGGGGATAACCAGGGCCACTTTCAGTTTCTTTTTTCAAACAGAAGTAGATACTCCATAAATAGTATACAACATAGAAGATGAAGGAAGTTTAACAACCCTATTCTTGTGCTATGTTTTTCCTTCAGGTTTCTTGGTGGGCTTTTTTTTTTTTTTTTTTATAAATTTCATATAGCAGCAAAGCAAGAAATACCTACTGCAGTTTACCCTAATAAAGCATCAGTAGATCTTTACATGATGTATCAGTACTCTTAGCATGCCATGTCAGGTAAGTTACAAGTAAGTTTCAAAACCCTTAACAAACTCTCTTTTTTCCCTAAGTTCTTTATTCCTATCAACTTTAATGTTTGCTTGGTAAAGACAGATTGTCAATTCAATCATTGGAGATAGATCTGAGGAGTTCATGTCTGCATTTACAGATTATACCACCATCCTTGGATGATTATTCTTTGAACAATCTATTCCAACATTCATTCAGTGTATATAAACTCTTCAAGGAAAAAGTAGACAGCAAGGACATGTCAAGACTATTTCAGTTTGGAAAATGGAGACTGGCAGAATACAAATAAATCCTTTAAGAAACACAGGTTGATTGTACATGGTGCTTTCTTGTGTGAATAACCAATAAAATCTCCTTCGCTTGCCCGTAAATTAGTTTGCTCTAAGTGACCAGGGAAAGAGATGCCACATTATATTACAAGGACCTAATTTTAATACAGCAGAATATATACTGGCTACTTTAACTCCCCAATCCAGAACAATAAATAGGACATTAATATATGCCTCTTGTTGGCACGCTGATCCCAGTACTGCTTTCCTAAAAGCCACATCAGGGAATCCTCTTGGCTAGATTCTTGAATTGATTTCTAGCACCTCTCAATGGAATCTGCCAGACATAGCTTGTAAATGAGAAGTGAGCAGTGACACTGAAGGGATGGAAGTTCTCTGGCCCTGTGTGATCTGATTTGTCTCTAATTACAGTCTTAAACTGCTTTACCTGGAGAGCTGCTGCAAGAACTATTCAGTTACCATCACTCCATTTCCTATATATCTGAAAGCAGCGAGTTTTTAACAGAAACCTATTGAGCAGCTTCCCAACCCTGTCTTAAGTGGCCTTGAAGGAAAGTCACAATTTCCAGTTAAGAGTTCTGCAATACTGAAAAGTAGCAAATTTGACGCACAAATTTCACACTTAACAGTACTGCTTTTGCCCTGTGTTTTACTGTATTGTGCAAGAAGGTACACAGAGGCTCACAGTCTAAATAGACTTCTTTCTATCAAATGCACTGTGGTAGAATTAGAGCAAAGATGAGAATTATAACTACAGTTATAATACCAATAGCTACAGCAAAGACCCTCTAGAAGACTTAACCAAAATTATTGTGCTTTTAATTGGCAGCAGTGCCCAAGCTGTAAGCTCTTCAGAGTGGCTGGAAAGGTAGAATCAAGATAAGAACCAGTAGCAATTAGAAAGTCTTAATTGTTCAAGAGTCAAGAGTATCACACAGGAAGCTTAGAAACCTATTGAAATAGCAAGTAAGCGGCATGGGGTGGATAAAAGTAGACTTTGACCTAAAAAAATTACCCTTTACATATTGAGCCACACTTCCCTTTAAATGAATTCCAGCAGAATGCAAAATACTTAGCAGATTACATAGCTCTCCAAAGTATTCTCCAACTGTATGTCAATGTTTCATTCATTCTCTTCAACAGAGAAGCAAAAACTAAGCAAATCTTTAAACTGTTGGAGTTCCTAGAGGCAGGAAAATTCTAATGCCTACATCTGTTCTAAATTAGAGAAAGTACAATTTCATTGGTGACTTCTACAGCCTCTAAAAAAAAAAAAAAAAGAGAAATCCATCTTTTACAGGAACAACAGGAAAAACCCCAGTGATATTAGCCACTCCTGTAGCATGGATAGAAGACCAGTTTTCTTTCAGTCACTCCTCAGGTTACTTTCAAGTGTCTCAAATGCCAGAGCAACTTTCCAGTTCACCACTGATGCCGTGACACTGGAGATACTATGCAGAAAGAATCTAACAGTCTTGAATATTGAAATAGACTAAGTTAATCAGCATTATTGTCTCTTTGATTGACTTTCTCCTGTTCACAGAGTTGAAACAATACAACTACTAATAGCAATAATAGAATGTAGTACTATCAAAATTACTATTGTGTTGCTTAGGGACCCCAAAGAATTTAACATCTACTTATATACTACCAATGAAAGGAGGTAAGATTACTAATAGATTTTATTTTCACTGCAAAACATAAGAAGAAGCAATGTTTTTTTACAAAATTACATATTGACTTCTCATTTAACAGTTGTTGTCTGTGGTCTCTTCTGTATATAACGATTTATACTTACAAATTTCAGGTACTTGCAATGTGATTTGAACAAAACATTATAATTTAATCAGTATTTTGTTCAAATAAGAAGGATTATTATTATTGAAGTTTTAGTACAGTTATAGTAATTATCATTCATAATTTTAGACTTGTTTCAGTAACATCATGAAATAATAAAAATATAATCTATATTTGTGGTAACTTTCCTATCAGTAGTATACCAATAGCAAGTTACCCTTCATAACATTCTCAGCATATACAAGATAGTCAACAGTTCAAGTCAAAGTCACGGGAGACCTGGGATCAACTACTGTTCTCTTTCAAGGCTGTTTATTCAGTTCTACTTCTTACGTATCAAATTTTGGTGTTATGGTAGCAAATCTGGAAAAAAACAACCCATCCTGGACTGAGGAAATCAGAAATGAGTTCTGAAGGATATTATCTTCTCTGAAATAAGAAGTGCAATGGACAAATTCTGGTAAAAAGCTGCTCTTTCTGATAAAGCTTTGCCATTCCTTACTATGTGTCTGTGAGCATCTTCAAAAGTTGACTAGGAAGCATTGTGGGCAACTGAAAGCATATTGAGGCAAATTGTGCCAATAAAATAAAAGCAATCAGTGCATCTCCCTATAAGTGGTCTCGTTATTTCTGGAGTAAGTTTCAGACTATATCACTGTGGCCTGGAGACTAAATCCACCTATGTTTCTGAAAACAAGCATCACTGCTCCTCTTCTCTAGGAAGAGGGTATGACCTGTGCAGCTCTCTTCCAGGGTACTTGCAGCTGCAAAATCAGGTTACAAATCATTCTTAACCAACATCTAAGATGCTTAGTCCAGCTGAGGTATACAGGATATATAGTCTTCAAGGAACATACTAGAAACTCTAGAAAACAAATATATGTAGGAAAAAATGCAACCTCTCAGAATCTTTATTTCATTGCACTTTTTAAAGTTTTACTTCTTTAGAGAAAAGTTCTTCAATGTCAAAAAAATGTAAACTACTAACAGCCTACTTGGTTCTGTATATTTACATCAGGGAATTTATGAATCAACTGTGGTAATGGATAGCATCTGCTAATTCGAGATGTACTTTCCCTGCAGTTTGTTCCTCTTATTAAAACAAGAAGCTAGTTGCATACACATAACAAGTAAATTCCATAAATACCAACCACTACAATATCCTGTCTCAAGTATCCTTGAAGCTCAAGTTTGAGGACTGAGGTTACATATTTTTCCCAAAATGGATTGAATTTCTCTTTCCATATTCCTCAAATAAAAGCAGAGCCCACAGCCCATAAAATTCTTCCACAGCTAGATAAGGTGGACCAGAGTATAATGTTAACTTATTTCACCATCTCTCTAAGCCAAATTAGATTAAGTCCTATCACCACAAACCCACATTTACTATCACAACTTCAAATCATTGTCAGTGCATTTGGAAATCTAAACCAACATAAGATGTAAGCTTCCTTTTTTGAGCAGATTCATCAGTAAGACATCAGTGGGCACCTCGAAGGTTGAGAAGCAAACCTGTATTGGAGCATGCTCAACAACACAATGATGTTAGGCGTCTACCTTAGTGTCTCTGATTGCCTTCAGATCAACTACTGAGTGTCACTTAATGTCCCATATAATCTAGGATTATCTGGGGCATTAACTGTGACATATCTGATACTGTGAAACAATAACATCATGTGATTTTTCTTCTCAAAGTGCTACTTCTGCTTTGACAGCTCACATTGATGTTTGATATGCTGGGTGGAAATACTTGAAATACAGTTTTTCTCAAGGGAAAGTTTTCAAATGTCAGTTCGCAAAAGTGATATGCCTGAGGTTGAATGATTTGTTTAGAACGTTCAAATGTTGATTTCATCAGAGTTATAACAAAAAATAGCAACATGTAATTCCTATCAATAAATTAGCCCAAATGACATTCAAAAAAAAACAAGTCAGAATTTGCTGCCACTACCTCCACCTTTTGTTTAAAAAGGTATGCAATTAGAGGGAGCAGAATTATAGGCAATTTTCACAAATATTCGCCACTCCATGACTCTGCTTTACAAAGATCAACATAGAATCACTTCTACACTTAACTCCTGTCTGCCAGTGTAATATATAATGACAGGAAAAAAGGAAAAGTAACTTTTTTCACCAAGAGCTAATGATTTTCCTTATTTGCAGTGTAAAGAAGATGAAGTGTTCTAACATCGTGAAAGAATAACTCAACTGTTAAGGAAATGTTGAGTTGGTCACTACCCCTTCATAACTGAAAGGTTTTGCAACCTCTTTCTTAACGAAAGTTGGCTTCCACATAATTTTCTGATTTAAATCTGTAATTTAACAAAGAAAATCTTCTTATTTCCTGATAGGGAACAAGCTAACACACTTTTGAATCCTCATATCATTCTTCTTTAAGAATGAAAACTTGTGTTATCACCAAATATTAGAGGTTTCGAGTTGCCTCTGGAAGAGTAGTAGGTCTCCCTACCACCTTTTTCTTCCTGTTTTACAAATACAGTTTTCAGCTATATTTGACCATTTCCCTACTGAGTTAACATCACTCTACAAACTGGAACTCAACACTATCCTATGTCCCACTTCAGTGCTCTATGCTTTTTCCCACCTTGCCTATGTTAGTTCTGAGGTGGGACTACAGGTCTCAGCACTGACTGGTTTCCTGCAGCAAGTCTGTGACCAGGAGAAGCCAGGCATCACATACAAAAGCAACACAGCTTATAAGCATTGCTTGAAAATGGAATAACTCGAAAGAAAAAAAAAAAAGCCCCAACGAACAAATGGGGGATAGTATCAGTGGTCACTACCAAAAGCAGTCCAGCACAAGGATATTTAAAAGAATTTTTAATGAGCTTATGAGTGACTGAACATGGAATTCTCCTAGAGACTAGTTTTTGTGCATTGCAGGGAAATATTTTCTCTTATTACTTCTCTAGTATTACACATAATATTCTGTTCCTCAATACATATTAAAAGGACTGATGGATTATGTCTAACTTACAAAATACAGACATTAATGTCTATTTTGTGACCAAAGCTGACTTCTGTATATTTATCTGTATGCAAGTACATAATAATCTTCAAAACAGGGATATAACCTATTCCACATAATATTGACACCACTATCTATAAACTTCACATAACTGCATATCAGGTGAAAGAATGTCGCACTTACTTGGGAATAATGACCTACATATGACAAAACAACAAAAATCTACCCCTTTCAAGATGTCCTCATCACACACTTGAAGTTAATTAGAAGAGGATAAGAGAGAAAAATCTTTTGGTAAATAAATCCACCACCCAGATGGGTCACATCACAGGTGAAGAGTCAGTCACACTGCAGACTAAATCTTTGCTCTCATTTACAGCCAATTTCATCACTGAAATTCTCCATAGACCTAAGATAGTGCTCTGTCGGAAGCTTCTTACCCCCTCCCTCTCGTAAATTATACATAGAAGAGCAGTAAGCATGGTGTGCATGTGCACAAATATACACACACACACATCTAAATCTCCTTTTTGTATTTTTGTTGCAGTTTCAACAGACATCTCAGAATTGCCAAAACCATATAGTAGCAGCATTGACATCAGCTACTGAAAATATCTGATGATCTGAAACTGTTTCTCATTCTTTTAGTAGGATGCATTTACAGGAGGTTCACAAACACTTTGAAGACAAGAGACTACTTCTTCATTTGTTCTGGGAGTAGAAACTTATATCTATGTGGAGACTTTTTATGGGCTAATACCTGCTGTAAACACTGACAAAATGAAAATTCAGGAGATTAATTATCACAAGCTCTTGCAGTAAGTTTTGAAGGTGTTTACACATTCACAGTAGTCTCCAAAATATATTATCTCATCACAGACTGATCAGATTGTTTGCACTAGCATTTCTGCTACTGAAACAGAATACTTCCCTGTCAAGAGATCCATATACATTTATTTTAAAGATCACTTTGTAGGTAAAATCAATTTTTAGAAACTTCTGAGAGCTCTACATCATTTTATGTTATCTCCTTAAGCTTCCAGAAGGATTTCTAACATTTCCTAGAAGCTGCTGCAACCTCAGGAATGTGAGAAAAGTACCTAGAAGACATCAACATATGGTGTATTAACTGTTTTATTGTTTCACTTGCCAACAGAGAACTTCTAGAAAAATAAACATGATGCAAACCCACTGAGCAAGGTGTCATATATAGGGTTCATGTGCAATGAATCATTACAGGTCTCAGTTACAAAAAGTACTGCAGAAAGCTAGCAGAGATTTCATCTTGCCTTTTCCCCACCAACTTCAGCAGTGAACTTACACTGAGTGGTTGTACAATCTGCTTCTCAACAACCAGCCATACACAGCGCACTTTAGAAGAATACAGAAAAAATCTGAATATAACCAAACAACCTAATATAATGACATGGCAGACACACACAAAAAAAACAAGCACTTTTGAGACTCAAGCTTTATTACTGTCAATATCAACTCATTTCAGTAGTTACAGGTGGAAATTGTTTCCTAATTGACCATCTGTGCAACTATTCTGCTTCACACTAATGCTACAAAGATGAAATTCGTTCTTTCAGACAGTAGCTCCTAACCAGTATTTTGTTACCTTCTGCTCTCATTCAATTATTTTCTTCAGAAGTATTTTTGAAAAGTTCTGGTCTAAGCATTCATGACAGCTTTCCTTCAAAATCTCCAACCTACTCAAACATAGTTATTCCTTTAAATTGCCTAAGCAGTCTACAGAGGTAAATTCAATCAAATATTGGAGTATCACAACAATGGGAACAACACCACTGCTTATGGATAAGAAAAATAGTACTCATCAAAATTTTAGTATGCCATTGGATGAGGTCCCTAACACCAGTGACAGGTTTCATTACTTTGAACAAGTCACAACCTTTACACTATAGGTCAAATCAAGTAAAACACAACAACAAAGGAAAAAAAAGCCATCAAACCAAAACCACACAAACTAATGAATAAACATAGAATTTTGATAGGTGAGGAGAGGGGAGTAAACAAATGCTTCACCTGATACAGACTATCCAGTGCAAGTAAAAAAACTCATCAGAGCACAAACACAAAGCCAATTTTCTCTTTTGCTCTACAAACCTGCAAGCTGTTCACATTTTCATATAGACAACAAAATGTCTTTCCTATATACCAATATCACTTAAAGTATCTAATGCAAAAAAATATATCATTACCTAGGTCAGCATTTGAAAAGTCTTAATAGGCCTCCTTTTCAGGGTCTGAGTTCCTTTGTCCAAAAATTACACTCACTTTCCTGTGTTTAGTCCAACCTAAACATATTAATTTGCCCATGCAGAGAGCACAAAAAAGGCATATATTCCTGAAAAGTGGTGAACATTAAAGAAACAAAAATAGCCCCAACCCTTTATTAGCCCATAACTCCTACAAGTGCCTCAATTACTGCATTCTACAGTCAATTCAAATCTGTTCCCATTATGTTTCATATCTGAAGTTCTCTTTGAATGGTTATGAAACTTATATATATAGGCAATTACTTTTTTCCCGTTCAGCCTTCCAAAGCAAATATTTATTGCTATAAGCTGTCTATTCATCCATGTATAAAAATGAGACTTGAAGGAGGCTAGAATAGTACTTGATGTCCAGCCCTTTTGTCTGCTTTTCCACAACCTGCATACACAATCTTCTTCAGACTATCTGGATTCCAGAAAATTTATGATTTCTATCAACAATTTCAGTTTACCATTATGCCAGCACACAATAGGACTAGATGCCTCTGCTTTTACTCTTATCCAGTCGTGCATCTACAAAGCAAAATTAAGTTAGCAAGACACTGGAACATTAAAAAAAAAAAAAAAAATAGACAGAGCCACATTGCCCAGGTCACATCAATATTAAATTCAGATCAGTCTGCATGAGCAAAATGCCTGTCGGACTGTTCTTTCAGGGATGAGGAAAACTAAACATTGTGTTAAGAAAGGTCAAGAACCACAAAACAAAAATGCATAGATAATGAAACCATTAGCTCTATGTTTCATACCTAAACTCCCCTTTCCTTTCTCTCCCACTGCTCAACCATTTTTACCATACACACAAAAAGCAGTAGATACAAAATGTACAGTTAATTTAGTGTATTTTTAAAAGAATTTAGATTAATTAGTGGCTTATTGCTCTCAGCATTTGTTTCCATCACCATAGTATATCTGCACCCAAGTTCTGATCTTAAGAAGCTGCAATTCTGAAGTATCTCCCCATCAGCAAAAGTTTTTCTGGCTCTTTCCCAAGGATCAATCTCATTTCATGTGTCAGAAGGTACACCGTGGGAGGAAGAAGATGGCCTTGGAAGGCTTGCACACCTTTAATTTCTAAAGGACATATTCCAAAGCTTTTCTTTCCAAATTCCAAAAATGGCTTAGCAATGAACTCTATAATAAACAAACCTTAATCAGTGACTGATTAAGTATATTAACATAACAAAAAAGTTAATAGCCTTAAAACTACACAAGAATAAATTTAGATAAGATCAAAAGAAACAGCTTCTTAAACTAAATGTAATTTTGAAGAGGAAGTACTAATTTAAAAAGTTATGAAAGGACAAAAAAAGCAATACTAAAAGCCAGAATAAATAATACTTCCAGGGAAGCAGCACAGTAAAAGGAGTCTGCAGCAGTTTCAGCACAAGTTTGTTCCCTATCAACCATCATCCCTCAGATTTACAGATGGGGAAGTGACAGCACTGGGGAGGAGTCCTAGCTTGTCCATTAGTATCCATTTTTATGGAATGTCTTTTCACAAAAACATTTAGGTTAGAAAGGATCTCTTGATCTTATCTAGTTCAATAGCTGTGCTTGAAGCAGGATGACCTACAGCAGGTTGATCAGGAGGATGTCCAGACAAACAAAAAACCCCAAACAAACAAAAACCAAACAACAACAACAACAAAACACAGCTGGTGTTCAGATGTATTGTATTTTTAAAATCACTGGGCACTACTGAGAAAAGCCTGGCATCTTTATTCTTGAATCCATCTCTTGTGCTCTTCTTTCTTCACTTCACTACTTCCCCAAATCCTGTCTGAGATCACTTAAGAGATCTTTACTAATCTGTGCAAGCCTCCTGTTTGGTTTTGCTCAGTTGCTGACTTGCTGGGACAGATCATTCTTGAGCTTCAAGAAGGTGACCTTAGAATATCCATCAGCTCCCATACACCCCTCTTCTCTCCATGGCTGTATCCCATGGGATTCTTCCAGGCAAATCACTGAAATGGGGGAAGTCTGCTCTCCTCAAGTTCAGGGTTGTGGTCCTGCTTTTTTTTCTGCTCCCTCCATTTAGGATACTGAACTGCATCATTTCATAGTCAATGTGCAGCCAAGTATGCCTCCAGCTTTCACATCCAAAACCTTGTTTGCACGTATCAGGTCCAGTAGAGAGCCTTTCCTTGTTGTCTCCCTGATCATCTGTATCAGGACACTGTCATGAACACAAGAAATCTCCTTGGGCCATACTGAGTTGTCCTACCAAAAGATACAGTGGTTAAAATTCCCCAAGAACCAGGACCTGTGAGTGCAAGGCTTCTTCCTGTTGTTTTAGTGCAGTCTAAGCTCTATCTTTCTGATGTTGAAATTGATAACAGATACCCACTCCAACATCACCTTGTCAGTCTGCCCACTAGTCTTCACCCAAAAACTCTTGAATGAGTCCCAGCTGGTCCCAAGACAGCACACCATGCACACAGCTGCTCTCTCATCAAGGGCAACTCTCTCTACTTGCCTTCCCAACCTGTCCTTCCTAAAAATGCTGTTTCTCTTCATTATAGCCCTCCACCAGGTAAGCCATTCCATCATGTCTCCACAATCCCAGTGAGGTCATAGCCCTGCTACTGCAAAAGGACTTGCCACACCTCCCCAGGAAGCAGCAAAACACTACCCCATATGCTGTCAATGAGCATGGTAATACCCAGTGACTTCAGCAAAATTACACAAGAAATATTCTCTTTTGCAAGCTGCTAGCTCAGTCAGAATCACACCAATAAATAGGAGTAACACAGTGTATTACTAATGGTTGTTAGTATCTATAAATAGAAGAACCTGGCAATTTCAGAATGGGAAAACAAGAGAGGTAATAAGACAAAATGATGAAATGAAGAAAGGTGAGACCTAAAGCTCATCCAAAATGTGATAACATCAAATATACCCTACAGTCAAATAGTCAAATATGTGTGAGGGAAAGAAGATAAAATATTTGGTTTATGTAAGAGATGTGACAAGATATTAAGAAAGATAGAAAGAGGAAGATTACTTCCCTAAACTAATAGACAAAAAAAATCATACAGATTTGAATGGGTGTTTGCACATGCTCCTTGCTAAAATGAGTCAGTAAAATACAGCATGTGAGAGGACTTTCTTCTGCCCCGCAAGAGCAGACCTCTGGGGTTTTTTTCCAAGGAATGCTGAAGACACTGGATTAAAGGGCAACATAACAACTGTCAATTTAAACAAGACAGCTGGATTCTTCTCTTATAGCAGATGGTATGTGGGATATAAACTCTTTCCTATATACAATTTTAATTAAAATTGGAAAAAAAAAAGAGAGAGGAAAAGTTATGTTTGATTGATACATTCTACAGAATTATTTAACTGTACCCTCCTACTCTCCAATCTCTGATGTCAGCTCCACATAGACTTCCTAGAACATGGCTGTTGCACTGCATGAAGGACTGCACATCAGAAAACTTTTATAAAACCAGAAAGCTTAGTTTTCCTTATCAAAAGTTTTCCCATTTCTCTCCTGAGGCTATGTTTAGACTGCAGTTTGCACTCTCATGATCACATGGGCCATGACTATTGCCTTAAGTACTGGTAACAATCTGGCATCGGCAGAAGGCTTTTCACTATAGACCAACTACTCACAGGTGCCTGCCTTTCCCCCTCAGCAGCTACTGAGCTTTGAAACTGCTACAAAGGGAGCACCTTGGCAGTATAGCCCCATGGCTTCTCCTAGTAATCTGCAAGGCATTTTCTATGTAGTCTCTATGCTTGTCCAGATGGTTTTCAAGGCCATGAGATGCAGAAAGGCATCTTGTTGCAGCAGAAGCTCCTCAGTTTTCCTCTGTCTGCCACGTGAGGGTCCAAAGGATCACCACTGTGGTGCCCCAGCTTCTTCCCTGGAAATGGAGTAGTACTCTCTTACTAGCTTAGTTTCTAATGTGACCAACATGCAGAAATGTTTTTGTAAAGCAATCTGAAGTTCTGTATTCCTATGACGAGGCAGACTTAAGTCAGCCCACATTACTCTCAGATAATAACTTTCCCCTCTGTATGAGCATCAGACAGCATCAACCTCACATTTTTGCTGTGCAAGTATAGGTTTCAGTTAATGAGCTAAAAGATATGCTCTATTAATTAGGAATAATGTGCATTCAAGGACTCACAGTAGAGCTGTCGGAGAGCAGCACAAACATGAAAGTGCTAGAAATCTCTGCTATTTACATGCTATGGTGCTTTTAGCCCTGCAACAGTAAAACCCCTGAACTGCTACCATGAAAGACCAACCTCAGTTTCGATTGAGCATCACTGTAGAAATAATATAATGGGACAACAGAATAAAGGGAAAGGCTCCAATTGTTTCTGAAATTTCAAGAGATCAATAGTATTATTTTTTATAGATCTTACACACATACATATGAAGTTCAATTATAACTCAGTATAGATTACCTCTTAAGAAAAAAGTTGTGTGTTTTGTTGTGGTGGTTTTGTGTTTTTTTTTTAAGTGCACACAATCTGTAGGAAAAATAAATGTAATTACGCGATCAATGCCTTCAGAGAGCCACTTCAGTTTTGTCTATAATATTACCCAGCGAGGTGCCATGGCACTGCCCGTTATACGTGTTTTAAAACCACAGCTGATGTTCAGCTAGGCAGACACACATGCTTGTGTTACCTTGCTGCTCTCAGCAAGAGCGCACACGGACCCTGTGTCACTAGATGGAGCTCATCACCCGCCAAAGCTAAAACACAGCACTGGGTCATAAGAAGGCAGAAGTTGGAGAAATAATGTAAATCAAAGAAATTTAAATTCAGGCAAGCTATTTAGGTGGTTTGATTCCTTGTTTCATTTTTTAAAATGGTTACGTACATCCTTAACCACAAACCTCTGCAGATCGACAGGACATAGAGAGAGGAAATGGAGGAACAAGGTAAGCCTCCTTTCTCTGCTCATTCTAGTTTATGCATATAAACCCTACAGTTATCTGATCCCTGTGCATAGGAATTATGCCTTAACAGTTTCTTTCTGGGGATAATATTTTTCACTGAGGCAAATCCAAATTATGAATCCTACTTTATTAGAAAATTGAAATTTAGAAAGCTTAGGCCCAACATCAAAATCTGAATTGACTTTGAGATCAATTCTACAGTTGCAGTATATATTTCAAACATTCCAAGCTTGAGCTGAAATTGCAAAATTTTCAGGTCCTACAAAAAATTGAATTTCACTAGGCCAAACATTCAAACGAATTTACAAACTCATATATTTCACTAGCAACCAACTGTGAATAATCTTTGAGGATTCACACTTAAATGATCTCCTTGAATTTTATAGGTTTGCTAGTCTTGCAAAAAGATCGAGGTATCTAGTCTTTTGCCTAAATCATAAAAAGATCTTTTCTTAATATTAACAATGATAAATTGCTCCAGAAAGAATACCTATCTATTCTTGAAAGACCAGGATGCAGGGATGCAGTGTAGTAAGACTTGTGAAAACCAGAGACTCATCTTTCCTCAATATGTTCTTTATCTGTGGGTGGTTGGAGAAAAACACACAGCTGAAAAAAGGCTTTGGTGCTATTCTGGACTGCAAAGAAACAGAAGTGCCAAGAGAAGAGAGGTTTCTAAAATAAGACGACTTTGCTTAACAAGTTGATGCTGTTAAAAAGATTTGTGAACAGCATTCTTTGTTTAACAGACAGCTTTGCAAATGCTCACGTGGCCTCACTTGCAGTTTGCACATACGAAGTGTCTTCCAATGACTTAAAGAGCAGTGGAAAGGACACACTGTGCAAGAAGGCAGTAATGTCTTTATTCCTCATGCACTGCTGTCATAGCAAAACATTCCCCAGCATTCCCCCATAGCAAAACATGTAATCAATGGTGCTTGACTTAAGGGTCACCCAAACATAGGTGACCCTTCTCAAAATCTGACAATCAGATTAGGGATGATATTTCAGACAGAACTGGCTTTCAGTGGTTAGAGAAGAAAGGTGAACAAAACTCAGGAAAGCATTCAACAGTGGACCTCTCACTTGATCCAGTGAGTCTGCTCACAGTATCCAGTGCCTAAAACCAGCCAAAACAGTCACAATGCAGGTACAAATGAAAGTAGCTGTAAACAATCACAGGGGAGTCAGATCAACAAGAGACGAACCTCTGTATGTGAGAAGCATTTTCCAAGCCCCCAGGATGGAAAGACTGGAATAAAAATTAAATGAGTGCAAGTCTCATGTGTCCCCTATGTATATTCCATTAAAAGAAAATTATAACCTAATCCTAGATGCACTTTTATCCATATGAATTTTCTATTAAAGAGCTGCAGTTAATCTCTTTGCCTTGATGCTGCCTTGTGATAATGAGTTTCAGTGCTTAGTTACAAAACATGACAAAAGTATTTTATTTTATCAGTTATTGTTGGATCTCTCGCCTTTCATTTTTAGTTCCATTTTTTTGGGTTCTTCTATTACTTCAAGAGAAAAAGAGCACCCCATGCATCTCATCACCATTCATGATGAGTAACTCAGTCATTGTCTGCCACACACACCCTATCTAATTGATATATTCTTGATACCTCCTAGGAATATGACTTTGTTGCCAACTGTTTTATTATCAGTTGTTTCTGAAAGAAAAACAAGAAAAGATTATACTGTCAGAAGGAATTTTCCTATTAAACAGGTAGGTAAATACATTTAGAAGCACAGAATACTGAAGATGAATAAGGGGAAGCCTTGTTGCATCAAATAGAAGGAAATGCCTCACTGGGGTGCATACAAACAGTGAATAACAAACTACAATCAAATGTTAAGTACAGTGAGAGTCTACATCTTGCAGTGAATTTGCAGCTATTAAACAAACAAGCTCTAATCCACTTAATCCACCATGCTATTTTTAACTGTGGCCGTTGCCAGAGGCAATGGCATAGCTATACAGAAGATCAAGAGTAGTGCACTGTTTTATACATCAGGTTTCCTTCCCAATTTTTTGTTATTAGAGATTGACTAAGAAATATGAGCCATAATATTCCTCTCAAACCTCTATGATAAACAGTGAAATAGAATCAAATCTAAAACTACCTGAAGGGAGGTTATAGCCAGATGGGGGTTGGTCTCTTCTCCCAGGCAACCAACAATAGGACAAGGGGACATGGGCTCAAGCTCTGCCAGGGGAGGTTTAGGTTAGATGTTAGGAAGAAATTCTTTACAGAGAGGGTAATCAGGCATTGGAACGGCCCACCCAGAGAGGTGGTGGATTCACCATCCCTGGAGGTTTTTAAAAAGAGATTGGATGTGACCCTTAGTGCCATGATATAGTAATTGGAGTTGGATCAGGGGTTGGACTTGATGATCTTGGAGGTCTTTTCCAACCCAATCTACTCTATGATTCTATGATCATCTACAGAAAACTGAGAATTCTTTGGGGTTTGAAAGCATCAAACTGGATGATTACAATAGTATAACCAATTCTTTGAAAAGTATTTTCTTGTATAAATTTTGCATTTTCTATCCTTCCACTTTTACCAGGATTTTGTTAGGGTTTAATTGGCTTCATAAAACTGTATTTCCTGTATCATTCATTATTTTAAATATTTTGGTCCTTCCTCACTTTCTGTTGAAAAATAGTTAGCTTTAAATTTCAGAAATGTTTTTCATGTCTTATCTTTACACAGTCCACAATATGAAATATCTTTTTTTTTATCTAGAAACACAAGCTCAGATTTTTCAGAAATTGAGAACTAAGTATTTGTAGAAGCAAGTAAACTGACATAGCTCTAAAATTAGAGAATCCTTTGCTCACAAAGTAATGATTCAAAGCAGTTGGAAATTTGTTCTTCTGCAACTAACTAGAGGAAAGAAACTAATCCTAAAAAATTAAAAAGGAATAATGCCTTTTAAATGCCTTGCATCTCTCAAACTCTGCAAGTTTTAAAATCAAATCCTAATTGCTCTGTATATTTATACCTAATAACTAGCTGCAGTTTTGAAGTGGATTTTGTCCCTATCTTTTCTCCTCTTGTGTTTAAACTGAAACCTGTAAAGCTCTTCCAAAGAACAATTTTGATTACTCCAGCCCCAATGGATTTTTTTTTCCCTCCTCAAGGGAAATAAAGGGCAGAGAAAAAAGCAACCTTTCTTGGCCTTTGTTTCAAGTCAAAAAAATATTAATAAAAGACCACAGAGTGCTGTGAAAAGGAGGGGAAAAAAATAAAAGTTGAAGAGAGGCAGTAAAAAACCCCTACAGTGCTGTTGGCGACTATCCAGCATTAACACATGCAGGAAATAGGAAATTTAAATATTAGGTAATATTCCAATATTACTGCTTTTCAGTCTATTGTTCAGTTTCCTTTCTCCAGTAACCTGTCTCACTTTATGTCAGAGGCACGAGAGGAGAAAGATCCATTCTGTAAATCAAAAGATAATTTCTAGCCTAAGTTCTCAGTCCTCAGCCTGCTTTCAGGGTTGCATGTGACAGCTTGCCACTGCTAGACATCAGAATCTCCAGCAGCAGAGTGTGGGGAGGTCTTCCTGAGCAGCTCGTCCTGCAGCATGTTACTTCACCTCCAGAAAAGGGTCCTTTTCGATGAGAAGGTCACTATAAACTCAGTTCCTTGAAACCTAAACCACAAGTCTAGGTAAAAGCTTTATTTCCATCAAAAGAAACAGCTACATCTACCCTGAGCAGACATCACTAGTCAGCTAAACGAATTCCAAAACACTTATACTCCATTGGATAAATACACAAATTGCTTCACATATTACTGAACTCTTTTAAGTCCTAAGTGAAGCATAAAGCAATACTAGAACATAACATGGCAAATAAAGATTGCCACTGCTCAGAGTAAATGAAGAAGGAAAAGCTGAAAATTCGGAGGTGAGTGTTACCACCTGTTGTTCCCTTCCTTGACGAATGCCAGTGAACAGGGCTAGGTTTGCTTTCTCAAGCCACACAGGTAGCTATTGAATCAGAGGATAGCCACATGGTATATCAGCATTATTGTTCCAAGCACTCACCATATCAAATCATATTAAAAACATCTTTAAAAATATGAGGTGCTATTACTACCTAGATTTCTGCAGTATCCTCAGTAATGACATGCTCTTCTCAGGAGCAGCTAGCTCTACTATATATTTACCTGCTGTCTGCCCTAGCCTTGCCAGGCTCATTAAATTTAGTTAGCACAACATACTGCTGCCTAAGCTCGTGTGTCTTGCACCATTTAAAACATGTTAGTGTTATCCAAGACACCTACACAGGACTAGCAAATATGACAAAAAAGGACATGCTTTTCTAAAGTGCCAACTACAGGCCAGGCAAGCTAACAAATTTAACATTAATTTAAAATTACTCTGTACACCTACAGTCAGTTGAATCCCATCTCTATTCAGCTATCTCAGCTCATGGTTTGAAGAGGCTGGAGGCAACCCACACTCCTCCTCTGCTTCTCCAGCCCATAGCACTTCTCCCACTGAAGCACCAGTGAGAAAAGTTGCTGCTGAACAAATGAGATGACTAGGCTTTGGGAAAGCATCTCGTGGTTGAGGAGAGTCCAAGGAGACTGTTGATGTTGACTGTTACTTTTGAGAGGGGAAAACCTGGAAGAGATGAACAGGGTCCTCTCAACCATACTTTATTCTGGGAAAAAAGTAGTCCAGACAGAGGTTTCCAACATAGGAAATCCACTGGTGCCCAGGAGGTCTGGCCAATGACTGAAAGACTACACTCCTCATCTAGGCCAGTGCTCCAGATTCCGGTGACATAATTTAACCTACTGATAGCACAATACCTTTTATGCACTGGTAGTATGAAACTCTAAAAACACATGGCTCCACAGCCAAATGGAAAGCAGCTGGCCATAGTATCACCAACAGCTTTCACCAGCAGCCCTTCAACTTACAAAAATGCAACTTTTGAATCATTTCAGCCATGCTCATAGACTACCTCGTCTGACAAGATCACAACTCCAGCAGGAGGAGCTGTAAACAATTTAATGGATAAAATATGCAGTTTCCCACTCTGAATAACAGGCTTGGAAGGAATCACAGTGAATTCAACATCACTATACATACACACTAAGAATAAAGTGAGAAAGGCTTATAAAAACACAGGTCAAATTAGTCGATCCAGTCCAATCCACTTGTTTGCTATCCTAGTGGAACACACAGTATTTTTTTTAATGAAAATTTAATTATTTCTTTATGAAGATTAGAATTTTTTGTTTGTTTTAATGTAAATTCCTTTTGCTAGAAGAAATGCAAAATAAAGTCTAGTTTTTATCAGCACCGGTCTGGAAACAAGCATAAACCTGTTGTATTTCAGTCCTTCCACTTTTGTCTTAATTTCTACATCTCTTCTTTGAAGTCTAATCTGAAGAGGAGAGTTCTCTACTCCATAGGAGGGTTCATTACTCCATAACAAGTACTAAGATGCAAGAAATCCTCCTGCCTGCAATACAGATTCTTCCTCCAAGTGCAGTATTTTGTTGACAACTACCCACTAAGGAGTTCAGATTGAGTTTGGAGATCACTATGTGCATGGGTAACATCAAAAGCTACTTAGGTGATAACGTGACTGGTAAACTTGGTAGACTGTAATCTACCCAACTGGGTATATATCAACCATCCTGAGGGGCCAAGAATAGACTGTACACTATCATTCTTCTCATAAAAAAGAGCAGTGCTGTGAGAAACAAAATATTTCAGTCTTTTGCACATCTCAAGAGGAGTAATTTTAAGTCCCTGGGATCCCAGAACCAGAACAAAGACACAGCTCTAACAACACCTAGATTAAGAAAGGCAGGACATAAACTGAACTTTATTACCTCATCTTAGAGAACATGACCGCATAGGCTAAAATCCAGGTAACTGTGTGACAACACCTACTGTGAAAGCAGATATTTACAAGAAGTTGTCTATAATGGGTTGTTTATTGATGTACTTGAGACTAAAATCTCCATGTAGTACACTGCCCTGCTAAGTCTACCTGGCTTGAACAAACATTAATTTAATTTTATTGTTTTCCTGTTATTCTCATTTCAAATTACTAAATAGCTCTAGGGATCTTTGGTTTTGTTATGAATTAAAAAGATAAAACACAATTAAATATACATGAATAAGGAAGAACAAGGAATTTCTCCTTTTTTCTCCCAAATGCAATTTAAACCAAACAAGAGGCAACAAAAGAGTGCCCACTGAAATCTCTTCTCTCATCTCTCACAGAAAATCAGACATTCTCTAAACACCCAAACAGTCTCTAAATTTAAGTAAACAGCATGCTCAGTAAAATCAGGGACAATAGCAATGCAGGCACACATGAAAAGATGGTTGTTCCAGACAGATGCACATGTCCCAAAGCTGTGCAGTGTACAGAGCATCAGTGGATCACCAACAAAGTAGGCACAAAACCACAGCAAAAAAACCGCAATTTCTATATACCACTCATAACTGAGCTACATTGATGGGGCACGTGACTTGGTTCTGTATTAACTTCTGTTTGTCTCCATCACACTCCATGGTGAAGATATCCCTTCAACCTAAGCCTCCCCTACATTTCTGCAGGTTTTTCACATAGACCTTGGCTGAGAGGTAAAAGTAATTCCACAGAAAATAAGCAGTAGTGAAGTGTAACATGAAACTTTAGGACTGGGGTGGGGAAGGTGGGGTGCCTACCTTATAAGCAAATATTCTCACAAGATTTGTAATTGGAAGTAGTCAGCAAAGAATTGTTAAGAGTACGTCATGCCTGACTAACCTGAGAGCCTTCTACAGGAAAGTGAGTAGCTCAGCAGGCCAAGGGAGAGCAGTGAACGTTATTTACCTTGATATAGTAAGGCCTCTGACTTCCTCTCTCACAACATTCTCATTGGCAAGCAGACAAAGTACAGGTTAGATAAGTGCATAGGGAGCTGGACTTAAAACTGGATGAATGAGCAGGTCTAGTCAGTTGTGATCAGCAACAGGAAGTCAGCTTGAAGGCAAGTTGCTAAGATGTACCCAGGGACTGATACTGGGGCCAGTCCTGTTCAACATCTGCATTCATGACCTAGATGATGGTAAAAAGAACACCCTCAGCAAGGTCACAGACAACACAGAAGGAGGATTGGCTGTAGACAGATGTGCTGCAGTTTGGAGGGACTTTAACAGTTTGGAGAACTGAGCTGACAAGAACGTTGTGAAGTTCAACAGTTGGAAATATGGTCTGCACCTAAGGAGGAATAATCCTGGGTATCAGTGGTTGCTTTTCAGCAGGTTGGTCCCAGCAGCTTTTCTGAAAGGGACCTTGGGTCATGCTGCACCAAGCAGTGCATTAGCCAACAACATGCTTTTGTTACATAGAAAGCCTCCTATGCTGCCTGAGAGAGAATGCTACCAGCAAGTTGAGAGAGGCGATCCCTCCCCTCTGAACAGCACTGAGGAAGCCACATTTTGAGTGCTGTGTGCAGTGCAGGGTTTGCCAGCACAGGGAAGATACAGACTTAAAGGAGTAAGCCCAGCACAAGGCCATGAAGATTTAGAGACTGGAGCACCTTTCATGTGATGACAGGTTGAAGGACCTGAGACTGTTCAAGCTGGAGAAGAGAGGATTCAAGGAGGGGGTGGGGGCAATCTTATTAATGTGTATAAATATCTGATGGGAGGGAGTAAAGAAGACTGAGCAGTGGCCAGTGAAGAGAGAAGATGCAGTGGGCCCAAACAAATTTGATCTGAAAAAAAAATCCAAATAAAAAATCCCAAACAAACAAACAACAACAAGGTGACAACGCCATTATATTTTCACACAGTTCAGTGGAAATGAGGTATAACAGATGTCTCTCCAACAAAGCACATGCTCCTACTAGTACATTTCTTTCTCCGAGACAAAGTTAAAGATAATATCTTAAAATTGGTGTCTCTAAAAAACCAAGCCAAAACATTGCTTACAAAAATTATTTAAAGGTACCCTGTCTCTGGGACAACAGCTTGCTTTTTACGGTCAGTGTTTTAACAGCTACTTGTTGCCTAGTAGATCGGTAACTTTCATCTTCCATCCCTGATTATGTTAGTGTCATTATTAAGGTCACTTTTAATGAAAATCCCATTTTTCTAATGATTTAGCTGCAGACACCAAACACCACATTCTTGGCAGTGAACCATCCTATGCATACAAACCAACGACTTTCTCTTTTTGTCCTATATTTGCATTTTCACAGGTTCTGGAGTGTTGAGTTCTGTTTGTTTGGATTTTGGTTTTAGTTGGGTTGGTGTTTTTTAATAGAAATTAAGTGTTCAGGATCATATATGAAATGGCAGTGACAAATTGGGCTAAAAACATTCTGCTTTTCTAGTCTCTGATCAACTAGCAAGGAATGAAGCCGAGATCAGTGATTTTTTAATGAAATACATACAGAAAATGACTTACAAGTTTTACAGGACCCCATAAGATCTTTTAAGGCTTACATTCACCTGTAAGTACTGTCAAGTCCACAGGTAAATTTGACAGGATACACCCTTCTTGCTTTCAGATGTTAAGAATAAGAATGGGGGCAGGCGAGGAATTCACCTTACCTTTTCCAGGTGGCAGGGAGAAATTCACCTTACCTTGTTCAGAGGCATCCTTTGATGATGCTTTTTAAAAGCATTTTACATGGAGTTAAGTTTTCACCCTGGAATATTACTGAACACATACTTACTTTTGGTGCGTATGTCCATTCCTCCATCCCCTATCACACATACGCTTCAGGAATAAGAGGCATCAGGCATAGACTATTAATTCAAAGTAAGAAAGTACCAGAAAGCTCTTTCAACAGGAATGGACAGAAACCAGCATAAAATGAGATTTTATTGGTAGGCCGTACCCACAGATATCCACAGCAAACATCTTTCTCTTGACGGACACATTCTGTTTCATCATAACCTTCCCATTTCGTCAAGCATGGCTTACCAAAACAACCTCAGATGCTGGGAGTCTTCTTGCTTTTTTATTTATTTTTCTTTTCTTTAAAGTGAAAACAAAAGAAATCCAATCTAGACATGCAAGACAAACTAATTCACAGCAGCACAAGCTGTATCACTTAGTCAAAGAAATGTTCTAAACACCTGTTTATGAGCAAAACCAGTCATAAAAACAGCTGTTAGCTGCAAACAGAAGCTAACAACAACAATTTCCCATCCTTTTCCAGACACATAATGACATTTAAATCACATAGCATCACAGAAGAATTGTATAGAGCTGATGGTAATTGACATAATTACTTGTATGCATTTCTCCACTACACAGTGTTGTGCTGTAAACCCAAGCATGTTAAAAGTAAACAGAGCTTTTGAAATCCTACAACAAGAGTACAGCAATCCCTGATGGATTCTTTTAACCTGTAGGTGGAAAGAAAATAACTACTTCAAAGTTTTAAAACTCTAAAATACATAATTTAAACCTCAGGCAGACACTGTGACAATTAAAACTTAGCAAATTCTTTTTTGTTAAATGGGTTCAGATCAGAGAGGAGATGATTTGCAAACAGGTAATGAATGTTTATGTGATTAAAGATGAAGACAAAAAAAAAAAAAACACTGGTGAAAATATGCAAAGTCATATTTTCCTCTTTC
Source organism: Empidonax traillii (assembly GCF_003031625.1). Taxonomy (NCBI): domain Eukaryota; kingdom Metazoa; phylum Chordata; class Aves; order Passeriformes; family Tyrannidae; genus Empidonax; species Empidonax traillii. The sequence continues at coordinate 1,382,450 of NW_020955325.1, read as the reverse complement.
TTGCAAAAAAGTAAAATCTTTCACCTGCAGACCTTTGATGGACCAGAGCAGAAAAAACCCACATCAATAGAATATCCTATATTAATCATGAAAGAATGAAAAGAGGGCATCCTCCATACACAAAGAATGAAAGTTCCAGAGCTATCACTTCTTCCATAGACCTAAACTTTCCAACAACACTCAAATTTCTTTTTGACTCTCCATTTGAAAACTTTTGGATTCAAAATAAAATAAGTGTCAGTGAGAAAAAGCCTATGGCCCACAGTGTAATAAAAAACCTCTAAAAAACCCAACCCTCACCCCCTACAATACATTCCAATTTGGCACAAGACTTCAGATAAGTTGGAAAGATGCGATGGCTATTTCCAGAGCCATAACTGTTGACAGATGGGAGATGTCTCATAAGCACTTTTTAAAGATTAAGACAACTGGGCATTTTATTGCTTTACGTAGCTCAACTTGAGCTGCTTCATGCAACTTATAACCTTTTAGTAATTAATCCCTCATCCTGGTTCTGTATGTTAGCAATTTATTGAGATGACACACAGGCCGAGATAACATTTGCATATCAGATATTATGTCAACAGATATTAAATAACATGTTCTCTCTTAATTTGTAAAACAGCTTTTCTATTAAGCAAAAATAGGAAGTCCAAGTGACGTTCAAGCTCCACTAATGGGCACTCATTTCTTCTCCCCAGGCACAACACCTGGTCTTCAGAAAGAAGGGAACCAGGTCACATGCTTCTAAAAACCTAGACAAAGTACATTTAACTCTATAGTATAAAGATAACTCATGTTTCCTACTTACTATTCAACCTTAGATATACTTCAGACCTCTTCCAATGCAATGTAACTTAGTGAAAACGAAGTTTATCCAGCACTGGAGCAGTGGGATGAGAGGAGAGTAAGAAAAAGGTAAAACCCATGGGTTGAAGTAAGAACAGTTTAACAATTGACATAAAGTAAAATACTCTAATAAAAGGAAAAAGAGAGAGGAACAAAATGCCAAAACCTCTTAAGTGGTTCACAATACCTTTGCTCATCACCCACTGATCGATGCCCACCCAGCCCCCAGCAGTTGACTGGCCCCTCCCAGGAAAGTCCCCCCAGTTTATATACTGAGCATGACATTTTATGGTATGGAATATCCCTTTGGGCAGTTTGGGTCATCTGTCCTGGACATGCTCCTTTATAGCTTCTTGTGCACTTGCTCATTGTCAGAGCATGGGAAACTGAAAAGTCCTTGACTTAGGGGAAGCACTACTGAGCAAGAGCTAAAAACACCAGGGTGTTATTAACACCGTTCTCATACTGAATCAAAACAACAGCTCTGTACCAGTTACTAGGAAGAAAATTGACTCTATCCCAGCTAAAACCAGGACAATCCCAAAAGTCAAACCCAATGTTTTCATCTACCTCTGTCTTAACTTCTCATGACAGCTACTACATTAGTGAAATAAGCTAATTACCATGCATTACAATCTGGGTTATCAAGTGCATATTTACAGTGTAGAAGCTCTGTTTGTTTTAATGCAGAGTCAGTTTGCATATACATTGCACCTTCTGTTCAAGAATATTAGGCAGAGACACATCAACTCCTTGAAAAATTGTTCTACAGCCAGGAAAAGTAAGAAATAGATGAATTAACTTTCTAATGCCTTGTCAAGTTTTTCGTTACTTGGTTTTAAGGGCTTTGACTGAGATCTTCCTGATGTTTAGCAGTGCTAAGCTTCCCATGACTTCACTGAAGTCCACATCCTTAGCAACTCTTAATGCTTTGCATGCAAAGAATTGTGACATTCAAACTCAGAGATCAATTTTTTAAATTAAATTGTTTGCTCTCAGCAGTTGACAGGCAGAGTAAAATAAAACTGGGAGGCTATGGCTCACATTTGCCTGCTCTGTTAGCAGCAATTCTATGAACTAGAACTATATAAAATTGTAAGAACAATATAGTAGAACTAACTCCTACGTTTTCCTTGGGTATCTATTAAAAAAAAAAAAAAAAAAAAAAAAAAAGCTTTTTGGTGAATTTTTGAAGCTTTCAAAAAACACTTCAGGTAGTGAGGCAGACAGATGCTGCCAGCAAACTTCAACCACCAGAAGATCTCCCGTACATCCAAACATCCAACACTACAATCTTACACTGTGGCACTGACATAAGAGAAATGGGCAAAGACCCAAGAAGCAGCGCTATATAGGGTCCTAGAATTATAGTAATGTAAATGGCCAGTCTTCGCGAACGAAGAACCGGGGAAGGTCTTTCCACCTTCCAGCCTGCGCATTGGATTTTTTAGGTGAGACACAGTGTGCGCGGAACTGAGCCCACCCTTTAATCCTGAGGTTCATCTGCCGGGGCCAAGCACGCTTGGACGGTGGCAGCGAGGTCCTCAGGACGTAGATGGATTGCCTTATGGGCTAACGAGCTCCATCTGCCCGGGGAGGGGCCCCGACCGGGAATCAAACCCGGGTCTCTGCAGTGACAGTGCAGTGAATTTTCCCCTGGACCACCGGGGGCTCCCATAGAATTATAGTATACTACTGTGGAAAAGCAAGTTGCCAAAGCTGACTGCTGTGTAATATAAAAGTAGTATAATTTGGAAAAGCCCAGTATAGGAAGTGAATCTACCCTGAATAAGCCTGCTGTTGTCTTCTGTATTAAATAGAGACTCAGTGGGCCTCAGACAAAATCAAAACCACTACTAACAGGATCTACAAACTCTCTCATGTAAAAGCAAACTCAGGAAATCCTAACTCAAAATTTCTAGGTTACACCTACTTAGGTGTTCATAATTTTAAAATTTTCCCAGAATGTCATGATACAGATGAAACAGAAAGGCAATCAGAAAAATTAGTAAGACTACAAGTAAAAGTACAGCAGACACAGATAGCCTGTTCTTCTACCACTAGTTATAACTGAATACACATAAAGGTGTGCAATGTGCTCCCTTTAGACTGCAAATGAGCTGATTGAAGCAGGAACCTTTAATTTCATGCTTTTTCCTCCACAGAAATACAAAATATCATAAAGATAATAATCTCAAATCCCCAGGCTTTTTCTACATTGGTGTTACAAACTTTTCTTAGGTAACTAACTCAAAGTTCCTAGTTTACAACCAGCTTCAGACCAGCAAAGTAGTACGTCTTGCTTCCTGCATGACAAACACAACCTGACTGAATCCCTAAACCTACAGAAGCACTTGACTTCTTTCTCGGCAAGATGATGCATGATACTATTGTATGCTGTTAAGAACCCATGTCGTTGTTTATACATCTTCACACAACCAACCAAAAATCTAGTGTCCAGCAGGGAAGGGTCCCTAGTGTCTCTATAGGAACAGGATGATCCTTTGCATCATCTATTTCAGTAAGAAGTTACATTGCTGTAAAGGTAATCAATCCACAGAGATGTACAGCAGTATTCATCACAGAGTACATCAATCGTGTTACTGAAACACTTCAGGGAGGACTGCGTAAAAGAAAAATCACAGTACTTTGAAGAGAACTCTCTCCTCCCCCCCACCATGAAATCTCACATCAGAAGCATTCATCTCAGCTTCCAAATTATAAATATGCTTAGAAGAAAAGATTAGGTTCAGTTAATTTTCACTCTCACTTATTTACCAACACTCAAAACATATTAAGAATATTTTGTAATTCTATAGATTTCTCTTTTACAAAAATTCAAATAAACACTAGCAAAAAATGTAACCATCTTCAATTTACAGAACAGGAAACTGGAAAGTTTTATGGTGCTTATAAATTATACTGCCTGAGCTAAACTGAACTCAGCTGCTTTGTTTTCTGACCTTTTTCCCCAACCATCAATGTGTGTATTCCTCTCTTAAGAGACTGTAATTCCGAGAGTTCTCCCATACAATTCTGCTCTTCAGAAAGAGCAAGAGCTATCTGAAACTTAATTTTTCAAAAGAAAACAAAATTATTGTGTTTATGCATCTATGAAAACAGGTTCAAGAAACAGCAAATGCTATTTGTGGATTGTTTACCAACAATGAGAATTGGTGAGTTACATGAATGCTTAGAAGAATACAGAGCACAATATGAAAGCTGTGCTCAGTCTCTGGAAGCCCTCCAGAAGACCACGCACATCAGCCTGCTGAGCAAAATCAACACCTTTTCATAAGAACATATCTTGAACAAAAGGGCCAAAGCAGCAACAAAGGAAAAATACCAATTATCAAGTATAATAAACTTTCTATTGCTGAAGACTGAAACCGCAGCCAAAGATACTTTCAGCTATAGGAAGATACACTCACTTTGATTAGAATGAAGAATGAGACTAAAGGACAGAAATTCATCAGTCTCAAAAAATTTTCAGCTGAGATTAATTTTATTAATTAAAAAAGGGGGCGGCGGGTAGATAAGAGTACCTGCATGCTACATTACAGCAAAAAGTGGCACGAGTTCTGTAGCACACAGGCAGTGGGTGGTGGCAAGAGAAGAACAGTATCTGTTTAATTGTGTCAACATGGTACATCAGTTGAGTTCTTTGCACACTCAGAAGTGCCAAATGGTGGTTGGTAAGTATTAGAAAAAGAAGAATCAAAAGTTGAATGTAAGCATTGCAAAATGGTCATAAGAATTACCGAACATGAATCACTATTATGAAGAAGCTTCAAGTGCAAGAAGAAATTCTACCACAGCATATAATAACCTACCTTAGAGGAGACTGGTGGGAAGAACAAGACAAAAACTGAAAAGGCCATTGAAAAGGCCAAAATTACCTGGCATCACTTAAGTTTCAAATTCAGATGGTCCTCTTCAAGACTGTTCCCCAACCACACTAGCTGATGTCAATATTTTAGAAAATGTTCATTCTTACTGGTACTAGGTGTGTTCAAAAAGAAACAGAGACTTCAGGCATACACAGTACCATCTAGACCACTGAGAAAAAGTATTACAGAATGGCAGGGAAATAGCATGCAGTAGATTTCCTCTTGAATCTCTACTGAAAGAGCAAACATGACAGCAAACTAGAAATGCGAGTGTGTTGAATGCCTGTTTATAAAAGGAACACTGAGACTTTTTACTCTCTAATAGTTTTTATTCCCCAGAAATGCAAATTCAACATCTGTAAGACACTCAGTTAACTAATGTGGCTAAACTATATATTTGGTGGGAAGGGGTAGAAGAATATCAAGATTCAAATTTCCAAATAAAACAAAACGGATTTTAAGTACCAAATTTATTGTAAGCAATGCAATAAGGTTGGGAAAAAATATTCATATGAGACTTCATATGAGACCATCCTACCCTTCAGTTTTTCACCTGATTGGCTTTGAGAACATTTTGGTTTTTAATTACTTTGCTCCAGTTGAAAATTATTGCTCTTTCCCTATCAGACCTGGAAAGGCTGTTTACTCCTGTAGCTTAGCACATCTAATAGCTTCATTTTCATGTCATATGGTCATTCAGACATTCTCCTGCCAGAGAAGCACATTTTTACATAAAAGCACTCAACTAGTGTCTGTTCAGTTTTGCACTGTCCATCAAATCAGCAGCTTGTATTTGCATCCCCAATCTATACCAGAGGTGGATGATACTGAGAGATTACATCCATTTTTTTTGAGAAGTTTCTGATACCAATAGGAAAAGAAAAATGGCTGATCAGGCAGAGGCTTGAAGAGGCAATGCTGTATAGAACACCGAGAAGATCTGAGGACCACTTCTACTTATAAAATAGCTGATTTAGATTGTCTCTCAGACGAGGGGTACCTCAAATGAATGAGAGAACTGTGCAAGCTGCAAACAACAAGATGTTGTCACCAATTAGTTCAGTTACTAACTATCAGGGTGAAGCCACTAATATTAAGACAGTCTCTGAGAAATAAGAGGTTAAAACAAAATTGTAAAAGAAATTTCATAACCCTAGCATTAGGAAACCAGGAACCATAGAAGGAGTGGTAAATTGGCTGAAGATAGGGCATATACTGATTAGGTAGAGCATTCTTCAAAAGATAGCAGCATTCTTCAAAGAGATTACAACTCAGCAAATCCTAGAATGAGCCAAAAGGACAACTTGACTCTATTATGCCTGCCAAAACTACCTTAAAAGGAAAAGGTATGAAGAAAGTTCAAAAGTGTACAGCGATGAAGAAGAGCAAACGACCACTGCCCATGATGAAGATTACAGGAACTCCCACCTCTAAACCTCCCCAAATTGAAGACTCCGCCTATATATGAATATTACAAGTAAATGTTGCAATGTTATGAATATGCATGTAAAGATGTTGTAACTCACACTCAAAACTGTATAAATAGGTTACACTGATTGTACCCGACAGAGTCTTTTGTCCAGGGCTACCTGGGACTCTCCAACGCGTTGCAAATAAAATACCTCCTGCTTAGAGCATGAAACTTTGTCTCTAAGTAGTCTCTTATGCTCGATTGGGGCAAAAATTCGGCATCAAGGGTGCTGACAGCAGAAATGCCCCAGCCCATTTAGATAAACCTCAGTGAAGAGAAGCTCTGTCCAAATGATCAGACAGAAAAAATTGTAAATGTCAAAACATTTAAGCATAAAATAAAGCTAGTAAAGTCTTGACAACATTTTAGAGAAAAGATAAGCTAAACCTAACAAATAGGTCAAATCAATAATACGACTGAACGTCAGAAATATCCATCATTCCAACCTTTATTTTCAGCAAGTTCTGCTCTAAAAATTAAATCCAATATGTATCAGCTTTAGCCAAATGTCCAAAGGAAAAACTATTTTAACTTTTGCTTCTGTCCACTCAGTCTGGTAGTAGGTGCATGGCTATGATGGATTCTTTCTCCATTGCCTGAGAAGAGGAGCAAGACATACAAGTACCATGAGAGTCTTGTCCTTCTGCAAACATTCCTGCAGTTCAAGAAAGAAAGTAGCACAGCAGTATGGAGGACTCCTGTCACCCCCTGCACACATCCAAATTACTGTAAGAATAAGCACAATACAAAGATCCAAGCCAGTCAATCAGCAAACACTCTCATTTTCAGGAATCTAGATTAAAGAATATTTAAATTAATTTAGCTCTGTAATTTGCCCTTTTGGCCTCATTTAGGCCTGAAAGCACCTCACAGTAGCCCACAGCAAGATGCAAGTGGCAGCAGTACTGGTCAGTAAATTTTGGACACTGGTGCCCTCCATACTGAAACAAGAAGTGCCAGTTCTGCAAAGGGTTGTGAACTGGAGAGGATGGACCACAGAAGCACTTAGGTATTGACTGCAAAATGGAAGTCAGGACTTAGAGGCACAAGAGCAGCAAATAGACATGGGCTTCTTTCTTCAGCATACAAATCTGCCTTTCCACCACAGCTAACCCAGCTTTTATCTCAGGAGGGACTACGTTTTGCTTCGTGGATATAAATTGGACTGTTTCTCAGCTGAGCAAAAGGGTTGTTTGTGCTATGTGTAATGTACAGAGAAGCATAATGATTACATATATTATAAACCTGCTAAAAAGCAAATGACTATGTTTCCTTTCCAGCATTATTTATTGGAACTAGAGAATACAGGAAGGTACTACCTAAAACCAGATGTTATTTTGTACACTTGGTATACTGTGGGTGAAATTTTAGAGAGAAAACTAGCAGCAGTTATTGAAGCTGAATGGAGCTGATGATTTCTGTCCCAGTCTTTAAACACTCTCTGCCTTGTTAGAGTGATCTTGAACATTACAGCATGACACAGCCTGACTTCAAGCACTTCCTGACAAGTAGATTTGCTTCTTGCAAGACTTGAGCAGTGTTTAAACACCAGAAGGGCACACCACTTATAACCCAGTATTCGCTTATTCATTCACTATTGCTCAAAGATCACAAATTATAGTTTAATACCATCAGCAGAAAGAATTACAACCTTACTTTCTGTCAGTAAACCCTAAACCCTGACAGAACATATCCAATTTCCGGGTGCTTACCATTACAGCTAAGTGACTAAAGTGACAGGAAAGTTACAAGTGACTGAACACAGGGACTCAGGCTGACCTACCTTTTCATATCTGACTGTAAGCTTCTTGTTAACAAACCCAGAACCGTATTCACATGTATCATTAATGCTGATAAACTGTAATTAGACCTGGCAAGTATCTAGTTCAAAGAGAGCAGCAAATACTAGGTGTCTCACCAAATGATGCAGTGTTCCCGCCTCCCGTTCAAACAGTCTTTGCTACAGAGGCTCCAAGCACTGTTGGGCAGACAACGAGAAAAGTTCCCACACAATTTTCTGTATCTTCAGGGAAGCTATACAAACAACCATACCAGCAAAGAGACCGTGATTCCTAATTCTATATATTTCCTGACATTTCTGCAGCCTTCAAAGCCTTTATTATTAACCAAGGTCTTATCTCTTTGGGGAGGTAAATATCACTCATTCATTTACACATAAAATCACCAAGTTTGAACAAGGTCAGTTTCAGAGGAGCCAGGACCAGATTAATACATTTTTCTGGGCAGAATGAGTATTACGATCATATGCACTGACCTCCACAACATAGGCCACAGCACTTCAGCCAGTAATTTCAACATGGGGATCATAACTCCAGTTTGAACTAGAGTTTATCTTTTAGAGAGACATTCAGTCTTGATTTAGAGACTTCAGTGGATGGAAAACCTACCATCTGACTGGAAGAATTGTTTCAGTGATTCATTACCCACACTGTTAAAGATGGGTTCCTTATTTTAAGGCTCAATTTGCCTAGCTTTCACTTCCAGTCATCAATCCTCATAACACATTTTCTGCTCAGAAAAGATTAAGAAGCAGTCTACAATCAGAGATCTCTTCCCTGAACAAGTCTGTAGGCTGTCTTCAATTCCCCTCTTAACCTTCACTTCTATAAACTGTAGAGTGAGTTTATTTAGTCTCACTATGCAAGTTATGACACTCCTAAGGAAGTAAGATATCACATTGTTGTTATAGCCTCCTTCTGAACCCTTTCCAGTTTACTAGGAAATGTTCCTTTTGATGCAAAGCACAAAACCTTCAATCCTTACTTTGTTAATGGTCTCCAATGTCACATCCAAGGTAATGCCAATGCATGAATATTCCACTGCTTGTACAGCCCAGTTTTCTCAGCTACTGAATTAGAGGGAGCATATATTCAACCATCTAAACAAGTCTCAGCTCCTTTTTCAGAAGCAGTGCTTCCAAAGTAAGCACTGGTCTCTGTCCTCAGAAACAGGAATTTTCCACAGACAATTAAGACAATAAATGCCCAAAAGAGACTACTTCACCTGTTATTCAAAAAACCTAGGTTGATTGATTTTCCCACATAACTATTTTTCTCTTCATTGCCTGTTTGATATTTTTAACAGGTATGTCCTTTATCTGCCCATTACTTCTTCAGTGCTCTTGATCAATTAACAAAGTAGTGCATGTATGGCACACATCATCCACCCTGCCATCTTTCCCCTTCCTCAAGGGTATCACTGCAACAGCTATTAACCAACACTCCAGTTTATTTTCCATTGCGCAGACTTTACAAGAAATAAGAAGTAATATTTTACAATTAACTGATTCACTTTTAAAACATATTTTGTAATAAATATTTAGGCCTCAGAGGCTAAAAAACCATATACACATCATACACTATACATGCAGGATATTCTGTTATCACTGACACTGAACTATTCTAAGATCATAACTGGCACTTTTCCAAATACAGAGTAGTATATTTGCTGATTACCACTGCTTTGTCTGCACAACAAGTGATCCCTTTATATCTTCATCTCTCACACTCCACAGTGAAATCTTCCTTTAATTAAATAAATCTTTCAAAATTTAAACTTATTCACCCTAATGAAGTTTTTGGTGAGGTATTTTTTTTTATTGTGTTTGTTTAGTTTTGTTGTGCTGTTTTGTTCTGTTTTGTTTTTTAAACAAACCCACATGTAATTCCTATAGCTTCCTTTTTCAACTCCTTGAACTGAAGCAACCAATTTGAACCAATTCCTATTGCCTTCTTCCCCACTCCAAAAAGACCAGACTCTGTAACTCTATCATTGCACACTTAAGTATCACACAGAAAGGCACAAGGACTTCAATTTTCACTATGCATAAAGAATCTCAGTGAACATTTTACTCCATCACCCTTGTATGTCCCACCCACATAAAATGAAGGAAAATACAAATCATTCCTAAAAACACGCTCCTTCAATATAATAAGAAATGCTCATGGTTTTATAGCCACATACCCCAGATTTGTTCTGTTCACTCAATCGCTGACAAACGCAACATTAACCTGTTATCTAGTTTTCTCCAGAAAGAAATTCTTCAAGCCTCCAAGTCAGAAAGAGATCTTAGGAACATTGGTGGCCCAAATGCTGCACATCTAGTGACCAATGCATATATAAAATCTTCTTCTGTGGGAAGATTTCTTCAAATGCTACCAAGTTTCAACTACTTTATGCCCATTGATGAAAAACTTTAGTAACATTATAAAAAAACCTACAAAACATAAATAGCAGAGATACAGATCCGGTTAACAATAGATCATCAGTCTCTATGCAAGAACCCAGATACTACAAGTTTTTCCCACTAAATACTCAAGAGAGCTACATAAGGTGCCTTCGTTTTGGCTTCCACATCCAAACCCATTACCATGTTTCCCATTAGGCTGTTCTAGTCACAGTACACGCAGAAAATAAAGAACCCTTGCTCCCTGATGGCAGAGGTGCATTTAGGCTCTCAAGGAAGAGCTCCCAGACAGAAGCCAACAGCCCATTTTTGCAGTAAATAACAAGAACTAAATAAGAACAGCTTACCATCAGGAAAAGGTGAGGGTAAGTACAGTTATTCTTCGTAGCAAACAGACTCATATTGGAGTTCACATTTAAGACATATTCAAACTCAAGGAGACTTTCTGAAATCAAGTTATCTTATTTTTCCCTAAGATAAGCTTCAAAGACAACAGAAAGAATTTCTACAGTGTGATGACCTGTAATATACCAGTGTCATAATGATTCCTGCTGGCTTTACACTTTATGAATGTAGGATCACAGCCACAAATGCTGTTTATACATTGAAGAGAAGGGGCACTTTCCGACAAAGACGGACAAATTCCTCCTTTCAATTCTAATGTTTCATTTTCTCTTACTTTCAGAAACCTAAACTGATCCAGTAATATTGACCTTTTATAGCAATATTTTACATTTTTCACAGCTTACAAATTCCTTATTTCGCAGGTCTCATGAATCAACATACAAAGAGGGCACCTTTCTTCCAAAGTGCTAACCGGTGAGATATTTTCCCTAAAATCATAATAGAGGTTTCACATCCCAATAGCAAATATTCTTACTAGTCATCTAACTATCTAAATCTCTTTTCAATGTTTCTTTGCCTCAGTATTTGTGACAGAAAGGCACACTAGCTAATTATGCATTCATTTGAAATATTTTTCTTTATGTAGGTGCCAGAGAGGAAAAGACCAAGATTCATGTATATCTTTTTCCTTACAAGCTTTTTTTCCTTTGGATTTCAGTCTCCATTTTGTGTTAGTTTTCCTCCTTCCCTATGTTAAAAACTGCTTTACCTGCTTCTTGGTCACCTTCTCATTCATTCTCCCTTGCCTTCTTGCATTCATCCTCTTTGGGATAAACCACCTCTCTCAATATCAAGAATGATTTCCTTAGACTCTTTTCATCCCCATATATACATGTTACTTAGCAGAAGATGGGGAAAAACACATCTCTTCAGAAACACTCTGAGTTCGGGGTGGGGAGGGAGTGTGTGAAAAAAAATCACTTCCACTGATAACATACCACAGAGCCTCTCATGCTACTGTCTGCCTGAATGAAATCAGTGACACATGAAAAGGAAAGAAGAAAAGGCAGTGTAGACTTCATGCTCTCAGGTAGGGCTGCCTTTTCTAAAACAGCCCTCTGAAATATGCCATTTCAGCTGTAATACAAAGAAAAATGTACAAAGCATTGCTTCAGCTGTGTGCCTCAAGTAAATCAGGAAGTTTCATGTGTGCTGTGACACAGCAGCTTCAGTGCTGCCAGTCTACATCACAAGGCGTAAGGAACACAGAGCCCCGAGCACACTTCTTATATTGCACATGTAATTGGTTAATGTCCTTGTGATTTCAAGGGACTTTTAAATCCCTAGTGTAAATACAAATTTTAAGACAAACGTGCTGAAGTTGGTGATGCATTCAGATACAGTGTGTTTCTAAACAGATGTTTCATAGCTTAAAGGGCAGTTAAAAGCAGAAATTACTAAGTCCTGTCTCATATGGGAGGTCAAGATAGATCATAATGGCGTCTTCCTGCCTCAAAATATATTATGTAAAGCAGATGATAAGGCTTAAAGACATACCAGTAAAGATGAACTCCTGAAAACAGAAGATCACAGACAATTCAATGTCTATGTTTTTTTGCTGGAGACAGCTGACTCAGTAGAAATAAAATTTGTTTTTCATGACCCATCTGTGCTGATGGGAATTGTATGACTTCTTTAAGTCATTGTCCCAGCCCTTCATAGGGAACCTCAATTGCTCCAATACCTTGTACCCCACTGACCACTCTTGCTATGATTTTAAAATCACACGGAAAAAAAACTTCAACTTACCATTTGAGACTAGCACTGAAGCATAACAGCTGAATTTGATATTTGCTCTTAGTCACATATTCCCATTAGGACAATACTGTTAACAGTTCAATCACTAAACCTGCAAAACCTCTTTGTAGCAATACTTTTCACAGAACCCTATTAGCAGAGATTCACATTCTTCACTGTCCTTCTTAGTTTGTGACTAACACTGAAGTACTGAAGTACAGGCTTATGAGCAAAATTGTCTACTCAATTTGAATGCCCTTCTAAAGCAGGGACACAGTCAAATTTGAAGTGTGAGACAGCAGACTGTCCTCAGTGCTTTTCCAGGCAGGCTTAGATTATCAAAACTGGTATTTAGCTCTTGACATATATAGCCTTAGGAGTATTGAACACAGTACATCTCCTGTCAAAGACAGGAGCTGGAAAACCACCCTACATTTTGGAAAATGTTGATTTCTTGTCAGGTCCCCTCTTTAGGTGGAATATTGTGGTATTTTATTTTTAATTTATTCATCATCCTCTAAATGCTATAAATGAAAGATTACAAGGTTGCAATTAAAATATTCAGTGTCAGTACATAATGAAGAGCCAGATTCCTGCTGAAAATAAATATTTTTTAGCAGCAGTAGTTCAGCCTTTGGATTATTTTTTCAATGTTCATATAACGGGGAAGATGCTAACAGATACCACAGTTCAGTGTTTAGCAAGCAACAGAGTGCCAAGAATTGTCATTAGGTGAACTATTAAACCTGGTGTTTATTTAAAAATAAAAGGCTAAAAAATATTCACTCCTGATGAAAATCTCTCTGCGTTACCACCCACCAACATTTTTGGCAGTGGTTTTGGTGGAAGTAGAAACACAGTCTTAGAACCACCTTGAAAATACAGGACATGCAAGCTCAGCTGGGTTTTTCTAGCTATTTACGGAGCAATTAAAATGGCTTCTTTCTTCTGTACCCTTGGTGCAAACAAATCAATAAAAACATAAAAAGATTAGAAGACTGAAAAACCAATGACTGACTGACTTGCAGGATACATAGATTTTGAAAAGACTCAAAAACATGCAGAACCATTAAGGCCAATACACCAAGTGATAGATGCACTCAATGAACACGCATAAACTGTACAAAGGAGCATTCAGCAATTGCAGCAGAGAAATTCTAAAGACAGAATCTCTCCCAGAAGTCAGGAGATAAAGAAAAATCGTTCCAATCTATAACACAAATTACATGCACACAAACATGTTGTGTTTTTGAGTATGATTTCCTTTTGGCTGCTGCCTTACCAACGTGGCTTTGTATGTTCAGATCAAAGTAGCAGCTGCCAGACCTCTCCTATTATTTGGGATTATTTACAGAAGGGCAGAGAACAACTATTCTCAAAGTACACAAGGGCTCCAAAACAAACAGGTTAAAACCAAGCTGAGCAAATTTGGAAGCCAGTTTGCCAAATGTTACACATTATACAACCAGAGCAGAAGTGCAAGGCCTCGTTCTCTCTGCTCTGCCTTGAGAATAGTTGTTCACTTAAAAAAAAACAAATCAAAAAAAACCAAACTAATATTGTATTCTCGTGACCAGATAACCCTCCCTTTTCAAATACTTCTGATGATTCCTTACAGTGAAAAAATGATTGCTCTCTACTTTTAGACATTTAAAATGCACCTTGTCAAAACTAAAACTTCTTTCTTTATTTTTAGATCTTTTACCTTCCCTTGTTATTCAAAACTGACCTTTTATCTATCTCTTTCTATCTCCTCACACATAATTTAGTCTCTTCTGATAAAAGCTATCTTCCTCTGCATTTCCTTCCTGCCTCTTTTATTCGGCTAAGATACCATGTCTTTTCAGACCTCATTCAAGAACATATTTCATTCTTTTATACAGGACACACATTACAATTCTTTTCCTGATAATACTTGTCTTTGTGCTTCTGACTCAAGTTCCAAAGGAATATTGCCTTTTTACTCCAGTAAGAAACAAGATCATATTCCAATTACATGAGTGGCTCTAGGCCTTATACATACCAACATCTGTCTCTCTGTAACTGTATATGGAATGAAATGGCAGGATACACAGTTAAAACCAGAAAAATTTTGATCATATGTATAGAACTGATAATCACATCAGCACTCATGTATAACATGAGATGTCTATGCCGTAACTACATAATTAGAAAAAAAAAATTAGTTTGAATCCATTTTAGTTTCATCTCATATTCAAAGACAAGAACTTCACCAAGGCTGTGAAGTTTAATGTCAGTGGTGTTTCCCTGACCTCCTGTCACTTGCCAAGGTAACCACAGGAGCTACAACTCTGACATTTCCAAGAGTGCAAAGAAGAAAGCCATCTGAATAGCTGTTCAGTCACAGCTGTAATGATAATTACCAGTGCACAGGCCAAAGGAAACCACACTGATGTAAAACTCATCAAATCATTTCACAGGTTAAACAGATCATACTGACATTGCATAGGGTCAGCATCATCAATCACCTTTTATTTAAAGAACTGATTATTTTTAGGACACAATCAAATTTTAGTTTTAGTATTTTCTTCCTACAGCAACTAAGAAATTGCCATGTCTGTAAGATAGCTCTCTAGTTCTGACATGCAGTAATGAAAGAAGAAAAACATCATATGGGAGAGCATCATAAACCAGGTAACCTGTTAGCCAGTCTGCAGATATTGCATCCTTCCAGAACAGTGAGGTATGTAATGATGTGCGAGAACAATATAATTTCTTAATGACAGCCTCATTATTCTGTCCTAATTATTCTGTCACTTTTATGGAAATTATGACTGAGTCTGAAGTACAGTGCATAAATCCCAAGCCTGTAAACCCATACATACTAACCATGTTTACAGCAGTCCAGTTATTGTTGACGCAGGAGACTGAGCATTTGTTTTATTGCTCTTTAAGGTCCAGGTCCATCATTTTGCACTGTTTCTGAAGATGAAGGCACTGGTATAAGACACACAATTATCTCTTTCAATGTGCTTTTCTTAACAAATGCAGGTAATTCAAAGCAGAGGACAGAGACAACTGCTAATAATACTTTCAAATGTCATTGTAAGATTTTATCATCTATAGATATAACATTGCACATTTATTCTTGTAAATATGTCCATATCTTCCTGCTTATTTAAGTTCATTTTCTTCATCCCAGTTTAATCTGGTCTTTTTTTTCCTATTTGTAAGTGTGATATTTTTTACTGAATTGATGGTATCTGTATCTAAATCCATACATCCAAAATTACCCATATCCCATGGATGTTGATTTCTTTCAAGAAATTAATTGCCACACATGAAAGGGGAAAATTTCCTTGCTGTGATTCCACCAAATCACACCAACCAGAAAATCTGGCTTTTAGTATTTTGAAAAATGTTCATATTACATCCTTTATTACTGTAATGCTGTGGGTAATAAACAGGAATTCATTATTCTTTCATATGAACTAAATATGTTTGCACAATACCTTTGTAGTGATGATATTAAAGGCATTACAGACATTCATGACTTCAGTTCCTAAAATTTTCTGGCAAACAGGTGATTATTATTAGCTGCACACGACTGGAAAGATGAAATGTAGGTAAATAAATGACTTGCCCAAAGTCTTGCTGCTGCAGAGTTGTAGAGATTATTACCTGGGGACTGTTGTGGTGATGTTGATTTGAGAAGTCTATCCAAAGCCTCAAGGAGAAATGTCACAGCAATGCTCCTGACAATTAGCCAAGTGGGCTCTGAATTGTCCACTGGAGGAGGCTGACTTTGCTTGCAGCTCCCTCTTCCCTACAAGACCTTAGTCCTTTTCACTGACTAAAGAAAGACTAGTCTCAACAAACTAAATGTTCCTTAATTTAATCATTAGGCTAAATGTGAACGCTTATACTCCTTCTATGTCTTTTGTCCTTGAACTCATTTAGACTAAAATCTTCAGAGCAGATTCTGTCTCTAAAATGTCCTGATCATATATGGATATTGTTCTTATCAGCAAGAACTGAAAAAAGGATTTTATGAGTACAGAACAGAGGCATTTAATACAAAAACACAAGTAGTGCTATCCTTTGCTCGAGGGCATCAGGAAGATGTTTTTATCAAAACAAGGACAAACTACCTACCTACATACTGGTATTTCTTTACCAGTATGTCAACATACTGGTATTTCTCCAGTGTTCGAATAGATAGTAATTACTATGTAGTAATCAGGTTCTGGACATCAATTGGTTGACCTACCAAAACTGCCTCATCCTTTTAAAATAAAAATATTCTTGTCTTTCTTGTCTCTGGATATACAAGAGCTGGCCACAATAGAAGGCTGTGGAAGTGAGTTAGGACTGGGGAGCACTATCTGGGATGAGAGACTCCATCTCTAGCCACTGCAGAGATCCTAGAAGCTATAGACAGAAATCTCAGTGCATGAAGAAAGTAAGTTTGGCATGTGGGTCAACCAAACAGGAACAGAAGTGCGGCAGTGGACTGGTGACTAAAGTGATTTAGAACAAGTGTCTCTATAGAGCAACATATAGCACAACATTTGCAGTTCCACAGCACAATTACTCTTTATTACCTGCTCACTAATAGTGTTCTTATAAACTAATAAAAAGCAGAATAATGTGCAACACTAATCACCACCTGATTTTCCATTATGAGAAACAAGAGTGAGTAAGAATGCATAATCTTTCTTTTTGTTCGTACTTTCCTCTCTCCTGAAAATTGCATAGTAGCAGCAGAGCTGAATAGCTGCAAGAAAGCTTTCCATCGCTGTCAGAAGTGCTTAGATAATGGTGCTGTATTAGGGCAGAGCTGAAAGCCCATGATGTCACTGCTACTGCTTCTGCACCTTCTGTCCTTCAATAATTCCACGGGGATAATAACGCCACAGCTATTGCAGTCTTGTAAGTATTAAATCATCAGTATAATACTCAAAAGATAAAAAGATGCTTAAGAACTCCTCAGAAAGGATTTTTAATTTTAGGTTCAAATCTCAATCCACAATGAAATAGAATCAAATATCCTTTCAGTGCTGTGATCAAAATAGAGATGCCAAAAGAAAGCAGTGCCTTTGCCCATCTGCAGACTAAGCTACTATTTCTCTACAAAAAAAAAAAAAAAAAAAAAAAAAAGGTAAGTGGTTAAAATATTTTACTATACATCCTTCCTTTAGTTTATCATAACTGGAGTTCTATAAGTTTCTCTAAATTCTCCTGTACTCCCAAAGCTCTCAGGAAAATGATGTTTCTGTTACATTTCTGGTCCAATCAGAATAAGTGAAAGCAGAAATCTTACATGAAAACATGTTCATGTTTGCCCATGGAGGCTCAACATGACACGGATCCCCAGAGGTAAATCTGTAACACGTTTAAGCATACATTTTTGCATTCAAAGTTAAGTGACTGAGAGTCTCAGACTTCTCAGACATAGATTATTCAGGTCAAGATGTTTGAATCCAGTGGGAAAACCTGATCCATGAGGTACATTGCATGACTCAGAAATTATCAACAGGACTTGCAATAAGCCTGCCAACATGAAGACATACCTGTACCAAGAACTTGCATTTATTTCATTTGCCTCACAAGAGGAAAAAATGATACAGAACTTCTTGCCATACTTTCAGTTCTGAAAATTCCTCCTTAGTATTTGGGAGTGGATCTCTTAAGGACATGGGCCTTAAGATTTGACTCTACACAAATGCTGAGCATCTAAAATCCTGTGAAATTTGACAGGGGATGACTAGGCTCAGTACCTCTGCAAATTAGAGTTGAAGTAGAAAAACATCTTAATAACCTCCTAATGGACTGCTGAAAATCATAGTTTCAGCAATCAGGATGACAGAAAACTGTCTCTTTTCCCCTAACAGCAGAGAAATAATTGACAACACTGAAAATTAAAAAAAAAGGCGCAAGAAAAAGAAATAGATTTGTATTTTAACCCCATTTGAGGGAATTGGACAAAAGGGCTTTGCTTGGAAGGGCAAAGCAGAAAAACACCTCTCTCAAAATTAAGAAATATATTTCCTTATGATGCATCAAAGTTTACCTGAAAGAGAAAGTATGTTTGACTTTTCTGTTTCCCATAGTAAGTGAAATGGCTGGCACTCATGCAGAGGAACACTTTCCCACAATCTACCCCACACACTCACACTTTGCAATTTCATAGAAAACATTCTCCATTTGGCTCTATAAACAAATTTCAGAGCCCAAGTTCCACTGTCCTGTTTTCAGACAGTTCCCTTGTTAGAGTCACTGTGCAGTGGTGAAACACACTGATTTCCTAAAATTTACCTAGACTCAGCTCAAAAAATTTCAGACTGGATTCATGGTAAAGCAAAGCAAAAGATCTTGTAGAGATTTAAAGCCCTTTTTATTTTTTTCTGTCATTATAAAATGAACATAAAATGCAATTCCAATAATATTAGCTTAAAATGGATTTTGTATCTATTTGCTTAATTACTTCTACTTAGAATTCTCAGACAGGTTCCAGCTGCTTCAGTTGAGGGTTTGGCTTTAAAGCAATATCATGTCTTCCATGTGCTGTCCTTGGTTTCTACAACCTATGTATTCAGATATGGCTGCCATAGTCCACTGTAATCAAATCTGGACTAATAGTCCTTTAATTATTTTACCTGAAATCAAGGCATTTGAGTATTTAATCCCAGAAACTGCTTTCTGAATTCATGCCTAGTTAGGAGTGTTAGAATATCAGCTATGCCAATATCACTGAAGCTTTTTCCAGTAGCTGGGTTTAATAAACATTTTCTGTACCTTCTTAGCCTACCTGCCTGTCAGCTGCCCCATATCTGCTCTAGGCTGTTTGAGGGATTATCCACATTTCAGTGGATATGTATTCTGTGAAATTTCCAATTTTGGGAGGTGCTAAACATTTCTGTAGGTATTCCAAATAATACATTTTATTAAGGATATTTTGAACATATTTTTACAAGCATACTTTTCTTATTACATCAAGCCTGATCTTAGTTATCATTGGGTTTCCTGAACCGTACTTTTGCAACCAGATGCAGGTGGCAGAAACAAATGTTTTAAACACAGCACATTATGTGGATTTCAGCCCTAGAAAGGAATACTGAAGTTAGGATGATCTGATTTGCTGCAGCTGTCAGAGACACAGAACAATAGTATCTGCTATGGCCTGGCAGAAGCTGAGTCCCCTCAGTCTCCGTTCTTGGGTTTGTAGCATTTAAGGTACAAAGCTTCAGCTGCACAGCATCAGCTGTTTTCATCTGAGGCAAAAAACTTCAAGGAAGCAGAGCATGTGACTGTTTGCTGTGCTGATTAGTGGTGACCTATGGTACAGTCCACACTCTGCAAAAAATACTTGCTTCCTATAGAGCATAACATATATGGATAGCCCAGCATTACTGTCAAGAACCTGTTTGCATTTAAGACCTTTTTCACACAGCTCTGCCAAAGAACGTAATCTTCACCTTTTTTACTGTCCACAAAGCACCCTGAACAAACCTCCAAACCCTTCACAGGTAGAAAACAATAACACAAAAAAAACAAAATAATCATATTGCTTTGGAGATGCTTAGGCTGCTAAGCATTTAGGCTGCTTAGCGCATGATCTGAGAACAGACTACAAAATCTCCAACTGCACCAGGAGATGGTGCTCAGTTTCCTCTGTAAGAGACACATGGACTACCACCATGAACCAGGAAAGTCTGCTTGAGCTGGGTACTGACATTGCCAGACTAAGCACACAGTTTGGTTTATAAATGATTCTCTCTATGAAGCCCTTGACTGACACAACATTCTCTGAAAAATACCGCTGTGCTGCTGGAAGAGTCACCCAGCCAGTGACGAACTGCAGAAAATCCCACTGAGTCTGCAGAGCTGAAAACTTGAAATCTACTGCACGCACGGCAAAAAAAAAAAAAATTAATGTGCTTTAAATGAATCAAAGTGTGACCAGAGAGACAAATATTATAAACTTTTATTACAGTGAGAACTGATCGATTTTATTGGTGCTGCTTTCAAAGGTAACGATGATTTAGGAAGCAAGTTTCCCTTAATATAAAATTATCCTAAGCAGAAAAATATAATATAATAAACTGGAAGTAACAAACTTTCATTCTTTCCAGTATAACAAAACACGGAACTAGATGAGGCTAGTTTTCTGTCCATCAGGAAAAAAACCCAGTGATATTACCCACACTTGTTCCATCATTATTTTGGCAATTTTAGGACTATGATCAATATTTTCATAGGACAACACAATGCTGTGGCAGAGTAGGCAATGGTAACAATGTAATTGTGGTGTATGCAATTAAAGTTACAGTATACTGGTAACTACCTGTGTATGATTTGGCCAACTGGATACTGACATCTAAAAATCTCAGTGGTCATCTACAAATCTGTTTATTCTGTCATGTATTAAAGCTCAGTCAGAGTTGCTACATGATGCTTGATGCCATCTTCCACAGTAGAATTGGCTCCATTTTAGCAGCAATAGATATTTAATCTGTAACACCCCTTATAAATGAAACTCCTGGCTTCATTCCCTATCCTACTGAACAAACTCACCTTACTAGCCTACAGGTTAAAAAAAACCAACAAGCCTCTTATATTTATATAGCTCTTTCAAGGGGTCTCTTTGCAATTAAAACATTTTTTAAATTATTTCTGTCTTTAAAAAAGAATTACAGAATTCCAGCAACATTTGAACCACGCAATGTTGCTCTTGCACAAAATGTGCAAACCCACTTTGTTCAAATTAGATCCTCTGCCGTTATAAGCTCTACAAGATGCACACATCTTTGCACATGCCAACTGGAATGTAGAGAATGAATTCAAATCTAGAACCCATCATATGCATGCAGATAGACTTGGGTTTGGGGACAATGAAATATCAAACATATGACATTTTTCCCCAACTCAGATAAGAAAGGTTTGTGGTTTTGCCTTTGGCAAATACTGTTCTTCATCTCAAAGCTAAGGGCTAAACTCCAAGAATTCACGAGGAACACCACACTAGATGGAAGATCACAACTTTAATTAAATTCTTGAATGCTGTAAGAGAATTTTTCACTAGGAGTTCCAAAGAAGCTAATAGCTTGGGGAAGGTAGCAAGAGCTTGCACTTGAAAGATGTCATGTGAGTCAAAAGCAACAGCCAGCTACATCTCTTCTTTTCCCTAGCAGTTCAAAACAGTGGGCTGAATAATTTCAAATAAGATTCCCGTACAAAGACAAAGGGAACAGAAAACACACTAATCCAAAATATGTCAGCATGCTAACAGTTTGTTAATACGCAATTAAGCCCTTACCTGAACTTACTCTTACATTAACAGTTAATTACCATAATAACTTCTCTGTTTTGTTTCAAGATTGCTGGTGATTCTGTATTCCTATTTCATGAGCAAACAAAAATAATAAGGTATCCTTGGATGACTGAAACTCCACCTGCTGATTTGACTACCATTTCATGGTCAGGCCTGTATACTGTGAAATTCACCAAGAGGAAGAAGTTATTTTTCCATAATGAAGCATGCACACATGACTGTTTAACATAGCGACTACTGAAGTGACACAAATCAAAAAGATATTTACTGGGAATATTACTTGAGAACTTCTCTCAGGCTTTCTAACTTTTCACATTCAGAATGAAAATGTTCATCATGTTTTACTAGCTAGGAATTAGTTTAGGATGATATAATGAAACCTTCACCATTGATCAGACATATCTTTGGCACCTTGGCCAGGTTCCTTCTGGCATCAAGAATCACCTTTTCTTCAAAGGAGTAGAAGATAAAGACATCAGAAAAGAAGACATTACTTCTGAAAGATTTGCTAAGAGCAAGTTTGCAGAGAAGCCACAGCAATACAAGCTTGCCATCATACACCAGTGTGCACCGGCTTGACCAAGTGAGACCATCTCTGGGAGAAAAAGGGTTCTTGTTCCCTTTGACTCATTCTGTCCTTGCACTAACAGTAAATACCTCTAAGGTGATTTTTTTCAGAGGCAGTTCACAAACCTGCAGCTCTCCTTTCCCCATCTCCCTTCAGAGTGGCCAATATTCAAACGCGGAAGCACCAAATGATATTTTTAAGTGAACTTCTTACTCATGTGCGTAATTGCAGCTCTTTGCTTCCTGAGAAAAATTTTCTAGGAGCAGTGCCTTTTGTCAGATGAACCAGCCTTGCAGTGCAAAATACAGGCAATGTGATGGGTCACAGTGGCAGGACAGTAGCAGTCACTGATGAAATAGGTGGGTGGTGTAAGGACCGTTAAGCATGGAAAACAGCTCCCTGCTGTGGAGAGGCAATTTTTCTCTGTCATTATCAACACTCTCACTATTCGTTCATAAAAACAGTGTCCAATATTCAAGTGCTAATGCAGGTACTATTTGATTTTAAGATAGTCAATAGCCTGACTTGTCTTAATCCTGGAAACAACACATTTCATACTGCTACACAACTCCCTGATACCGCCACTCATACATCAAGTTTCTTCAAACTCAAGTGTCTGGTGTAAAAAAAGAAAATTGATAAAATGGAAAAAGAAATTACCAAATACTTGATGCCGGGACACTATAGATGATGCTGTTTCAGTCTATTTTTAGCCCTCTATTTCTCTGTAAGACAGCAAAAATCTTGGCTTTTTAAGCCCATTTGAGCCCTTGGAGAAGCTCCAAGGACAGCCCACGCTGTGAAGAAAATGAAGATGAGGAAGAAGGGGTACCAAAGACCCCAAATCCAGTTCCCGAAGGAGCATGTTGGGGGGCAGAGCTGGGAGTGGATAGATCTGAGATTGGATGGACCTTATTAAAAAATCATAGAACCACTGTCTGGGGTGCACGCATCATGTGTATTCCCTGGGCCTAAAGGCTGATTAAAGGATCCACTCTTTTTATCTGATCTTATATACAAAATTGGCCTGGACTCTTTTTCTCTTTAGGCAATATGCCACAATGTCCACAAGCTTTAAAGGACATAGCTCCTTCCTGAGTATGCTGGATCTGGCAGGCAGGGAGTTAATTTTCTTCATAGCAACCTGCGTGGTGCCATGTTTTGGATTTGTGAGCAAAACAGTGTTGATAACACACAGGCTGGGAGAGAGTGAGAGCGCAGCTGTGTGGTGCTTAACAACCTACAGGGGTTAAATCAAAACACTAAGGAAAGTGCAAGTGATGACAGCTGATCTGAAAAGAACACAAATCAATTTATACATGAAAAGTGACCAAAATAACAAACTGAGAAGCTTACACATTTTTCTATCAAAGCCTCTTTTTTCCCAGGCATCCTGGCTGAGATCCTGCAAACATTGCAACAGAAAAGGAAGTGAGACATCCTGTTTTTCCCAGATATGAGAAAGGAAGCTTATAATATAATAATTGGTGGATAAGAGAGAAACACTGCTGACAAGCAACTAGTTAATTTAATGTATTATTAAACAATACCCAACACCACAATACTTCTTCCTAGATTACTCCAAGCTTCACCCACAGTATCTTTCTCCTCTGGAAAACAAAACCAAGAAAACCCATACCCCAAACTTTTCAAATTCCATAATTTTTGTTATAGCATCCAGGATCCCAATATTTAATTAGCATTTCTAACATTAAGTAATGGGCATCTAGCTTAATGACTGACAGGATGATTGGTAAGGTTTGTTTTGACTCTGCTCTCTTCAAAACAGTTCTCATTTTTAATTATAATTCCATGGAAGGGGTGAGAGGCTACAGGAATTGAAAGTTATATATATAAAAATGTACAGCACATACAAATACAACCTTTTAAGAAGTGACAAGAAGTCAAGAAAAGTTGCTGGAGTAGGAATAATAGCAAGTAAACCAACAGAGCTCTTTTCCATAAACAGGTCATTGATTCCTGACAGATGAGTGCTGAGTTTCCAAGGTTAGTTTTCTTTCTGTTAGGTCCCACCACACCAGTTTAGGTAAGAATAGCACAGAATGCATTCTGCCAAGTTCTGTTCTCAACACTGTCATTTCTCCATATTGATGACCTTAAAAGAGCTGCTGAAGTCTCTCCCTGAGCACTGAAACTGAAGACTCAGACTAGAGATTTCAGAAGGATAGGACAATATTAGGTGGAAGATGATGGCTAACAGCTGTTAACTAAGAGCTGGGCATAGCTGAAGCCTAGCTGATAGTCTAACACGGATTTGCATTTGTAGCCCAGGTTTATGGCCCCTGATGAAATACTCTGGGATGCAAGGGCCTTGCAAGATATTAGCAAATGCTCTGTTAGGGTGGTAGACCAATAAAAAAAGACCAACTGGCATCACAGAGGTAAACCCATCTCAGCTGCTGCATTGTGGCAAGACATGGTTGCCCGGGTAGAGAAGCTGGCTGTAAAAGTACTTCACGTAGATGCACATGCAGCCAAGAGTTGGGTTACTGAAGAACATCGCAACAACAGACAGGTGGATTCTACTGCGAGGATTAAAGTACCTCAGGCTGATCTGGACTGACAACACTAGGGTAAGTTATTTCCATCTCTGTGGGCCCATGACGCCTCAGGTCTTCAGGGAAGAGATGCAACATTCAGATGGGCTCATGATCATGGGGTGGACTTAACCATGGACACTATCCCCCAGGGTATCCATAACTGCAAAACGCGTGCTGCAATCAAGCGGACCAAGCAGGTAAAGCCTCTGTGGTACAGGGGACAATGGCTGAAATATAAATATGGGGAGGCCTGGCAGACTGATTACATCATACTCCTGCAAACCCGCCAAGGCAAGAGCTACGTACTCACGATCAGTGGAAACAGCCACTGGATGGCTGGAGACACATCCTGTGCCTCATTCCACAGCCCAGAACACCATCTTAGGCCTTGAAAAGCAAATCCTGTGGTGACATGACATCCCAGAAAGAAGTGAGTCAGACAATGGGACTCATTTCAAAAGTAGCCCTATAGACGTGTGCGCCAGGGAGCACAGTATTGAGGGGGTATATCATATCCCTATCCCACACCAGATCTGGGAAAATTGAATGGTGTAATGGACTGTTAAAAGCCACATTGAAAGCAGTGGGGGGTGGGACCTTCAAACAATGGGATCTACATTAAGCAAAGGCCACCTGGTTAGTTGACACTAAAGGCTCTATCAGTCGAGCTGGTCCTGGCCAATCAGAACCTCTGTGTACCATAGCAGAGGATAAAGGCCCCGTGGTGCATATAAGAAGTGTGTTAGGGAAGACAGTTGGGATTAGTTCTGCCTCAAGCAAAGGCACACCTACATGTGGGACTCTTTTTACTCAAGGACCTGGGTGCACTTGATGGGTAATCAGAAGGACAGGAAAACACGATGTTTATCTGAAGGGGATTTGATTTTTGGGTGAGAACAGTCTTTAATGTTGAATTGTATAATGTTTGCTGACTGACACTGCCACTGTATGCCATTACTATCACAGACAATGAGCATGGACTGCTCCAGATACACTAGCTGGGAGCTCCTGATGCAGTTTGGAACCAGCCAACAGCACACCACCTCTCCTGCCCTGGAAGACATCTACGATGGATAGAAACCACAGTCAGGGACTGAATGAACTCAACAGACATCCTGGAGGGACAGACTATGACAACGGAAATGATACCTGTGTTGTGTGTATTTATATGTATATAGTTGGAAGGTGTAGGATCTGGGCATGATGTAGACGGTGGAAAGTAAGGGGTGGATAATGTCCTGGATTTGACGAAATACAGAGTTAATTTCTCATAGTAACCATGATGGGGTGCAGGTGGGAGCTGTGTGGGTGTGGCCAAGACCCTAATGTTATTCAATATTATCTTACATCATTGCCAGAGGTGGGGGAAAGGGACTTTCCCTTCCAGGAAGAAAGAGCATTTGTTTCCAGTCGCAGGGAAAGAGTGGTGGGTGGAGAGTCTGTCCACTACTGTTTTTCACTGTCCTGGCCTTGGTGAATATTTTGTGCATAAATCACCCTCTCTTTGTACATTTTTGTTATTAATATCGTTCCTGTTACTGTTCAATTTCTTACCTCATTGCTGTTTCCAGTAAATTGTTCTTATCTCAACCCATGAACTCTTTTTTCTCCCACCAAAGCAGGGGTGAGGACCAGTTCCCCCTTTTTAGGGAGAGTACTAAACTGGGAAATACAAATCCAAAACCACAACATTAAGTCAAGAGGGTTTTTTTTTCCCACTGGGGACTTAGAATGGATTTGAATCAAACAATTCTCAGAGAAAAGACCTCACTTTGTAGTAGCTGCCACAGGGAAGAGGAATTGGCTGTGTTATGTAATAAAGCTCATCTGCACAGCCATAAAGGAGCTCAGAGAGAAAACAATGGGAGGGGGAGCCCGAATAACCTGAATATAACCTTCCTGTGTTATATCCAGGCCCATGAGCCCATCAGAGGCATATATTCACATGTCCAGAGGAGGATAGGGGAACACTCATAGGTGGGAACACAAATTCTGAGCAATGAACACCTTGTCCATGTCTGTCTCAGTACTGTCCCAGAAAAGCCATTAGTTCCAGTGTCCAAGCATGATACTGACCACCATAAGACATCTGGAACAGCTCTTGAGACAACCTTTTGGATTAAGGGAGTTGCTCTTTAGGGTGTAACATATGATATATAGGGGAAAAGCAGTTTGGGATCAGACAGACTTACTATGGGATGTTAAGGGAAGAAATCAAAGGCACAAAATGGGAGTAGTTTAGGTGACTTTGCAAAGAGCAAAGAGTGGGAAAATAGAAGGGTAAGGGGATAAAAGGGGCTGGTCATGTGTAAATAATTGCTGGTGAGTATGCTTTCTGGCTGTGCCCTGTGCCTGATCAGTGCAGCCTGTCCTGTCTTATTCAGTTCCTTTCTCTATCTTTCCTGGGTAAAGGCCCTCTATTATTGGTGCATGAGAGTGTATGGGGCTGAGAGTGCTGCAACTGGAGTCAGACCATGGGTCGGTAAGCCTAGATGTTCCTGCTGCCAGAGACTGGAAAGAGTGTGGGTCTGTGAGTGTGTGTGTTATCAGTAGCAACAGGCTTGCCAGCAATACATCTTCAGCCTTGCTACTGACTGAGTCTGGGAACAAGAAGAGGCAGTAGCCTCATCTCTCTAAGGCTGTTGGATCCAGCATGGTAGATTTTCCTCTAACAGAATTCTCAGTTTACCATCTGACAAAAATACCTGTGAAGACTGCTGTTGTACCTAAGGAAAAGTCTTTCAAAAACAGGCTATCTCCCTTCCTTTCTCCTGCATTCAGGAGCAGCAGCAGCATGAGGCCAGACCAGCACACTGAATCTGAGACTATTCAAAGGTGAGATCATTCTTACAGTGGGCTGTACAGATGCTATAGACACCAGCTTTGCTTTCACCACTACAATATGACATACTAATGACTTGTCACTTCTCAGGCTGCATAAGTATTAATTTCTTCCTGATTATGTTTAAATAGAGTTAGGAGTTACTACAGTCACAAATATGATGTGTATGTTTAATGATACCACTTCACTTTCAAAATAATGTTTTCACGTTAGAGTACTATTAAGCTTTTATTAAAATGACAGCAATATCACTAGGAATCAGATAAGTGCACTTGGTTTTACAACATTTTGATTAGATTAGAGTTACCACAGCTTCCTATTTACTTGTGATGATCTAGAGAAAGAAAAAAACTTTAAACCTCTCACAGAAAGTTACACTTCATAGATTCATATTTTATGCTGTTATAGGGGTACTTACTAAAATGAAACACTAACATTGCACTGAATAAGGCACTAAATACATCAAGCATGGCAATTGAGATGGGAGAATCAATCTCATATTGTAGCTGTCTTCTATTGTAAAAGACCAGTCAAAAATTAGTGGATTTGAAACAACATGTTACCTGTGGGACCTCACAGAGACACAGGATTATCTGTGTAGTAATGATTGGACTGTGATTTTTCATTCTCTTGCATTTGTGCCTTTAGCAACAGGTAGGAGAAGAGGATCTGGATTTTCTGAGGCATCACAAGTGACAGGAAAATAGGTTATGACTTGTCTGGCATGCTTTAGTGAGAAGATAAGGCCTCGTTATGAAATAACAAGTGATAAGACAGAAGTATTCACTGTCCCAAGCAAGTACTTTTGAAAGATCAAACCTCACAAAGAGCTATTGTCAAAGTGTGTAACTGTAACTATTGATATTCCACATAAAAGGCTTGTGAGAAGGACACAGAACTAGGTCAAGAAAAATAATACAAGTGGTATCCTAGAAAGAATAGAGTGAAAACACCTCCAAAAGCCAACAAATCTGTAGCACACACAGCTCTGTCCTCCACACTTAATATTGGGTAGAATGCTGGAAAGTATCCCCATCTGACCTTTTATAAAGTGGGATCACTGGAAAAGGAATAAGAAAATTAAGGACTAGATAACTTTGAAAAAAATGAAGTCAGAGCACTAGATATGACACAAACTATAAAACTATCACAACTTTAACTTTCTTTAAACTGAACCATGTATTTTAAGAGACATTTTACAGGGGATGGAGCACTTTCTTTAGGAAATCCTATTTTAAAACCCAAAATATATGTAGGCAAATATTTAAGGGTATTTAGACTATACCTATTTTCCCCATAATTCCAACCAACAAAATTATGCTATCCATTATGTTTGCACTGTGTCGAAGAACCATTCAATGAACCTTCACACAGTTTCTTTGGAGATCCTGATCCTGCTTTTAGTTATGCTGATTTCACACTCAGGAAAAGATATCATTATATGGTTACGTCTATGTGAGCAACAGCACTGTTGTGTCCTTCTAAATTCAAACTCTGTCAGTGTGGAGAAACAGATAAGATCAGTTTAGGTATCTTCAAAAATGAAAGGAAAGGATGAGATGAGTATTCAAATAAATACAGAGACAGTAAAAAAAGTTTCAATACTAGTAAAGTATGTCAGTCTGCCATTTCAGAACTGTGAAATACAATAGTGGTAAGACAGAGAGAGAGGGTAAGATGAAATGATGGAAAACAGTATTTTGCAGCAGATATATGACGACTCAAGATAGGTAAGACAATAACAATCAATGCTTTCAATGCAAATTAAGAGCAAGTACACTGAAAATTAAATGCTTACCTGGGACAGTGTGTTAAGACTCCTCTCAAATAGCATGAGCTTCAGTGGTTGAAGTGGTAAGCTCTTAACCTCCAAGTTCCACAAACCCCAAAAGTACAGCTCTGTTTACCTTTAAAACCATGCACCAGGTCCCTTCTGTTCAGTTAGCAGTGGTGACTGCTTGACTTGAAGCTCTTTAAATGATTGGGAATCCCATTTGTCTAGTTACTTTAAAACACTTCTGCTCTTTTCAACAGACCCTGACAGACTCATCTGTTTGTGGATAACTCCCTCTGCACAAGTAAATAAATGTCAGTGTGCCTGCAGCAGTGGTTACAGGGATATTAGGTCTGCTTCTGCCCAACCATATTTTATTCATGCAAGGGTAAAGTTTTTCACCAATCTCTAGTAGGTTCCCTTCTAAAAAGCAGGACAGTTGATGTGAATAATTGCAACAGGCAGCAAAAATAAAAGATGTTGGAGGGACTAGAAGCAGAGTTGCTTATTTTCAGCAAAGTATCATAAAAATAAATTAGGAAGATCCAAAGTGCTTTAACTAACTAAATAAATAAATGAAAACCTTCAGTGGAAGACCACTGAAAAATGCAACAGGCTCAACTATTAAAAATGCATAGTAGCAAAAGGATTCAAGATGTTTTCATGCTCATGAGGAAATCAACAAAGGCACTGAATTCAGATTATCTTCCCACTGCTCTGATTATAGGATTCTCTTTTCCCTCTTTTTTCTTTTGAATGTTCCTTCCAATTAGTGCTGAATTTTTATTTCATGAAAATCTGACCATTGCTACTTGCTACTCAAGCTGATTTCCCACCTGAAGACAGTCTTCCATATCTAAGCCTTTAACAGCCAGCTGTCGTGAAAAGTTGAAGATGTTAACAAAAACATCAGATTGTTGTCCAGTACCAGAGGAACTGATATGGATCCTCAGGTGACACACACCAAGAAGAAGTGTGGTGCAAGTGTTTTGATAGAGTTACAGGTGGCTGAGCAGCAAAAGCAGATGAACTCTCAGGAAGCAAAAGATCCTATTTTTATGTAAATGTCCTCAGCATCACTGGGTAAAATCTGGCAATCTCAGCTACTAGATTCCAGATACTTTTTCCTATTGCACATTCTATCTTGAAAAATTCAAAGAGCAAAAGGAATGCAACAAGACCTGTAAGGTTTGAGTCATACACTGACTGATCCCACTTGTAGCAGTTTAATCCCATACAACAACTAAGTACCATACAGCTGCTTGCTTATGCCTCTCCTCCCCTCAGTGGGATGAGGAGGAAAATCAGAAAAATCAAAAAAACCCATGGATTGAGATAACAGTTTAATAATTTAAATAAAATAAATTATCATGAACAAGCTCCTGTGGCACATCAGGGCTTGTCCCTGGCAAAAGGCTCCTAGAGACCACTTCCTAAGACCAAAACACTAATTCCTTGCACTTACTGAAAAGCTGGGTCTGAATCAGCTGACATTGACCAGGAGTGGAATCAGAATCTATTCTCTGATAACAATTTTTTTTTTCCTATTTGCAACCTTAGATAAGCTTTTAAATTCTACAAATACTATACACATAGGAAAAAAAAAACAAAATACACACACAAAAAAACAAAGAAATGCTGTCTGCTGTCTAATACTAAAATCTATTCTTAGACCTAAACTATGGCAAAACTGTTAGGTAACTGCTTTTGAATTAGATTCTCGGTGCTGCTACAATTGGTTTTACTACTTGAAAGCTCTATGTTTTCTTTTGGCGGTGCAACACACTTCTGCTAGCTTGGATGCAGTTCAATGATGAGGGAAAAGGCCACAGCCTCTAGAAGACACATGGACCATCCTTGGTTTTTAATTCCACAGTGATGTTTAGTCTTCCATAAATACTTCCACATAAAATCTAATACTGAGGATCTGCCAGTTCAGGAATCTGGTTACAAGTGAGATAAGCCTCAAAGCACACTTGAGAGCTAAGCAGCTCCATTCTCTGGGAAGTGCTTTTTACTTTGAGGCCTGCATCAACTTAGATCAGCTCTTTGAAGTAGAGCAGAAAAGATCTGGCTTGGTCAGTCAGTCTAGAATGGGATACGATCTTTCATTATTATTTTTCACAAAGATTTTATAATCCTTCCCCCCTATTTCTACAGACTAAATGGAATCTTCAGGGAACCAAAAATTCAGATGGAATTTATTACAGAAACCTAGGAGTAGCCAATTTTATATATATATATATATATATATATATATATATATATATAAAACATACTCAAAATGTAAGATCTCATTTTTCCTTATTCTATAGCCAAATAAAATTACTTTGAATAAATATCAGGTTAAGTTGTTGCCATTCTGTAATAAAGTGAGAGTTCGAAGATTGCTTTGTTTTGTTTTTAAATATGCATGCCTTTTTGTAGTGGAGAAGTGCATACAGCACCTGTTGTTATTCTTATGTTGTTCTTTAAAAGTTTTCATAAAGACAACAGGTTACCAGTGAAATATAATATCAGCTCATCAGGTTCCGCAGGTGCTCTTCTGCAAAGCTATGAAATAAGAGTTCATCTCCTCCTTGGAAAAACCTAATACAAAATTTTCACATACAATCACCTTAAGGTCTTCCCTCCTCCCCCTCCAGCTTCATATCCCACCCAACCCTTCAATTTCAGAAGTTTTTTTTTTTTAAAGAAATGAAAAAGAAAAAGAAAATAAAAGCAGCTTATAAAACAGCAAAGAAAATAAAGTTATTTTAATATATATAGAAAGAGAACAAAATGAAACTTGAGGGAAAACTTACTGGCGTTACAGTTTATCCTGATACAGTCTAGATGGGGAAAAATAAATGAAAGATGAAATTGCATCCTTCAAGGTAACAGCTGCAGACATCCAAAAACAATCAGTCCACCCTTCCGGGGACAGACACACGCAAAGAGATGTGGCCATTTTATACTCATATACAGTCTGTACAAGTTCAGGAGTGGGTGTATATGTACAGTATATTCTATGTAAATATCTGTTACATAAATATATATATAGACATATATATACATATGTATAGAGAAATATACCAATATACATATATATCCACATGTTGACACAGAAAGTTCTTTCCTTTTTATAGAAACTTACACATCTAAGAGTATCTTCCACTCCAGACCATGTACTGATGTGAATTACAATAAAAAAATTTATAATTAAGGCATAAAAATCTCCCTAAAAACACGTCATACTCCAGTGTCATTTTGCTTTTTAGAAACCTTTAGCAATTTTTCTAAGAAGCTTGAAGGTCAAAGTCAACCTTTACACTTGGTTTCTTTTGAATTTATTCATATTGTTATTGCATAAATATACCATCTGTCAACACAGAATACCTGTAAAATCAGTCTATGAGATTTGTCGGTGCAATATTTAACCCTTTCCAGCTCTCCCAAAGACAGACCCTCTTCTCATTCCCCCAATGCCAGCCCAGAAGACTTTTTATGTGCACAGACACATTTGACACTGTCCGCTCAGGTGAGGAAAGGGTTAATATACTGCCCAGTTGTGTCCTATCATAAAATGGCCACTTGCAAACAGCTAACCGCACGAACGCCCAGCCCAGATTTCAGCTAGTTCTGGAGGTTGGGAATACTTTTTTGGGGGGCTTGGCAGGGAGAACGGGGATTTCTTTCAAAGGTCCCCAGCCCTGCCAGTTCCTCAGAGCCCAATCTCATCTTGCTGTCTGAACGCTAAGACTGAATGGGGTGGTTGTAACGTTCAGGGAGAAGATGAAATGTGCAGTGAAGTGGCAGATCTGGGAACCTTTGCTGGCCCTGCTTCATTCAGAGGTTATAGGTAAGGGAGGGACAAAGAGAGGTACATGGAAAGAAAAATAGAGTTATGTTTGTAGAATCTAAGAAATGGTAATTGAAGAGAAAGCAAGCTGAGGTAGGAGAGCCTGAGCTAGAGGGCTTCTGAGCATTGCTTCTCTCATTTAACACGCTAATGCTCAGCATATCTCAGGTTATGATCCATAAGAGGATCTTTCATTTATAAATGCCTACTTACTTGTGAATGTCCATTGCTGTGGTGTATAACGTGGGCCAGAGCTATTGTATCAGTGCTATTACATATCTTGGTATGCTGACCTTCTCTCAGGAAACCAAGGCCATGAATAATAGCACCATGCTAGTGGGCACTCTATCTGGACAAGTAATGCTTTAATCAGCAGAAATGGTCATATTTATTAAAGAGATATGGCCCAGAAAGGGAGATTATACAGAATGGCAAAGAAATATAATGCAGTTTGCTACTTAACTGGACCAATTTTATGTTTACTCATACAAATGTAGAAAAATTATTTCAGCAGCTGACACTGAATGCAGTTCTTAAAAAATAAAGGAGGGAAAAGAATAAGAGTCTATAAATAATAAATAAAGAGCTGTAATGAGCACTGTAATGACTGGGACACACCAATCAGGAGTAATATAGCCAGAGAGAGTCTGTTTTCAAGCAGAACTTCTCCTAAGAAAATCTGGGTTTGGTTTTGTGCGATTAGGTTTGTCATGTGTCGTCAACCGCAACAGAAAAGTGGGAGCAAACAGCCCTGGAGCAATTGCTACGATCACCACACAGTGGTGGCTATATCCCTTAGAGGAGTTGGGTGGGGTAAGGGGAGCTCTGAAGTACATGCAGGGGAGTTTCCTTCTATGACTTGATGGAAAGTGACAGCAATGAGAGACTCCCAAGTCTCATTCCAAGTGAGGTCAAGAGAGTTGCTACAGCTGGAACATGGGAATTTCTTATGGGCTGAAGAGTGTGCTGGAAAGGGAAACATGGCTGGTTCACAGCAACATTCATCCAAGCTAGAGACTAAAACCATTGTTGTGTTATTGATGTCTGCAGAGAAGTTTCGCCTTTTTCTTTTTTTTTTTTTATGTCCTCGGTCTTACCCACAGGCTCAGTCACTACTTCAGGCGAAACGATAGATGTTTCAAACTGAAAACCAGTGTAGCCCTTATCCTGGCTGCAAGACTTGTATTTCAAAGGATTAAAGGCCACCGAGGAAGCTGCCCTGACAACTACATGGTGCTATTATATCTCCAGAATGTGAGCACAAAATCTCTGCAATGCCATGCAATTGGGTGCCAGGCAGAAATGTTCAGGTGCACTCCAAAGGAACCAGCTCCTGAACCAGATTTAATCCACCTGGGTCACTGGGAATCCTGCATGGCAAGTAAGAGAGTGAATCTGCTTGCACTGCTACACCAGCATCACCATACCCTCCACACTGCACGCATAGGTTTTTTTTTTCATTTCCTTAATTGTGAGTCTTGCCCAAAGCAACCCAAAAATTTCCAGCCATTAATACATGAAGCTATTCTCTCCCTCTTGAATCAGTTTTTAAAAGGGAAGAAAAAAACTATTCTCCTCTAAACTAGTATAGCGGTACTAATCCATGTATGAGCTGAGAAGACCACCTGCAGTTACTTTCTTTCATTATTTTTCTGAGGTAAAACAGAAACTCCTTCCTCAGTGCTCAGATGGAGTATTTTCCAGAGTATATCACCAGGAAACTGGGCCAAAGACCCTCTCCTTGGAAAAGGTTAAATAGTTCCACTGCAATTAGCTAACACTAATTCATTGTTTGAATAGAAGTATCTTTAGCAACAAACAGAAGTAACTGCGAATTAGGCCTGTGTTTCTTACCATTTATATTTGTGTCTGGAAACAGTGATATTTATTTGACATTGCTAAGGCTCTAGGGCATTTTACCCTTGAATCAGGAAAGAAAGTCACCTTTACTGTGTGAGGAAAAAATGTTTGTTCCTTTGAATAAGCAGCCATATGGGGCTATGGAAGAGTACTTTAAGGCAAGAATAGAATGAAAAAGATAATTGGGGCCCAACTGTTTCTAAACTCACTCTAGGTTATCTCCTGTGGGGAAACCAGATAAAGTTCCATGCACACTCTTACCTCATGTTATATTGAGGTTTCTTGCCTCTCTCCTACTTGCACTACTTGTATGTAAAAATGACAAAAATACTTTTCATTTTGGAGGGGCAAAGGTGTCTCTGACATCCTTGAGGATATATCTTAGGAAAAGATAGGTGAGAAGGATGATTACACTTCCTTACATCAGAGGAAGCAGGAAATATTTATCCTAGTCACCAGTGACCTGAAGATATGCCAGGGCAGGAAGAAAAAAACCTGAAATATTCTTAAATAAAGTTCAGTATAACACTAACTCTCCAACTTATCAGTGCGAGGAAATTGTGAAGGTGGATGTCCCTATGAGACCAGCCATTCTTTCCCTTTCTGTACATCATCTCAGCATCAGAAACTATTCCCAAGCATGTTCCAAGCCATCATTTACTTAATTTCTCTCTCTCCTTCCACTCCATACCCATTTCTTCAAAGTCCTTCTCAGCAGAAGTGAGATATATATCACATTTAGATTTCTATTCTTCACACAACAAACGCTCAGACTACTGAGAGACGTGCTGTCAACATGCAGATTTGCAGTGCCTTGGGCACTCACACTGGAAAGGTATGAAACAACTTCCTTGCCCTCTTCCTCAGAAAATTATTCATTACTGCTCTCCTTTTTCCCTTCACCTTCTGCAGCAAGCACCCAGCTGCCCATGCCCACCCATGCCTGCTGGACTATCTGTCTCTCCCCTGTTTGGTTTGGACACTGGGTGTTAAGGGGGTGAGTGGGATATGCCAGCCCCTGCAGGCTGCTCCGTATGCTCTGTTCTCAGGGCTGTTTGCTGTGCGGGCCGCAGGCTTCAGGCCTTTGAAGGGTCGAATACCATCTTTTGATTTACCATGGCTGATGGGGTATGGGAAAGCTTTACAACTGAAATACACAGAATAGTTTAAAAAAAAAAAATTAAAAGGAGTAAAAAAAAAGAAATAATAAAAAAAAAAAATAGGAGAACCTTAATAAACACATAAATGATAATAAGTCATCAAATGGAATAGATCAAAGAAGAGAAGAGACAGCTCTTAGTAACAGTATTAAATGACTTATAAGAAAACTACAATTAAATAACTCACCACTCAAAACAGTCCTGGTTTACACACATCTGTCTTGGGTTAGATGCTCAGGGAATGATGACACCGAGCATACTCAGGTCTTCTAAGGTGGTGCTGATGACTGTTTCGCATTGGTAAGGGGATTTTGGCAAGGTCAGATAAAGATTTGGTTCTTGTTTGTGACATTTGGGCAATGAATAGTCTCCTTACAGAGTTAGATGTGACTTAAACAACTGGAAATGAATGGCT
The DNA here is from genome assembly GCF_003031625.1 of Empidonax traillii. Taxonomy (NCBI): domain Eukaryota; kingdom Metazoa; phylum Chordata; class Aves; order Passeriformes; family Tyrannidae; genus Empidonax; species Empidonax traillii. The sequence continues at coordinate 1,345,575 of NW_020955325.1, read as the reverse complement.
CTGGTAAGGTCATTCCTCAAATCCTGTTTCTTCAGCAGCAAGGTAACTGTGCTGTTTTGATAGAAGGAAAGTCCTGTTTCAAGGAAATTATCTAACAGCTTTATAAATCTGAAGAGAGGAGAGGTGAAGCTGAATCGGGGTTCCAACAATCTAAACTACCCTTCTTTTGAGTGCTCACTTCTAGGAGAGGGCTCACAGGTTTCCCCTGATACAGCCTATAGTCACACTGGGGGAAGATTCAACCTCGCAAAAGTTTCCAGCTGAAAAGCTAGGAAATCTGACATACACATTGCTTCAGTCCCTGCAACTACACAAAAATAGCCTTTAGGTAACAGAAGAGTTTGTTTACAGATTTTGTCCTGCATTAAACTGTCAAAAACACATCTCTTTCCAAATATGTGTAGACCATCTGTCAAATCTTTAGCTACATCTTTTAACTGCCAGACAGTACGAATTGAACAGTCCACCTCTAGGCTAGTTGACTGGAGTCTGGCATAACAGACCCCAGTGAGTGGTAAAAGTGACCAGTGCCAACCAGGCAAACAATGTTGACAGGCCCTTAAGGAAAATACTGTCTGCTGGCATGATATAATGAAAACCAGAAAGGAAAGAATAAACTGTAAAAAATTATAAGTATATTAAGGATAATCTAAATCTACCCTCCTCATATTCACATAGGATCTACGTCTAGGAGGCCCTTAACATCCAAAATTTCTCTCAGACTCATTCATTCTTAAGATGAAGATATAATAGAATCAAACAAGTGGTATCTTTTTCAGGAGAAAAAGTGATAATTTTGTGAATTATCTGAAAGTTTTCAAGCTGTAGTACTTATCATGTGGGAGTATCAAAGGTGATAAAAGCAGCTCTTATTAAAATACTAGCACAAATCTTTCAGGTTGCAAAGAATTCTCTTTTCAGCAAAGAGAGAAACTAAGGCATAAAAGTAAAAGAATTGGCTCTGGGTTACAAGAGGATAGTGTAGAGCTAAGTAGATACTGAGCTCCCCATCACTTTCCCAACAGAAGCAGACCACTACCGATCTTTCAGCAACTAATTTTATTTTCTGAGAAAAAAATAGCTAGCAATAATTTTGAAGAAAGAAAACAGTGGTGAAAAACTAAACTCATTTTTCTTTATTATTAGCAGCAACTGATTAGATCAGAAGAAAATGCAGACACACATATAGATACAAAAACGCTCTGGAGCTTTCTGAAAGATTCTCTTTGCACATGTAAGAATGCTCAACAGCAACTCTTACGAGCTGTTCTCTAGAGACACCATGTGAATCTATGAAATTTTCCTCCATTTAAAGTTAATATAGGCTGAGATAGCTATCATCAGAGTGCTGTTTCTCTTTATTTGAGAAGTTACTGTCATAGCTGAAGTTCATCTATTCCATTTGTCCTCTAGGTCAGTCTGAATAGCGCAGCAAGTGCTTTTATGCTAGCTAAACATTCAATATTGCTTTACACTTCTTCAGTCAAGCTAAGCAGAGCAAATAGGCAATTTTTTTTTTTTTTTTTACTAAAAGCCAAGAGTTTCCACAGACCTTTAGATAGACCTTTCTATAGACCTTTGCTTTTAAGGGATATGAACTTGTTTGATGCATTTTCTTCTCTTACTTTCTTATTCCAAAAGCAAAAATTAATGGTCTAGCTGGCCAAAAAAAAGACACTAAATGAAATTTTAAAAAACAAGCTAGTTCCAGAGGATAACATACTCTATAAAGCCACTACATGGTTTTCTCCTGATAACACCACAGCAGGGGTTTAAAGATGCTGATACTGTTAGGTCAAAAAATGCAAAAGTTTGTTCCAGAGGGGCTTAGAATTTTGAAAACTAACTCAAGCTTTCATGGACCATACACACATCTTCATATAGAATACCCTACACATTAGAAGAGCTCTAACATTGCAGACTATCGTGTTAGTTTTGTCTCTGAGTCAGATCCTCTTCTTAGTTATATTCCTGAATTCATATGAAGCAACAAGTTGCATCACTGAAAAGTGAAAGAAAGCTTCAACTCATTTACATTATTTAAAGAGGCTATTTTTCATTCAGTAGAATACTTAAAGACTGTCAAGAAAATGAATCAAGGGTAATCTAATAGCACCTCCACTCCCAATTTTTTTCATTGTTGTTGTTATTGGACTTGTTTCCAGTTGTCTTTTTTAATTATTTTCCAAAGAATTGTAACTCTGAGGAGACAGAACAGAACCCTTTGAGATGGGGGAATGCACTTTTATCATTGATACCTTCTTTTTAATAAAGACACAATTAAAAAACCAAAAAAGGCTTTTAAACTAATATGTAAAATATGCCAAGCTGTGTCAAATACTGCCAAATTATGTAAAGGGCAGGGGATTCACAGGACTTCTGCTTGCTACCATATCCATTTTGCTTCCTTTCTATGTTCGCCTTTGACTGTTTTGAGTGATGCTGAATGAATGAGGGATGTAACTGATCAAAAGATGGACCAAGCAGCATGTCTCACACAGAGCTCACCAGTCCCAGATCAAGAAAGGAAACTTAAAAACTTTAAGACTTAAAAACCAACACTGTCCATAACGAAGAACTGACAGCAAATCTTCATGCAGCAATGCAGAAGAGAATTTCTTTCCGCAAGAGAATATAGTTAAGAAGATCTCAGCAGTTATTTTAGGAATCAATCCAATCCAATCAAACCAACAGAAATTAAATGAAAATATTTTTAAAAACCACTAATCACAAGCCCAAACTAATAGTGAAGAGGGCAGTGGAAGGTTTTTATACGATACCTAAATTGACCATAAGTTTGACACGGCCTCCATCCAACTCCAGGCGCAGAGTGTCAGCAGAGTCTCGTGAGGTGGTTGCCATCAACAGCCCATAAGCACGTTGGGACATGAAACGAAAGGACACATCTTCTGCTTCTGTGTGCATAACCATAGGCATGATGATCTTCATGTACATGCTGCCATCATAGCTCAAGATAGAGGCCTCTGCAAGGAATTAGCAAACAAATGCAAAAAATTAAAAGAAGTTATACCTCTGTGTGACCTTCACACCTAAAGAACCCTGACATCTATTAGAGAGCACCATGTCTACAGAAATCATACCACTTGCCACAAAAAGTTATGTTACTACGGAAAATGCAACAACTGTTTAACTGCATCCAGAAACCCTACATGGCAAGTATGAGCAGCAACAAAGATATGGTATTCACCACAACTGGAGTCAGCAGTACCCATGGACATATAAACCCCAAGGACAAGTGTGTTAGGACAGGGCCCTTTTGTGATCATGAACAAGCAAAGCCTCTGTTTTTCACATCTTCCAGAAAACGCAATCTCCTTCAGTGTTCTGAAGTCCAGCCTTCCACAGGACTAGCTGTAATGACTAGAGTTCCAATTTCTGGTACTCTTCCTGTTGCTTATTGAGAGAGGAATTTAATTTCATTGCTACCACTTTAAAGAAAAACAACTGTATAAAGTGAATTTCCTAACAGGTCTTTTCTACATCAGATTTGTTCTGTTTTGTGGTTTTATATTTTTTCACTCTTTACTAATAAGCAACATTAGTAGAGCTCTGCTGACACAACTGACACAAATGAAGGAAGGAACAAACCAAATTCCATTGTAAGTTTAAGTGTCATTCAAACACTTGAACTTAGGAGATGGAGGTCCAATGAAAGCCAGGAGGAGGGACAAAAAAAAAACCAAAAACCAAAAACCAATAACAAAAACACTGACAAACAGACAAAACCCACAAAAAACAAAAAAACCAACCCCCCCCAAAATAAACAAAACAAAACAAAGGAAAACAAAACAAAACAAAAAAACCCACAAACAAACCAAAACACAAACACCAAAACAACAAAAAGTCGAGAAAAAAAAAAGTTTCTATTTTCTGAGCCTCTGAGGATGTCAAAGAAAATGGGAAGTTCAGCTGAGGAATGGAGTTATAATACTTAGCATTCTCTATTTGTTCAGGGTCTTGCTTGCAGAAAGTGATATTCTCCTCTAAGGGAGGTAGAATTAAAGTCTTGTGACAGAACTGCAGCAAGCACTACAGCATGGTAATCATTGTTTCAATCTGGGAGTAGGCTGAGAAGCATTTTTATCTCCAAAATTGAAAAATCTACATAAATATATTAATGTATGAATGAGAGCATTCCTTTTCTCCACAGTCAATCCCTACCAAAGGCAGGGTTGTAGAGATTGCTTCATGTAGATTTTCCACCACAAACCTACATGTAAAAATCCTAGAGCTTTAAAAAAAAAAAAAAGACCAGTTAGCTCCTCAGCACATGGAAGGATTGCTCCATAAAGCACTTTTATCAGTGTCTCGTCCAGTTCAGTTCCCCTAAAATTTTCTCAAAGGATTGTTTCGGATTTTCATCAGGCATCCCACACCCCCCTCCAGAAAGCTAACAGCCCATCTAATTTAACCAACTGCAACAACATGTATTTGGAACCTAGATGTTCTCCTTATGTCTCACTCCTTTGTCCCATATTTCCCAGATGATAGGAGCAGAACTTCTAGTAGCAAACAGCAAGCTTGGCAGAGCCAAACGTTACACCTTCTCAGTGTCCTAATGTTAGATGGTAGAGAAGGGTAGATGCATGAAACTGAGGAACAGTCAAATGTCTATTCTGTAAAAGACCCATAACTGGCTCCGCAATGGCCAGTAACAGAATTACAAAGCAATAAATATGTAAATGAGGTGATAAATAAAGATATAAATATCAAACTGATAAAGCGACAGAGGAGACATTTATATGGTTCCAAAACATTTGGAGGGGATCACTACAGTTGTGCTGGTGCAGCGACTCACCCCACTAACAGTCAGTATGCAGAACCTTTCCAGTCACAGGACATACAAACACATTAAGAAGAAAACTTTTCTGGGAGCATCATTAAGAAGTCTGTGAACAGCATTCCTATTCACTAGTTTTCCTAGCTGCACTCCCCACACACTGTCATGGTCTGTACACAGAAAGCTCTCTACGCACATCACCCACTCAGCCATTAAAACACCTTCTGGGTACCAGCTGCCAGTGTTGCCCTGAGGACTCACATCTTCATTTGTCCAAAAAACCTTTTTCAAGGTGGGAGAATAGTTTCTTCTTTTCAAAGTGCAATTCTCTTCCCCCTCATGTCTGCACCTCTTACTTGCCACCCACAGCTGCAAGCTGGAACTAAATGTACTGTATATTATACATACATTCAAAGGCAATGCCTATGTACACACAAACCTTCCTTGCTCTCTCTCCTCCCTCTCTGCAGATTGTATTAGAAAATGCAGTCAAGCATGAAATGGCTCTTTTGACGCCTTCAGCTCAGATGTGCCTTGCATGAAACAGTTGCTTGCCCTAGCACACAAATAGTTGGGAGGAAGGGGTTGGAGGATATCAGGACTATGAGTGGGAGTAGCTGACACAACTGCCCCAGCTCTACTGATTTTTTCTCCCCAGGGCCATGCATTAGGTGCTTTCAAAACATGAGTTTTTCTGCGGACTTCAGAACAAACCAAAAGCATGGTAATAATGACACTCTTCCCTTCAATAAGAATTCGTGTCCTTCTGCTTCACTGATCCCATTGTCAGATAATTACTGTCCTTAGACAAGAGATCCCAACCCTCACTATTATACTTATGTTAGAAGGACCTGAAGAACACTCAGAATTGCTGATGTTGACACAAAAGTCTGGACAGTGTTTCCGCTGACAACCCACAGTAGCCTAAATCATGTATTACTATTCTTCTCTGGCCAGTCTGCTACAAATAGGGGGCAATGAAGCCTTGTAAAAATAAGCAGATAAAATTTAATGTTCTATTCTTGTTTGTGCTCCATGTTGACCTAAGCTTGGCCCAGCTCAGCCCAGCTAGGCACTTGACATATTTAAAAAATAGCAAGATTCCATTCTGACTTTGCAAGTCTTCACTATCTGGAGTATCTGGGAGCCTTTCCTGCACATCTCCTTGCAAGCAGACCACTCCCTCCAGCTGCAAAACCACCCCTTAGGAGGAGGGTATTGCCTAGTAGCAGCTATACAAATAAAACCTATGTTCTTGTCCTGACAGTCAGTCCCCAAAGGTTGAGGGAGGTAAGTTACAGCTGAGCAACACATACAGGAAATCTGCTCAAGGTTGAATGTAACCTGGCAGCAAGCAAATGACCTCAACCTCCCAAGCACCTGTGCTAGAGACTTCTGCCTGAATACAGGCACCCATTCCATTATCCTCAGCCATTTGCAGCAAAGGAACTGTAATGCTTTGCTCAGCACCATAGATCTGGCAACAACACTATTATCTAAGTGTAAAATACATACAGATTCCTTCCACCCTTCTACTTTTAGGGTTGCTCTTATACTGGATGCCTCACACAGACATGCATAGGAGCAATACGTGAAACCATATTTGAGACCCCCACTGATTTGTACAGAAAAAAGATTGAGTGACATTTATTTGTGATCCCAATGCCAGAAGCTTCATTGCCATTAGTTTGGAGATGGGAAGAGGAAGAAACCAGGTGCTGGTTCAAAACTGTCCTGACATAATGCCAGAAATCTCTGAAAATCAATATGTTATTAGAAGCGATTAGCTTCCCAGTCTTGTGCTCTCAGACCCTGCCAGTTTTAATTTTACACTTAGCATCCAAAGGAGCAATTCACTGCTGCTTCTCCACAAGGCTCTGCATAAACCTCCTGGGGAGACAGAACAGCATACAGACAGAAAAATATTCAAGACCTCTTCATGTTTTTTCACCTGCTTTCTAACCTCTCTCTTATATTAATCTCTATTCTTTGCTTCTTTCCTTTCTTCTCTGTTTTATTTTTTCTATAGTCTCCTGTTCTTCTCTGTAGTCTTTTCCCTCTGCCTTCCAGACTACAATACTATGTTATTTCTTCCTAAAATTTTTAGAAGGGGAACAATGAAAAAATAACAAAAAATATTTACCCTTCATGAAAGCTGAAATCACCAGGATTCTTTCCTCAGTTACATTGGAGAGACCAAAATGCTCAGACCAAATATTTCCACATTCTTGCAAATTCAAACATTCTTAGAGTGCCTAAGCTTTGTATCCAAAAACCAGACAACTTCCCTGCAGGCATTACACAGCTCACCTCTTTCCCTCAAATATCCACTAGAAGACATATGGCCTCAGATAAAAACAGATTTTCTGAAAACCAAAATTACACTTTAAAACAGAAAACAAACATAAAAATAATAATTTTTTAAAAAATCATTATTCCATTCCAAGTGGATTCCACACAGACGAGTTTCAACTGCAGCAGCCTACCAAATAATTTGAGGAGCCCAAATGCAATCACTCCACCAGAATCTGACTAGAACCCAGGAGATAATGCTCCTTTTTTGGTGAAAAAGATGTGATGTGAACTTTAAGTGCTCACAAGCAGTTAGGACCTTGCACGCCATCCAGTAGGATGGGTGCTGGGAGCTGTGAGGTTCCCTGTGCTGGGCCCTTGCTGCCCAGGGCTGTCCAACCCACCCCCAGAGGTGAGAGCAGGACACACCTGCAGGTGGGGGCCAGGTACAATCAAGAATCCAGGAAACCTCATGGTGATGGCGCAGGTCTGCGGTCAGGCCAGGAAGTCAGTCTGCTGGCCAGGGCTAAGAGCATGTGCTGCAATTGCCAGGCAGGGCCATGGTGATAGGGATGGGACATGGGCCTGCTTTGGCAGCATCCGTGGCTGGGCAGGCTGCGGGCACCTGGAGGCTGGCCCTGCCACAGCATCGTTGCTGCAGGGGCTGGTGGCCATGGGGGCTGCCATGGGGTCCTGGGCCATGAGCAGGGTGGGGGAGCCCTAGGGGCCAGACAGGGCCTGTTGGTGCCCTAGGGGTACTGGTGGTATCATGCTCTGGCATTGCTTCTTGTTGGCCCATAAGAAAAGTCCACGTTTACTAAATGCACTTTAACACCTTCTGCAGCAAACTGAATTTTCCCTGGACGTCTCCCATCTAGATGTCACTGGATCTCACCTTACTCAGCCTGCCAAACAGAAGAGAGCGATCTGAAGGGATGTAAATGCAATTCATTGGCACCGAGAGACGCAATAGCAGAGAGCACAAAGCCATCTTTAAATACCTACCTAAAGAGAAACATTACCTTAGAAGTAAGAATGGGTTTTATTAGTCTAGCAAAATACCCTGCAAATAAGTGTCACTAATAAGCCACTCACAGGTTTACTGTGCTAGTAAGAACAAAGCTATTCTGCTTTAAAGATTTCAGACTGACAAGATGTCAATAGTATTATTATCAGTTGTTATGCAATGGAAACTCATGAAGATAAACAGTATGGACACATACAACTACAGAAATGTAAAGAAACTGGACTGGTTTTCCTGGTAGTTAATCTCTCTCACAGACCAAAGTATTTTCTCAACATCAATCCAAGTTTTTCTTTGCTTCAAATTAAGAAATCTTCTTTCCCTACTCCCCCAAAAAAGGACTTTCATATCCTGAAGATCAGCATATCATTATCCCAGCTCCCTCACTCTGTTTTAGACTTAGTAAAGGCCTTTTATCCAACTTCCAGTTTTTATTTTCTAAAACTTGCCTTTCCTGCTTCTCATTTCTGGCTTCTTTCTGATTTGCATACTACTTTCTTAAATTCAAAATTTCCAATTTGAATAGCATATGGCAGTTAAGACCAAACAAGCATTAAAAGTAGAGTAATTACATAAGACACCCTTATCAGTGCAATGTGCACAAAATATTTCCAAATGAGCAGCAAATGGGAGAGATAATAGAGCTAGCTCCAAGGCATCCATCACATTTTCAGGGATGCAAGAATACTGGTGGAGCAGTAATAATAATTGTCACTTATAAGGCCCCTGCTATAAACAAAAATTGCTAGCAGATGTTTACATAGGCCAGATGACATCCAGACGAATATTTTTTATCAAACACATTCTTTTCAAAACCTTGTAAAATGTATGTCATAACATTGTATAAAACGTTTAATTTCTGGGCCTGAAAATGGCCCAGAAGTGCAAGTTGCTTTGTATAAAATAAAGAATTCCTGAAGAAACCTGAAGTGCAAATCATACCTATATATTTATCTAGAAAGTCAGAAGAGAATAAATACTCTATTCCTTTCCATTTCCATACTACTCCATTTCCATACCACTGTCTCCACCCTATTCCAGTATCTTTCCTGTCCCTTCGAGGTTTTTCCAAACACAAACAGAAATATTAAAATACTGTAGAAAATATTACTAAGTATCCACAAAATGGAAGACAAAAAAAAAAAAAAAAAAAAAAAAAAAAAAAAAAAAAAAAAAAAAAAAAAAAAAAAAAAAAAAAAAAAAAAAAAAAAAAAAAAAAAAAAAAAAAAAAAAAAAAAAAAAAAAAAAAAAACAGGTACAAAGGCAAACAAAGAGTTCCAAGCAACACATCAATATAAAAGCGCAGGATTCAGTGCATGTACTGTGATGTCCTACCTCAGATAAAAAAAAAAGAAAGAAAAAAAATTACCTTGATTCATAAGTTTAGACACTGGTATAACTTTGATTATGAACAAAAGCAATTTGATTTTTTTTTTGAACTGCATATTTTTTTTGTTTTCTGAATCCAAAATTAACACCTTCCTTTTTTACTTCATTATAAAGAGGGTATATGATACCAAAATCCTGTAAAGCTGCCCTGAGAATTTTCAGCTCAAACTGGAATAAATCTCAAGGAACTAATAAAAATTGTGAGGCTTCCAGCACTGTGGTAAAATCCCGAAAGATTTTTGACTGTCTACAGCAAAAGCTTCAACAGAGACCTTCCAAATTTTAAAATGATCTAGAGAAGACATATTATGGACATGGATCCCAAATTTCCCTCTATTAATAAACTTCCCTAGCCTTTGCACTCTGGATTCTAGCTTTGCTTATCTTCTGTATTGAACCAACTCTCCAAGCTAACCTGTGGCTACCCTACGAAGGAGTATGTACCAGTTTCTATCAGCATCAGGCTTGGTATATCCTTCCTCCATTCCTGTCACCACCACACTCAAAAGAGGATGAGTCAATTAAGGGGTGTTGTCAGGTGGAGAGTTACCAAAAAAAAAAAAAAAAGCTGTCTGCAATCCACAATGAAAAGCAAATAAACATTTTTCAGGCTCCAATCATAAAGAACTGGGCAAGGGAGGAAATGGAAGAGCACTGAGTACCACAATGGAAGTATTTGCAGAGGAAACTGTAGCTTGTAAATGTTATTGCTAGCCCTGGGAGGTGATGACCAAGGATATGTTACTATACTGAAGCTTGGCAGAGCTGCAGGGGAACCAAGAAGGATCACACAGGGTTTTAAAATTTACTCCAAATGTCACTCTAACATTTGCAGAGCTGTGTACAACCATCTGGGAAGAAATCTCTGGCAAGAAGGCTAAGAGCAGAAGAAGAATTGCTCCACAAAGTCAACAAGCATAATGGGAAGGCATGGGGAAATTTGCTACTAAAATGATAGTCTGACAGTTTGCATTGCATGGGTGGAACAGTTTAGAAAGTGGTGCAACCTCTGTTTAGTTCAAACATCTCTGAGTCCTCTTCATGGCACTGTCAAGTTGCATGAAGCATTCGATCCCTATCTCCTGAGTAGTGTTCACTGAGAAAGGGGGATTACAGCAATAATGAAGTTTGGCTTATCTAGGAGGTACACAGTGAAAAAAGGCAGCAGATACAATCTGCACCAAGGGAAAATACAGTAAATACAGAAAATTATAAGTGGTAGGAGAACTGCTCAGCAGAAAGGGACTTGGAGTTGCTGGTTGAAGGCCAGCTAAATATGAGCCAACAGTGTGCTCAGGTGGCCAAGAATGACAATGGCATTTTGGCCTGTATCAAAAATAGTGTGGCCAGCAGGACTAGGGCAGAGGGTGTCCCTGTCTACTCAACACTGGTGAGGCTGCACTTCATGGTCTGTGTTCAGTTCTAGGTCCCTCACTTCAAGAAGGACATTGAGATGCTGGAGTGTGTCCAGAGAAGGGCAATGAAGCTGGTGAAGGGTCTGGAGCACAATCTTATGAGGGACTTTTAAGGGCACTGGGGTTGCTTAGTCTGGAGAAGAGGAGGCTCAGGGGAGACCTCACTGATCTCTACAGCTACCTGAAAGGTGGTTGTAATGAGCTGGGGATCGGTCTCTTCTGCCATATCTCAAGTGAAAGGATGAGAAGAGACAGCCTTAAATTGTGACAGAAAAGGTTCAGACTAGATACTGGATTTGTTATTTTTTTTGCACTGCTAGAGTGCTTAGGCATTGGAATAAGTTGCTAGGGTGGAGTCATCATCTCTGGAGGTGTTCAAGAGGCATCTGGATGTGACACCTGGGGATATGGTTTAGGATTGATTATGGTGGTGATGGGTTGACAGTTGGACTAGATGATCTTGAAGCTCTCTTCCAGCCTAAATTCTTTGAAAAGCAAGGCTGTAATGTGAACTACATTCATAACCTTGTTTAAATCCATAGACAACCTCTTCTCAGTTCTGTTTTTCCAACACTGGAAAGAAAAACTAATATTGCCTCTGACTGTAAGAACAGCATATATGCTGTGAAAAAAATATAGGATAACATGTACTTTGGGGATTCAGACTACCACTTCCAAACATAAAATACAAGATAAACTAAGATGAGTTTATAGTACTAGGATCTGGAGGAATGTCCCTTCAGAACCTTTTCTTCTCTCACAGATCTCCTGTCTTCCCTAAAAACATTTGCAAAATCCTAAATCCCAAGCTGGTGACTGTCTGAGAGCAATGCTCAGTCACTGCAGCACAGACAGCACAGAAATGATGACAGTGATTTCCAGGCACCCCACAGGCTCTGTCCATTCCTAATGAAGTCATCAGCAGAGATGCAACAGCAAGAGCTGCTCACTCTGCTAATTGCAACCACAGTCCAATTATTGGAACTACGATAAAGAGGGAAAGAGAAGCAGAAACTAGTAGCTGGCATGAAATGGCAGTTGATATTGCCAAGATCATGAAGGCCGAAGCAAGAGGTACATGTTCAAGCCTGTAAATTTCACTCGTAGATAAAAGAAATTTAGTCCTACTTTCAAGTAACAGCCACTGACTCTTGAAAACACAATTGTACTACAGACCAAATTCCACTGTACAATTCTAGTATCTGTGTTATACATTTTATAAATCTTTTTATAATAAAAGGAATTTCAGATAAAAAAGGAATTACAGGAATGTCCATGAGCTGTCCTTCTCTGACTCCAAACATGACCAAGTGCAGTTTCTGTCTTACAGAATCAGTATCTCTTGGTAAAGACACAGTTAGAATTCACAGTCCACAATACTAGTTATAATTATGCGAAGTCACATAGCTATTAAACTCCTACAAGCCTATCTCAAATGCCAAAGGCAGGATCTACAGTGCAGAATCTACAGGACTGTACACTGGTCTAAGGGTCAAGGGCCTAGACTGGCATTCAGTGAATGGGTTTTACATAACAGTAGCCAGTCCAAATCCTCAATCCACAACTCAAAGATTTGTATGCATGAAGAACAGAGTTCTACTAATTTTCTTCTTCTTTGCTGAGGTCCAAGAGTTTCCCATGATCTTGATGAGAGTTGTAAAATATAATAAATCCTACTTCTTGTGCAAGCTGTGAAGGTTTAGTCGGCATTGGCAGCTTCTATTCTCCAGTCTAAAGAACTGGAGATGTATAAATTATGACAGCAGCTGTGACCCTAAAATTTTCACAGTCATCACTGTGTATCCCATTTTATTCACTTTGAAGTTCAGGGCAGCAATCAGAATGCAATGAAAAGTGTCATACTCCAAAAGCACCAGCCTGATGCCACAGTTAAACAAAGCTGAATTTTCTTCACCTGCTTCCGTCATAGACTTGCTGAGATAGTTCCTAAGGCCTGAGACTATTTCTATTGAAAACAAGGCCAAATCTTGAAATAACCAGGTATCCTAGACTGAAAATGTTGTTTATGTGCAGAAGATTTTCAAATCACCTTATATGGTAGTTTTGACTTTACTGAAATGCTTGGATCTCTCCTGCTCCTAACTGAAATTGGAAAACAGTCACACTGCCACCACATCAAGACACTTACATCCACTTACAGATAAAATGTAAGAACGTACCCAAATTCTGTATTTTCTCTTTATACTAGATATAATGACAAACTCCAAGTTAAGAGAGCTTTGATGGTGAATAATCTGCTATTTATCCTGTCTAAAGCACTTTTGTCCACTATAATACAGTCCAGAGGGACACTTACTCTCCAGATTGCCATCAGCAATGTGATGTATTTTGTTACAACATTTCTGATCCATTACATCAAATTATGCCAGATTAAATGCAGCCCATGAGGGAAGAGGGTATCCTTAGACCTGTAAACTGACTCAAACACAAAATTCAGTGTCTCATCAGTGACTACCACTCTTCCATGACATCAGTTTTCACACGCCTTCATCACTCAATGCTAGACAGTACACCTGCAGAATTACCTGCCTAGGAAAAAACTCCACAGTGAGTGGGTAGGTAATAAAAAGCTTAGTGTCACCATTGCCTTCTCAGATTTTCTGGGTTTCTAAACAATCTCTTTATGTGTTAACCTTGAAATACTCACCGAGCAATAGAAAGGAAGAATTGGTTCCCCTACCCCATCAGTGTTAGCCCTCACACTGTTAGGAAGAGCATTAAGGAAGGTAATGGTACCATTGATATCCCTGTCACAAGGGTGGGGTGATGAATTCCAACATCAACCACTCATTCCTAAAGACCAGAGTTCAGAAATAGACAGAAAAAAATGGGAATTTTGTAGTCTCAGCCTAAGGCAAGCTTTTCCACATTCTAAAATCACTGTTTAGAATGATCTACAGGGCTGCCTTTGCTCTGAGGAAGTCTAGGACAGGGGCAGGAATAAAGCTACTGATTACAAATATGACGTTTGCTAATCTGGGTGGTAGACAGGAAGTGCAATCCCTAAGAATAGATTTTGATTCCTAGTGAAAAGTTAGTTGTTTGATAAAAACATCAAAACCACAGTCTTAGTGCTCTGTACAGTGGAAACAACAGTTTGCTCTCACTTAAAATGTCTTCCAGACTCTTAAGCGCAGGAGAGATGGAACTAGGAGACTAAATTGCAAAAACCATTCCATTTAGCTAAGTGGGATCACAGGTAAGGTCAGGGCAGTTAATCACTATCTATTCACTGAAAATTACCCATAAAGGAAATTAGACGCACAATTCTTTTACAGCAATTAGCTCCTGTTGATATGAATATGAAATAGGTACCTAATAAGATTTACTTCTGTAATAAAAGGAAAGGAATGAATCAGAACAAAGAGAATATTAAAAAATGAAAGCCAAGGTAAGTTGGCCAGATGTTTGGATGTATGTTTGGAGGACTGGAGGATGCTTTTGCATGTATTATTTGGCCAAACCTCTGAAGTGTATCAGAGAAAGTGAGATTATTAGAACGGAGCCCAACACAATTTAACAAAGCATGGTAAAAGCAGGTAGGAGCGTGGATATCAGATTAACTTTGTATAAAGGCTGTGGCAAATCCATCATGAGGTTTTCCAGGCTCTGAGAAAGCCTGACTAGAACTGGCCCCACCAGCAAATTGTGTTTATTTCAAGGATGAAATTTTTCTCTTCCCTTATTATACAAGCCTGAAAAAGTGGTGAGGGAAAGAGTCTGACATTTCCTACTCTTTCAAAGGGTATTTCTCTATAGTGATAAAAGTCATAAATCATTACCAATTAAAACTGGGGAAAAAGAAAAAAAAACACATTAATTACACCATTTGAAGGTAATCTTTCAGTTTTTCGTCTACTTGTTGCTAGCCCCTTCTCTTGGGTTGTCTGCAGCCATTATCTCTACTGTTTCTGCACCCATAGGACAAGGATGAGAAAGCCAGGCTGCAACTCTGAAACAACAGCCTTCAACTGCAGAGAACAGTCTGGTTGTTGGAACAGCTCCACAGATGTGTCCTTCACATCTGCCCACATTTCAAAGGAGTCACACAGCCAAGCATAGGAGATTACAAGCACTGAAAGCTCTGCAATGACAGAGTGATGGGGGAAGACAGCAGCTGTTATTTGTGGCTTGTATGATACTGCAACCTCACGTGAAACTGGTATCAAGCCTTTGTGTCCCAGATGGCCTCCAGTCTGAAAAATATTTGTGATCCCATCCAGAAGCATTCCCACAAGAGGTGCAAAGCTAAATCAAAGCCAATATAAGAAAACAGAAGAACTCATAGTCATGAAGTTTCTACATCCTAGAGGATCCTGTAAAATTGCAGAAATTATTTAGACAAAAATTATTTCATAACAACAGGAACCATTTGACCCTGAGTGTAACAGCTGCCTATTGGGACACCTTCAGTTTGAAATTAAGTACATTGCAAAAAATAATCTAGAACCAGCTACCTGTATGTACTTCAACTGTCAGGTTTGCCCCTTCTACTGTTTGTGGCATCAGAATATGGTATTTCTTTTTTTCATATCTTTCATATTTTTTTTCTCCTGTTACTGTGCAAAAAGCCTTTACAAAGAACAGCAAAGCCAGCTACCTGCATTAGGCAATAAACAAAGCACATGAGAAAAGTCCTTCCCTTCAAATTTCATTATATTTTTCAAGCCTTTTCTCCTTCTAATTTCCAACAAACTTTGGAAAACAACAAATCAGAATATGCAGAGTCCTGCCAAATACACAATATCATAACCTTCAATGACAGTTTAGGAGCTGACTTATCCTTAACAGCAATTTTATCAAGTCAGAACAACATTCTGCATAATATTAAAGCAACGGGGGTTGTATCTAGTCACACTGCACCCTTTGTTCTTGGAAACACAAGTTACAACTACAGCCACTTGATCTTACAGAGCATATTGCTTCTTTACATTGCATAAACACTCTTCCTGTGTTGGTTAGACTGAATATCACAAAGGGAGGAATACAATAGAAAAAAAAAAAAAAAACAACAAAAGCACAACAGGCCAAGCTCTCACTCTTTCAAACAGAAAGTCAAGCTCTGAGCAACCAGAGTTCAAGATGATTTGGACAACACTCTCAGACACATGGTGTGATTTTTGTGGCCATCTATAGCAGGGCTAGGAGTTAGACTCATGATCCTTGTGGGTACCTTCCAACTCAGGATATTCTATGTCTCTATGATCTATGGGGTTAAAAATGCCACCTAATGGTGAAACTAACTTTGAAGCAGGCAGAGCAGAAAGCACAGAAAGAAACAAATGCTACTTTGACCTGCAAGACTTGGACTCAGATTGACAATCTTCTTCAGCAACATTTACTTATATGCTGCTTCCTACAACTCTGGCTGCCGGTAAAGCAAAAGTGTGTGTTTTAAGTGACAAAACATATCTTTATCAGAGATGTGATTACTGTCTCCAACTGCCAGATTTGATTCCCAGTTTTATGCCACAGATAACAGGCCGCATGACAAAAAATATAATAATGCCAAAGTTCAAGTTTGGATTTTTGGAAGACTGATAACATCATCTCAACTTCTGATGAAAACTACCAGCATTGAATCAGCATAGAAACACTGAGTTAAACAGCCTAAATGACTCCACTGATACAGATAGACTAGACATTTCAGCCATTCCACAGCCACTTCACTTTCAGTCACCTATCATTTGCCTCATGATCTGGTGGTACAGGTTCCAAATCACTTTCCTTGTGACTAAAGTATGGGCAGAACTTGAACCCTTGCTATGCACCTGTCATGGTTTGGTTAGTTCTGGGACACATTTCCAGGAATTTTTCCCCTTCCCCCCTGCCCCTGCTTCAGGGCTATCAGGTAAGCATTTAACAACACAAAGACCTAGCTCCTTCACTAAGGGCTGAGAGATTAGTCTCTTAGGAAACGGGGCAGACAAATAGGCTAATGTTTATCTTTTTCTCCCATCTCCTTTTTTTGGTGGCTGGGCTGGGAGACTACAGCACATGTCGGAGGGGAAGCTTGCTGCTGTCTGTCTATGCTCTGAGCCGTTGCTAGCTGCAGCTTTTGCCTGAAGCGAATTCTGACCAGCTGAAGAGCGTGAGTTTTCTTCCACTGCCCCCTATTGACTGTGGTTGGAATTGCACCAAAGGGCACAAAATTGAACTGTTTACTTCTGCCGGTTTATCAGTTTGTTTTTGAAGGGGATTATTTGTGGGTATAGGAGTATTGTTTGGTTGTTTTACTTGGGTTTTTCTGTGTTTCTGTTAATACACACATACCTTTTAATAAAGGGCTGTTATGTTTCCTTTTCAATAATTTGTTTTTTTCCTTCAATCTGAGCCTCCTAATTTTGGATTTATAATTGCTTAGAGAGAGAAGTTTGGGTCTTTTTCTCCTAACTCATCCTCAGCCAAAAAGACCTTGGTCTCATTTAAACTGGGACAGCACCCAAAACCAGAGGAATGTAATTCAAGTAGGTCAGGATTTCTTTTTCCACTTTTCTTAAACTGTATTTACTAGTACCTCCTTATTATATTTCCACTGACCCCCTAACAATCATAGAATCACAGAATGGTTTGGGTTGGAAGGGACCTTAAAGGTCATCTAGTTCCAACCCTCTACCAATGGGCAGGGACATGTTCCACTAGAAGAGGTTACTCAAAGCTCCATCCAACCTGGCCTAATAGGGTTGGCCTACTATCTAAAGCAGAAGGATACAAATTAAGATCTATTCAACAAGTCACTGTCTGGTTTTCTTTTATTTGATCTGAAAATAGGAAAGAACGTCATCTACCTCTCTTCAACAATGCATATTAGATCCTCACGTAAGAAATAATTGGAAAACTAAGCAAAATATACTAAAAAGAATTTGCAAACAGAAAAAATAAAATCTTATGAACCCCCTTGTATTGAGAAGAAGTGTCAGGCACTGACACATTTGGAGGCCACTTCTGGCAGGTCATCATCATCTAACTCCACCTTATCACCAAAGACAGCTCAATTTACTCCTCTTGTTAATATGAGAGTGAGGGCCAGTGACAGTTGTCAGACTGACCTGATGAAAGACGAGCACCTAGGATACATATAGAAAGAACGCTTCCATCATATGACTCTCTCTCCAAGTTGCTATTACCTTTAACTAACAGAGTCATTCAAGAGTTTAGAAACTTGTAGCTTAATACATGAGCCATCACTCCACACATCACTGGAGGAAATGGATGTTAAGCTCTTCACCTGCTGAAGCAGGCATGCAGCCTCTCTTGCACACAGAGAGCCACTTCCCTCTATTTTCAATATAAAGTGAATAACAGGCTCTCACACCAGGCTCAATCACGGTCCTGAGAGTTCAGTACACCACCTGTATGGAACAGCATGCTCTGCTTTCTCCTAAGGTTCCTGGAGGGACTGCAAGGGTACAGGGGGAGCCTCAAGGAGGAAGAGCTGTGTGTATTCAGGTGTATTAAGAAAATAATATGCTTCAAGTATATACTTCAAGTCTATTTGAAGATAAAAAGAGCATCAAGCCTTTCCCCAAAGGAAGTGCTAATAGGAATTTAGCAAATCAAGTGAGCCAGCAGCTGCTGAGTGAGCAGAGAAGGCAATGGGGATGCAGAGACTATGGGCCTCAGGGACTGGTGCACTTGCTCAGACACTTTGGAAGCACAGTGGGGAGCAGATAGCAATACTGCCTCAGGCCATTAGATGGCAAAGGAGGCTGCAATTGTCTCTTTCTTCTGCCACTAGTTCTGAGAAGTACTTGTTATGTGTTTTTTTTCAAGGAACAGCAGTGTGACTCCTCCAAGGGTGGAAGAGAAAGCAGAGACACAGCAAATCTCAGTCAGTTTTCTGCACAGTGTCACTGCCAGCAGCTCCCACTTTCACTTACTGGACAAGGTCCCAAATTTCCTCTCATGTTTGCACACGTTCCGGATCAGCAAGGGCTGTTTCAAAAGAAGTTTTCCTAATTTACACCTGGAAAGGATTAGACACAGCTCTATACCACAACACAAAGAACATTCTGTTTTCTAAATAAGCAGCTAACATACTCTAACCAAAGAGGAAAAAGAATAGGTCTCCTAATAGGATGGCTTTCTTATCCTTGATTCCTGTTATTTGAAGTCCTCCACACAATTTGAAACCATTAAGATGCCCTCAGGAATGCGTTTTGAACTAGTGTACCTTCACAGCAGAAACTGAGACAGAAATAGGAGCCAGTTCATTTAGTGTCACACTGCAAAGCCAAGACAGTGCAGGGACATAACCCACTGTCCACCACAACTGGGCTGCTGTCTCCCCCTTTTCGGATGATCCAAGAGCTACCTGCCACCCTGTTGTACTCTTCATCAGACAGACCCTGAAAAATTCTCAGAATATCAAACAAATCAATATAATGAAGTGGTCAATAAGTCCCTTGGAAACTGGAAGAAAATCCACATGCCTAAAAATAATCTAAATCTGTAACGGAAAGGGGACTGCTCTTGACATCACTTGAAACATAGATGGTAAGACTCTATAGATACAACACCTGTTTCTCTTTCAAATTCTGCACATAGAGAGGGACTCAAAAGGGGAAGAATTGAGGCACAAGACAGTTTTTTAAGATATCAATTAGCCTTTTTTTTTTTTGGACTAGAATTTATTTACTGCAGAGTTAAGCATCTCTCATAGTTACAGATTCTCTATTTTTATCTGCTAACTGTGCAAATTTCCTGGTTCCCTGATTCCAGACCAGCTGCTGGGCACAGCTGTGCTCCAGCAAAGGCACCAAAACCAGCAGGATTGCTGTGGGACTGTCATACTTCCCTAATTTCATCCGCATCTGGTAAAGGAAATCACAGTGCTTTTCTCAACCGCTCCTGACACAGCTCAACAGAAGACCATCAAGGTAATTAAAAACATCCCTCAATGATAGATGGCCAGTCTGAGAAGCTCCCAAGCTTCCAAAGCTTTCAAACATGGCACTAAAGCTTCCTGCACAATGTATAAGGTTGCCAGCACAAAGAATACAGGATTCTAGGTGCACAGTCACTTGCAAAATTCTTGGACAGAGCAGAGGATGTCCTGTGAGCAAACAGACATATGGAGAAATCAAGGCACAGAATTGCAAGCAATATAGTCTGGCAAGAAAGGACCTTCTGTTCAATGGAAAGAGGTTGACGTAAAAGCAACACAACTAGGCAGAGAACCAAAGTGCTTCATCAACACACTGCAGCTGTATGAACACATATGGTGCTATGTGGCACCTAAATCTTGAAGTAAGTTTTATGGATTTCATATTCACGTGGGCATCAGGCTCAAGGCCACAGCATGATCAAGCCTGCACCCAACAGAGGAGACTGGTATATCCTCTTCCTGTCAGGTACTACTGGCTACCTGAACCTTGTCCCTGCTTCCCCCCAGTCACTGGCTCTCCTAAACTCCATCCTTACTGTATGGCCACTTCACGCCCTGAGCACATTACTTACATATTTGGATTTTACTCTGAGGGCTGATGGGCTCTAAGCACTGCAGAGGGCAACACTGAGGTTTGCCAGTATTTATTGCCTTTATTCATTAGAACCTAATTGATTTGCCAAAGATCAAAAAAAGTCCATGACAGAACAAGACTAAATGCAAGTGAACTAAATGGCAGACTGTGCTTTTGTTGTTGTTTTTGATTTTTATGTTGATGAACAATATTTAGGATGACAGCTTGTCAGTCAGAAAAAGCCCTCATCCTCCATCTGCCAGTACAGTTGTTTCTTCTGGTCATACACTGGCTAGAGAGAATGAGCCTTACACTAGACTCTCCTTTACCAGCAATCTGAAAGCAGCACATGATCTGCTTTCCCACATTTCTCTTTCTCATATAAGTCTGCGAAAACCTCTTCTAACTGAGATTTGAATTTGGGATTTGAAGTTTTTTTTGGCAACAGTTTTTCCCTACAGCGGCATTTGACAATACTTTCCTAAATGACATTCTTTTCTCATCTGATACTGTAACACATGCCACATAATAGTGTTTCTAATTTGCCTAAACATGGAGTTTGTTCCAAATTTTTTTAAGATCTAGAAAAGAAGCTGAGGTATCAAAATCAAAATGTTGTTATTTTTACACCGTTAAACATAACTACTCAACCTTTCCTAATTCAGTATGAGTTATTTTAACAAGTAATTACAATAAGAATCAAACAAAACCTACTTTGGGAATCAGTGCCTTGTATGTCTTATAAATTTATTCACATACTAATTAGGAAAACATACCCAGTCATTAAGAGGATTTAAAAAGGAAAATAGGTCTTTTGAAATTGGAAGACATTTCCAGGTTATCATTCTGAGACATACATTTCACAGATTTATATAAGCTAGAAACAGAAAAGCTGGCTAGATCCTGGAGCTCCCTTCCCTTCCTTCCCTCTTACAAAGCATATTTCATTAAAGTGTAAAGTAGCCTGGCCTTACTCTGCTGTTTTAGCCATCCTAATTTCCAGTGTCTAACTGATGGGATTTTCTCCTCTTTTCTAGTATTCCTGCTATAGCAAAACAAAGCAAAAAGAAACCAAGCTCATTGGTGGGATGCTACAATATTCATCACTTTTGTTTCTTAATTTAACCCAATATTCCACAATTAGTGTCCTATGAACTTTCATTAAAAAGTTCCATTCCTTGGGAAGGTAGTCCTTCCTGCTTCATCATCCTCCCCTCATTTTACCATTTTTCCAAGCAATATGTACTGAACTCTTCTAATATTTCTCCATAATTCCAGCTCTCCTGATTATATTTCAACTTTTTGTGACAATTTCTTTCATGTTGGATTTCAGTCTAAGCTGCTCAACAGCACTCTCCTTACACTTTTTATACTCATATTTCTCGAATACACTTTTCTACTCATGTGACTAGGAATTCTTCTCACTAGCATGCATGTAGGTGAGTATTCAATGCCACTTCATTAGTACACTATTTAACTGGTGAGGAGTTGATATTCAGGCTTATTATCTTGGCAAAGGTCAATGGGCAAACTATTTAAGGATCCTTTCTTGTGTGATCTGTAAATCTCATGTCACTATCAAGTTAAATACATCCAGCCAATCGTTGACACACCATATAAAATTTCATCATTTGTTAATGCTTTAGAAAGGGCAATGAATAATTTTGCCTTTACAGCACCAAAGAAACTAGAGAGTTTTTTCCCCTTGAGTGTCCCAAGTACTACAGCATTTTACCTGCAAAAGGTTGCCTGTGTGCCTCAAAAAAATACAGCACTGTGTCTCAAAAACCACACAAGGATTGCATTAGCATTGCCAGCATAGAAAAGTAGTACAAGACAGAAAGTCATTGACATTTTAAAATAAATCTCTGAGCTTTCAGGATTTTTAATACACATTGCACGTCCAGTCAATGTTCATGGAAGCACAGAATCACAAAATCTGCCGAGTTGGAAGGGACCCACAAGGATCATCAAGTCCAACTCCTAGCCCTGCACAGGACCATTTCCAAGAGTCACACCATGTGCCCAAGAATATCATCCAAATGCATCTTAAACTCTGTCAGGCTTGGTACTGTGACCACTTCCCTGGGAACCTGTTCCAGTGCCCAACCACCTTCTGGGTGAAGAACCTTTTCTAATATCCAATCTAAATCTCCCCTGACACAGCTTCAAACCATTCCCTCAGGTCCTGTCACTGGTCACCACAGGGAAGAGATCAGTGCCTGCCCCTCCTCTTCCCCTCACAAGGAAGTTGTAGAGTGCAATCATGTCTCCCCTCAGTCTCCTCTTCTCCAGGCTAAACACACCAAGTGACCTCAGCCACTCCTCATACAGCTTCCGTTCAAGGCCCTTCACCATCTTCATTGCCCTACTTTGGATGGTCTCTAATAGCTTAATATCTTTCTTTCATGGTGACCAAAACTGCACACAATATTCAAGATGAGGCCACATCAGTGCAGAGCAGAGCAGGACAATCATCTCCCTTGCCCGGCTGGTGGTGCTTTGCATGTTGTTCTTACTATTAATACACAAAACCAAGAGCTTCCCCATTTCTGTACTGAAAATACTATGAAACAAGTAGCAATAATAGGAAAATGAGTTAGATAACACAAAAATAAGTTTCAGTAGGTCTTTCAGTAGGTCAGATGTTCTACCTGTTGTCGTGGTAGGATGTCCATTAAGCTTAAGAAAAACTATGAAACAGAAGATTGAAGATTAGCAAAAATTAGCATTTTGCTGGTCTTCAGCTTTTCTTGTCCTAGAATCTGAAGCTCTGAGTGACTCACTAATTTTTCAAATTGCAACCCTTCTATGATTTTGGAAATTCTTAACTATCTGGGATTTTTTTGCAGCTAGGGAAGGCACAGAAAAATGAACTTGTCTATAGTAATATAAGCCAGAAATAGAATCCCAAGACATGTCTATATTTGTATAATTTTGTGAAGCACTAAATTAGTGATGTCCCATATACGTCAAGGCTTGTTTTGTGAGAAGCCCTGATCAGACTTTCTCACTTATTAGGCCAGCAGTAATGCTGAACTGACATGACACAACTGTCCACGCTCACAGCTCATCTGCAGGTACTGACACTGTAACAGTCAGCAGACAGTCTTGCAAAGCAAACAGGACTACACACACTGCAGAACAGGATGCTCTGTGCCTGATACATTGCAACACACCTGATCAGCACCTGTAAGGCAGCTTTAAAATATTTCTAAATAATGGCACTTGTTGTGCTTTTACCTCTGGTCCAGGGGATATCACTGTGTCTTTTAGCTCTCACTGTCAGATAACATTTTCTTAGTGTTCATTTGTTCCTTAAGTCTTGTACAATTTCAGTTTGTCTTATAAGCATCTCTTTACTAACTTTCTCCATGTATTAGTCAGTTGGAGTCCCCTGGATTCTGATCAGACACACAGGGAATGATAGCTGAGTGAGTGCAACATTGGGTAAGAGGCTGACCCGTGGGGAGTTGTATGGTAATCAGCTTTTCATTATTGCATGCTGAAAGGCTAAAGTGATTCATGAGTGCTCTTTTGAGTGGGAAAACAGGAGAGGAAGAGATGAAGGAACTCTGGTTCTGATATGAATTATCTCTATCCTATCACAATATATAAGTATTTATCTCTAGGAACTTCTAACCAAACATCCCAGGACTACATCACCATGTCTGTAGAGATCTGCAAGTATTATTTTAGAGACATCAGATAGCTTCTTCAAGGTGGAAACAAAGTAGCTTAGTGACCTAAGAGTCTAACAAATAAATTAGCTGATAGCTTAGATTCAGAGACTTAAATCCCAGTAAAGTCAGGGTCTGTGGCTAATGACTTTTGTAATCTTGAATCTTACAGCAGTAATAGTTCTATATCACAGTTTCCTGAAATGTAAAATTATAGTGAGATCAATTTCCTTTTGGATATACTCTGCATATGGGGAAAAAATGGCACTTGTTTGTATAGGATTATCAATTTGCACCCTTTAAAGAAAGTAATGTGTGTTTATTTAGCATATTCTGATAGCCCAAAGACAGGTAGAGAGGTCAACAAATACCTGGCTTTCTCCCAGCTATGACCTTGACTGTTTAGTCAAGTTAAGTTTGAAGGCTCCCCCATGAGTTACCTGTACAGAAAGGTAACTAAAATTCACTCACTCCTGTGGCTTCTACAGAGGGGTATCCCCAGGCAGATGGAGCTAGTTAGCCCTGTAAGGTAATCCATCTACATCCTGAGGACCTCACTGCCACCGTCCAAGCTCGCTTGGCCCCAGCAGATGAACCTCAGGATTAAAGGGTGGGCTCAGTTCCGCGCACACTGTGTCTCACCTAAAAAATCCAATGTGCAGGCTGGAAGGTGTAAAAACCTTCCCCGGTTCTTTGTTCGCGAAGACTGGCCATTACATTACAAAACTGTGAGATTTGATGGGCCCCACAACACTGTGGCAGAGAACAGCCTTAAAGTTCATTGCCAACCCATCAACAGTGTCAGATGGGTTACAGTTCATGGCCTGAACATTCATGTCTCACCTCAGTACTGAAAACATTTCAGTCCCAAACACAAACAAGCCTAATGCCAGGACACACACTCCCACCACCACCACTCCCACCTCACCCCCACCACTCTTAGTGGTCTTCCTTCCTGCCCTGAAGCTCCCCTAAGTAGCCTTCACCAGGAAGTTTCTCAAGCATGTAATCCAGCAACAATGTTGAAGTAGGAAAAAACATAATACACAGCTTCCTGCAGGCACCCAAACACACACTGAGTTACAGTTCTCGACATGCACAATCTCTTCAGTGCCTAACAGGATACTGCCTTTCAAGGGATCAACATGGGAAAAGAAAGTTATGGGTGCCACTCAGTTTGATAGGATTTTCTTGATCAACATTTTGATGCAGCACATTGACAAGTACCTCTCTGCAATCTGAGTGAAAGGGTGTCTGAGAAAAAACAAATCACAGTAAAAGGGACACGGCAGCTGTTTCAAACCTGCTTCTCCTGGATGATTTACTGACTGAGCCTTTGGCTGGTGGCACAGACTAGGGTATGAACTGTAGGTAACACACACATAGACACACAAAGAAAGGTTAATGACCTGCATTTTAACTTTTACAGTTTCTCTCAGAAAAAAAAAAAAAAAAGAAAAAAAGAAAAAACCCACAGATAAAAACTCCCAACAGTGTAAAAAAGGATAGATGTGCTCAGCAAATCGCCTTCAGACAGGAGGAAAAGACAAAAGAAAAAAGAAATCACAGCAGCGTAAATCAGCCTGGGGAGAAATGGCTAAATGAGGATGCTGATTGCTAATCTACATCCTGTCACTCTGACTTTATAAGCAGGTGAGCTCAAGAGGCCATGTGTGCAAAAGCAGTCCCATAAAAGCACTGTTTTTCCCATTCTCATCTGTATTCACAGCAGACCAGTTTTTCACTTTATGGCTGCAATGTTCTTGTTTCTTCTGCAGGTCCATTAGCACTGTGCACATTGCACAGTCAATACCAATTCCAGCCTACACTTCTGCCTTTTTTTATTTGGACACAAGTCCTTCTGCCTGCTGGATTCATTACGCTTCGACATGGCTATTTGTAGTGTCCCTTTATGATTTGATTATTTTTTCAAGCAGACCAAGTGCCTTTTACTTTAAATACAAAAATTAAAAGATGAAGTGAAACCAACCAACCATTTAAAAAATACCACAATAAATAATTTCTGTTTTTCTTTATTTTAATCCATTTTGTTTTGCATAATTACATTATCCAAAAAGCTTGCAAGATATAAAATGACAAACAAATAAACAAAGATACCAAAGATAGCCTTTTGTTTGACAAAGTTCTATTTATTTATTTCCCTGGTCCCTTTTCCCACATCTCAGGAAATCTTACAGGACATTCCTTGCTTTTCTGCACCAAATAGGGAAGTGAAATTTGATCAAACTGGAAGGTGGCAGAAGGAATCCAGCAGACTTAGGGGAATGGCATACAAACAAGCATTTGAATGAGATACAGAACCACGATGTTGCCTCAGTAAAAGGGAGAGCGACAGACTGAGACAGGAGTGAATCTCCATCCCCTTGACCTCTGTACTATCTCCACCTCCTTTATCAAAGTGGCTAATGGCAGCTCCTTCACACCACAGTAGTGCTCTGAGCCCCAGCTGGGACTGGGGAAAAGTGAACTGCCAGCTATTACCTGTACCTTACTTTATCCACACCCTCAGATGACCAACTCTGTATTTAATAAGAAGAAAAGCTGGAATTATTAAAAACAGAGCTTTGAGGCAAGCACCGTAGCTGCATTGCTAAATCATCCTCCAGTAACACTTGACAGGGAGAAAAAGTCTAAAATTCAGCACTGGTCAGTCTTCCAATAGGATAGAATAATCAAACACAAATGCAGAATAAAGGAAATTTGCACAAATTGGACAACATGAAAGCTGACCAGTAGAAATGGGGTAGCAGTGACTTTTGGGGTTTGCACCAAAAAGTCAGACCACAATAGAAGAGAAATTCCCTGGGTTGATGGTCAAAAAATGGTGAAAACCTGGATATTTCCATGACTAGGCACTGAGCTCTTAGGCTTCCACCTCTAGAAACCAGAACCTGCACACCAAGACTAGCGTAGGGACTCTAGATGCTTTGAAATTTCAAGAGTCTTTCCTTTGGCCTAATTTTTTTCTTCAGTCACAATCATTTATGACAGAGAGATTAAAAAAACAATAAATAAATAACAGAACTATAATATACTTGAGATGGTTTCTGTATTCTTGCCTCCTTCCCACTATTTAGCAAGAATATGCCTTTTGCCAATCGTTTGATCAGGGGGAGATCTTGTCCTCATGTGGCAGATGATACCTGCAGCACAAACTCCATTGTATTCTGCTCAGCTCAAACCTCCTTGCTCTGTCCCTAGGCTGGGTGCACTAAGCTGCCTCATAGCTCTTTCTGTCTCCAGCAGTCTTAAACAAAACAGAGAAGAAATCAGAACTATAGAAGAAGAGCTCCTACCTTCACCATTCTACTTTTTAGCTCCACCAACAACCACGCACGTCAGGAAGACTGACCCATCTTCTAATCTCTAATGCAAATACTCCTCCAAGAGATTAATAAGGTATATAAAGGAGAGATACTTTCTATATATTTCTCATTCTAAGCACAAGCCTAGGGCTCCCAGAGCCATCAATCTACCATGCTTTTCAACTGAAGGCTGAATTGTCAGTTTCCATTTTACTCATTTTATGAAAGGTAGTGGATAAAAAAAAATCACTGTTTAAGATACTGCATTTTTTCTTTCTCAGCAGTTCGAAATGGGACCTGGGGATATTGGGGCAGTCAGACTTAAAAGTCTGATTTCTCATGACTCCATTTGAATCCTAAACTCTGGTGCTTTGATACAACTTCCAATTGTAATCTCCTTCAACCTGCCCCGTCCTTTTGCTCCTTTTAGTGGTATTAGAACATGAAGGATTACAATTCCTCCTTGTTCAGAAAAGGAAAAATGCTAAGTTGATAACAAGAACACAAGATTGGGGTGGTAGGTATTCCCTACCCAAAGGGACCTGACTGACCAGCAGGGGACCTTGCCTTCAGAAGTCAACAGCTGCAGGACAAAAAAATGGAAGCATCATGAATTCAACAGCACTTTTTATGAAGCTGCTCTTCTTGTACATCCTCCTTGCTGCTATGTCCCTGTAGTGGGAAGACTTTTACATTATTGAGATGGATATCTCACAAGGTTTATGATTTATCTACCCACCTACTATTGACTTATAATCATCACAAAGCAGGAAGTCACTCTGAAACTCATCAAGATTTGATAATCAGGATACAGTTTCCCTCTTCTTCACTTTATCTCCCAGTTGTTTTGTTTTTTTGTTCTCAATTACCAAGAAAAATGAAATGAGGATGCTGGCTAGACAAAAAAAAAAAAAGAAAATTGTCTTTCCTTTACACATTCTCAGACCCTTTAGCAGAGAGAGTGAGAGTGGCTTCCCTTTGGAGAGCCATACCTTGGAGTGTGGTACATAGTGGGCTGTTCTGTGCAATAACTGCACGTAAGAGAAGGCAAACAAACCAAGCAGGTTGGAGTGAGCCAATATACACCACGAAATAGGATCTTTCCATGCTTGTGGTGATGGCTGTGCTTTTGGATATCCTTTCCATATCACATAATAGCCTCATCTAATCAATCAAAGTGTCCAAGAGGCAACTGCCTATCTCTACATGGAGAAAGAGTCAATTAAGGGAGCATCATGAATGCCAAGTCTTTCCTCTCCCCCTGAGATGAATAGAGAAAAAGAAATGAGATAGAAAATGCATTGTGCCAGCACTTGCCTTTCAGCTTGATGGCTTCGACCAGGCAAAGCAGAGAGATAGAGAAAGCTAATTTCACAGATAACATCTTCAAGGTCTATATAGTAATTTTAAATATTAGAAATAATTTTTCATGAAAAATTAATCTACTTCATCCTGGTCTCTTCCATCAAGATATTCCCTTTAATTGTAAGGACAATTGGCAGTCTCAGCAGAAACACAAACTGGTCTGATTGGGGGGTATGAAAAGGAAGCAAGGTACGAAGTCACAGAGACTGAGATCAACCACTGAGCTATGAGAGACTCAAAAATACAAGGTAGTCTGAAGCAGTTCTTGCACCCAGTGTCATCAGTTGGACACCCGAAAAATTGGAACAGACATGGTGCATACCAATAGTAAGTTCATTCTGGATCATCCATGTGACATGCCATTATATGTCTTGCTGGAAGCTTACGTGGGAAAGCTATGGTGAGAAGGTGAAAATGTATTTCCTTCTCTCTTGATGACTTAACACTTCAGATGATGCAAGTTTTAGTAAATTCTACCTTCCCCTTCCACAGTTCTACCCCCTGTGCGCTGGTTTTGGCTGGGGTAGAGTCAATTTTCTTCACAGTGGCTAGTATGGGACTGTGTTGGGGAATTGTGCTGAAAACAGTGTTGATAGCATAGATGTTTTCGCAACTGATGAGCAGGGCTTACACAGAGCCAAGGCCTTTTCTGTTTCTTATACTGTCCCATCAGTGAGGAGGCTGGGTGTGCACAAGAGGTTGGGAGGGGGCACAGCCATGAGAGCTGACCCCCAACTGATCAAAGGGATATCCCATGACATAGGGCATTGATCTCAATATATACAGTGGGGGAAAGAAGGAGGAAGGAGGGGTTGTTTGCAGTGATGGTGTTTACCTTCCCAAGTAACCGTTACATGTGAAACAGCCATGTTTTCCTGGAGATGGCCCTGCCTACGAGAAATGGTGAATGAATTCCTTGTTTTACTTCGCTTTTATGCATATCTTTTGTTTTCCCAATTAAACTATCTTTACTTCAACTCAGAAGTTATCTCACTTTTACTCTTCTGATTCTCTCCCCAATCCCACTGCTGGGAGAGTGAGTGAGCAGCTGCATGCTATGTAGTTGCTGGCTGCGGTTAAACCATGACACCATGATATTCAGACAAACTGACATGCTATGACAAGCTGTCCGTAATCTAAGAGTTATCTAAACAACATTGTGCCTTGACTTATAGATAGGGTGTATTTTGTGGCTTACATTAAGGAGAAGCTATTGTTCTGAGCTGTCATTTGTATACCAGCAGATAAACAAAACCACCACCACAATACTGTTCCCGTAGAAGAAGCCTATATTAATAAAAGATTCTTAAAAGCATTAACCAAATGTTCCTACTCATCTATCCATCACCTTTTTTGTTGTTCTAATGCTTTTTATGGGAGTTGACAGTACACAAAATCTAATACAGTTTTGAGTAATCATATTTCTTGAACTGGGTGGACCTTGGGAAAGTTACAATCAGCAACAAACAGCCAGAAATACAGAATTTTAGAGAAAAGCAGTAGAAATTATCTTCGGTGCCATCAACTAACATATTCAGATGAGATAAAGAGAACCTGGAGTACTAACAAATTCAAATGCAGCATGGAAGGCAGGAGTGGCCTTAGTATCAAGAGCTTATGATGATGGAGTCAGGATGAAGAAACAGGAAGAGCACACAGATAAAAAAATCATACCTATAACATTATACAATATAAGAGAGACAATAGCTGCGTTTTATACGGTCTCAGATTTTCCAGCTGCTCAGCAAATGCTGTTGGAGATTATCACATCGATGAGACTCTTTGAAGTTAAAGTTCAACAGCATAAAGACCATGAAATTGTTTTTTCTCAAAAGGATATAATCACCCTGACTTTAGAATTAACTGCACACTCCTCTGTACTGAGGATATCACAAAGGCATTACAAGGCAACAAACATAGTTGCTTGCAGTTATAAAGCAAATATATTCAGAGTGGCTTTTGACTTAATATATACATCTATGGACAAAAAAGTTATAATGTGTGGTAAGGATCTCAATATAAATCCACAGAAGTGAGAGACTTTGAAATTGTTCTTTAATATTCTTTCTCTTCCCTTACATGCCCCACTGTGGTTGCATTGCCCTTACTGGAGCTAGCACATCTCACGAGCAGCAGGTCTTAACAGGCCAAAATGCATCAACACATTTGAGTCGTTTTAAGTAAACATTCAAAGACGTAATTGTCATCAAACATCTTCACTAAAACAAAGAAGTAATTGTGCTGATACCTGCACTTGAGACAACAAAGCATGCAGCACTTATACTATATAGTAAATGATTTTGTAGCATTTCTTTATTACCAGTAATTTTGCAACATCTCCCTTTATTGCATACATAATGGACAGATGTCTATTGTCATTCTCAGTAAACACTGCTGCAAAGATACGTGGCAGATAATAAAATGTGTAGCCCTATGCTCAACATCAGTGTTGTTACCAGCAGGTATGTCACTGCTCATAGACACTGTGTCACGTAACACAAAAAAAACCTAGTTTGCTCAAGGTGTTAGTTGTCCATCCATGAGCAAACAAACAGGAAGGACCCCTGGTTCCAGGCTTTGGGAGAAGAACACGGCTGGAACAAGATTTCTTTCTTTCTTTTTTTTTACCTCCTTACCTGTAAACGACTCAGGTTACTTCCAGTTCTGAGCAATTAACTTCGGAGGTTTAACATCTAAAGTTCAGTGTCTTTTTTTTCAGTCTTAAATGGTGAAGTTTCATATCAACCTGCCTTTTCCAATATTATCAGTATATGCAAAAAAGAACCCCTAAGAAAAATGCCCAACAACAAAAAACAAACACCAAAACAAACAAACCTCCCAACAAACAAACAAGCAACCCACCAAACTCAATTAAGTAGAAGAAAGCATTAAAAAGTAAGTGATCGACAACATTTGATTTTCACTGGCCTAAAATTATCTGATTTTCAGTTGTCTTTTGCTCTGTGTCCTTCCTGGGCTTTTGTCCTCTGCAATCCCTCTCACAGTGTTTCAGTAGAAGGAAAGCATGCAGAGGTTTTAGGATCCACCAAGCAGGCCTCATGCATCTTTTTGAGTCCATGGCATTTTCACTGCAGCTACAGAAAATAGCTAATTTGAATGCAACACCCAGTTCCCTCCTCTGCTTGTTTAATGCCAGAGCTTTGGAGTCCTTTTAGGAAAAGTCCACAACTTGTGAGGAGGTACTTCATAATCAAAGCAAAGTAGTACATCATCCTCCATGAGCCAGATCCCAGGTCCTGCCTCTAACATCTGAAGTTCAATTAACAGGTGGCTGCAGTGACCTGATGTTGCAACCTATGTCAAATGCTTCCAAAATTGGAAGGCAAAGGGTAAAGAAGACATTTAAGTACTTAAAAAACCACAAAAGATACTTCACAGTAGTTGCACTAACCTACCCTTTCCACCCTCCTGCATGTCTGCAACAACCCTTCAACCCTTTTTGCTGTCAAGTTTGGGAAGGCAGCTCACATGCAACAGGAGGAAGCATCCCATTGCACTGGAGGAACCTTTTTGTCAATTATCTCAAAGCTTGCCCAATGATAATCAGAAAGCATTTTGGTAGCACGCCCAGGGGATTTCATGTATTTTAGGTCCTTCATTTCAAACTAACTAGCAAAACAGCAGACCTGTTGAAACAAGGTACTTCAAAACAGAGACACTGAACTGCAGACATTTCTCTGGTACTCTATTATTTCTAAAACCCCAGGATGCAAGAATTATTAAGTACTACCAACAGTACAGGCATCAAGTTTTTTCCCTAATGACCAGAACATCACAGCCCAAGGCTAGCAAATTCAGTACAAAGTCTCAGTATGCAGTTGCAATTACACCTTCCACTTCATTGTGCCCATTCCTTTAGGAGACATCCAAAAGCTACCATTCATTTGAGGAGTCTTTCTAGCATGATTGAATCTTTCTCTTCACCATATATAACAGGAGTGCAGGAGAGCTCAGGGAGCAGGGGAAGGTGAAATTGTGACCACACTGCAAGGCAGTCAGAGCACGAATTACAAGGAGGAATTGTGTCCTGTCATTAAATTCTTTTTCTTTCTTTGTTTTGTGCCCCCCACGCCTCCCAAACAAGACATCCTCTTTTTTGTCAATCCATCAGCCTTAGAATTTGGCACTGTTAATTCCTTAGCAGCACAGAGAATTAACTTCTAGAGTGCAGCAATACTGAATTATCAGACCAGAATCTCCACATAAGCAATAAAAGGAAACAGGCAAATCAGCAAGAGGAGGCAAGCAGATGATGTTATTGCTTTGGATTTCTCCTGAGAAGCAACTAACTCCCTTCTCATACTGCATAGGGAATGGAGACGTTTAGTACAAGTCCTCATTAACAGGCTTCTACTTTTTTCTCCTAAGAGTACTTATCCAAGGCATCTAAAGAAGCAGGCCACAATAGTTCATTCTATTTGCAAAGCCAACAGTGTTATTTCCTGGCCTGGTGGACAGCCACACTATTGCTTCCTTCGAACAGCTGCTCTGGAATCTCTCATTTCAGAAACTCATTCAATTTTTGTTTATAGCAACTCCTTAATTTTCACAGTGGTTTAAAAAGACTCTTCTCACATATGATTTCCAATATTGCCACACTGAGTAAGACTGGTTAGTAGAGAACCATTATGGAAAAATGGCAGAAGATAGAAAGTAAGGATTTAAGAAAATAAATAACTAGCAGTGTGTTACCTGGTAAGCACAGCCTGTGGTGGAAGGTGTGAAATGGGAATTTGCTGCTGTCTTTGCTTAGCCTCACAGCCTACCATTGAGCATGTCTGGCCCATGAACCCTGCTGCACTTTCTTATCCTCTCAGCACAATCTGGTCTTTTCCATGTCTCACAACATCTCTTCTATGAAATTTCAATTACCCCAAGGAGAAACTAGATTACTATTAGAAATTACGACACTTCAAGACAGAAAACACTTCTGTCTACTTACATCACTGCCAATACCAAATGAACTATTAGGTACTGGAATTGTAAGAACTGAATGTGAGGCCTTGGTAGCAGTTCTCTGTTCTGTGTCCTATCAAACTCCTGCCACAGCAAGGTTTCTCTATCTCCACTGCCTGAGCAGATCACTGCAACCAAAGTCCATGTTGCATCCACTGTAACTGGCTGTCACTTCACTGACAAGACAAACTCCCACAAGCTTTAGATAGAGGTGACTTCCTAAATACTGCACATTTGTTTTGTTTCACCAGGAATAAAAGGAACCCAAACCTCTTTTTTAACCAAACAATCAATTTGATTTTTGAGTCCCTTTTAAATATATAATGGTCCTTCACATGGCAAATTATAAAAACTATGAGAAATGCAGCATTATAAATGTAGAAACCCTATACCTGCAAAATGGGAGACAGACTTTACCGTCAATAACAACTGAATCATCTGCTTTTTTTCCTAAAGCTGTACATACGTCCTTTCTATTCTTAGTACTTTAACTAAATGTTAAGTATATGCTTTTCTTTGTGATAAAGAGTGGTTTTCCAGATAGTCAACAATCACAGAAGATCCTTTATTCAAGCTCCCCTGCCCCTTAACCCTTTATTCTGCATCTTGGGCTGCAGGAGTTACACTCCTCTTTTAACAGGACAGAAGTGTAAGAACCAAATAAAGTGAGAGTGATAGATAACAGATGGCAGACTGGAAAAGTGGGTCAGTAGATGCCCTGTATTACAAAATGTAGCCTGCTCCGTCTTCATCCCTCCCCTTGCACACCAGCCTGGCTGCCCCTGTCCTGTGGCACCTCATTAGTCACTATGCACTAGTGCCACTGTGGCATGGCAGCATCTCTCACTTTGATTCCATTCTCAGTCTGCATCTCAACTTTTCTCCTTCCAACAGTATTTGGATCACAGGCCAACTGAAGTCAGGACTTCCAATAATCCTTGGGTGTCAGTTCAGGAGAATTAAAAGTATCAAACCAGTCTCAAATATTTATTCCTGTGAGACGTTTCTTGTGTTGCCAAGGAACATCAGGCATTACAGCCATGTTTTGCCTGACACTGGGACTAAACAAGTAATGGGTCTATAGTTTCTGGTTGCAGATAAAATGAGTTTCTTAGGACTGGGACCTTTGCATACATCTTTTATGTTGTCCTGAACTACAATATCACAGTTTTGTTAATCTTAAATATGCTCTGAATCTAAAACATTTTTATCATTCCCACAGTAGACATTCATTAAAAAATTAATCCTTCTAATTCAGACTGATGCTCATCACAGCATAGCCAAGTTACGGATCTCAGGACAGACTTGAGATTCATTTCTCCCATATTAAAATGCTTACAATGCCTTTAACCTACTGATTGCTTTTCACTGACAATAAAAGAAGTAAAAGCTAACACCGTAGATAACTAAAGTTACATGAGATGAATCCTGTTCTTTATGTCACTGTTTAGCTTTGGATTCTCTTCTGAGAGCCAGGTCCAGGAGATGGACATGAGCCAGTGCTGATGCTTTACTGGCAACTTACGACGTGCTGGCTGTGAGCAGCTTTATGAACAATCACAGATCTTGTGCTGTAAAACCTAAAACTCCTATAAAGTCTTTGGTCATTAACAAAAACTTTCTGCAAAGAAGAAAGTCCTCTGGAGAGTAAATTAATTACAAGTCTCAATTCTGCCTAATATTTTATGTACTGTACCTAACTTACATGCTCTTTCTCATAAGTGGCATGCTGTTATGATCAACATTAAAAATGCATAAGGCGGACACTGAGTGGGAAAGGAGCTGTTCAAATATTTACAGCAGAAGCCCAAAACTATCTGAATTTCCAATTCTAAGACATGTGCTATAGCCATGGTGCCAAGTGAGGTGATAGAAAGAAGGACCTGAAAGCCTTAGGACTCTGCTCATCATTTATAGTTAATTCTTGGGTGTACTGTGAATGCAGTTCAGTCCAAATGCAGTTCTAATGGCCAAATATTAACAGAATGTTTGGTTTCAATATAGGAAACATCCATTAGGGAGTATTTTCTTTTCTAAGTGATCTAACCTTCATCTTTTTCCTTAAAACCACTCATCCACCTCATTCTGATGATGGCACCAGCACAGTAAGGATAACAACAGTTAATGGAACCACCTGTATATTTTGAGAAATATGTAGTTCAGATATCTTCCACTAGTAAATTCTTTTCCATATGGTCTATAACACATACAAAGTTTTGCCTGCCTACCAGCACTTGGGCCTCATATCTCCAATTACATGTCTTTAAATCACCATTCAGGATGAGTACAAATAAGATGCAGAAAATCTTCCACCAATCCCATACAGATTTACCTTATCAGAGGTGAACTCAGAGACACACTTTGTTAAAACTATCTCATTAGCTGGCTTTACCCATAAACAGCCATCAAGGAAATCCTACCACACACAAAAGAAGAGGAAGGCTAGATAGAACCAGTATTCATCATCTGTCCCACGCAAGAAAAATCTCAATAATTTAAGTTCACACTTGATACTGCTTCCAGAAATTTGTTTGAGACTTCTGAGGTCAGAAAACTGAACTTACCTCGCTCACATGTTCTACCCCAATAGCCAGTGCCAGTGCAGTCACAGATGAAGCGGTTCCAGCCATCCTTGCATACTGCATTATTCTTACACGGGTAGCTGTCGCACTGCTTGGTGCTGAGGCGGGAGCAGGAGGACTTGACTCCTGCAGCATTCTGCGCCTCCGCCAGCTGTCGGATGTTCTTGCTTCTTCCATCAATGAACAAATCTCGGATACAGCCAACATAGCCATAGTTCAGCATTGCTGTCCAGAGCTCTGTGGGAAGGATGAGTCCTGCCCGGTTCTCAGGCAGCCCACCAAGGTACATGTCGCCTTCCAGATCTAGGATCTCGCTCTCCCCACTAGCAGTGAATGGGGTGCGTCTGCTGTTCACTGATATAGTACCTAAATGAGGGAGACAAGAAGACATCAATACTTTCAATTACAGTCACAGCTTAGCTCACTTTTTTCCAATAACTGAGTGAGGTTTAAGATTCAGCAGAGGAGAGTGAAGATTCCTCCCTACCCAAATGCAATTCTAACAGATATGTTAGCTGTGTGTCTCTCACATAGCTCTGTCTCCTCTTGAACTACAGGTCCTAGGTACTTCTCTGCACTGACTGCAGATCATGTGTCTGTATCCAAAATTGCATTATAAAGTCAGAAGCATAACAGTGCTATGGCTAAATAATATGTAAAAACTGAGCATTATTCAGTAGTATTCATCCAGTAAAGCAAAGACTTACTGAGAACATACAGGAGTTTGATACAGGACTGGAGAGACAAAAAGATAAGCAAAAGAATAATAATTCACACTACACAGTTCTTTCAGAAAACACTTAATCAGTACCTCCAAACCTGGGCCTGGATGATGGAACTAAATAGACATCATCAGGCTTGTAGGTGACATCAGCTTGAGGAAAATGGTTGATGTATTGAAGGAAGCACTGGGCTACCATTCAGAGAAACCTTTACAAGGTGGATCAAAGGACTGATAGTAATATTGGATGGAAATCAAAAGCAAACAATACAAAGTCCTACATCGGGGTCAGAATAGCCTCACATGCAAGTACAGGCTGCAGACCAGCTGGCTAAGGAGCAACTCTGCAGGAAGGACTTGGAGATAAGGCAGGCAACAATCTGAACACAAGTCAGCACTGTGAACTTGCAGAGACAAGAGATACTGATCACAAATTGCAGTAAGGTGTCTTGGTTCTAGCCAGGACAGGGTTAATTTTTGCAGTAGCCAGGAGGGGGAATCTCACATCATTGATAGGAGTGAGGAAAAGGGGCTCTCTTGCCAGGAGAAAGGGTTCCTTCCAGTCAAGTGGAGGGAGCAGAAGGGCAACAATGGTTCCAAGCCAGAGGGAATGGTGGTGTGGTGCTAGGCCCCAGCCAGAGGGAGTGGTCAGGCTGGCGTGGTTGCACTCAGGTCGAGCTCCATGGTGAGCATTTTTGCATGAGAATCACTCTTTTGTACACTTTTGTTGCCAATATTGTTGCTGCTACTGTTATTTCATTGTTGTTTCCAGTAAACTGTTCTTGTCCCAACCATGACCTTCACCTTCTATGCCTCCAGTTCTCCTCTCCAGCCTGCCACAGGAGGGAGGGGGAGGGGGAGGGGAAGTGAGCAAGTGGCAGTGTGGTTTTACAAAGAAAGTTTTCAAATTTCCACTTTATAAACAGGAAAACGGAGGTAGAGAGAGACAAAGGTTATCTCTGAAGAACAGTTACTATTAAAACTTTGGTAGTTTCCATATGCTCCAAGCAATATGTGGGCATACTGCACTGAGACCATTCCTATATTTTTCAAGAAATTGTCCCAGCACATAAAACAATCAGAACATATTATACATGAATAAATCAGAATATATGAAGCAGATACAGAAGAGTAAAATTATTTGTTTAAAGTCAGACAGTGCATCCATAGAAAAATGGGAAACATAATGCCCATCTCTCACATCCCAGAGCACTGTACTCTTCTGAAGAGCATTCAGCAGCTTTCGTGATAGGGACATCTGCCCATCAGACACTCATCTAAAAATCAGCAATTCACTCTCCCTAGCTATAAATCATCACATTGCCTTGTCATTAAGACAGTCTGTCTTCAGAGACACTTATCCAAGCTTTAAGATTAATTCCACATCACTGCATTTTTATCTGCACCCCTGAAATAAGGTGTGAGAGTTAATAGAATTAGCTCTACTTTGTGTCTCTGTGAGAAAGTACAGATACGTACACACACTTTTTTTTCAGCTGTAATAGGTGTCTTCTTAAGAGAATGGCACGTATGACACAGACACGAGGTATTTCATGTGTGTGATGTTCAGGAGTAATTGAGGAATAATGTCAGTGGCAGTAGAGTGTCAGAAGCAACACAGGCATTACAAATTAAAGGTTCAAAGAGAACAACAGTTATTTGATGAATCATTTTGCAAAAAACAAGCTGCAGCACCACAGTCATTTTCTCTTTTACAAAGTAAGAAAAGAGAACATGTGACAATACACATACAGTCTCACAGAGCCACGGAACTGCAGTCCCCCTCCAGCACTTCCGCTGTTACTTCTCAAAAGCAGCCTGAAGAAATACTGGAATGCTGAGCTCTAGACAGTTGCTACTACAGAGTGAAAAAATATCACCTGCAAAAGCCACAAAGGTAAAGAAACCCCCTAAAATACAAGAAATGTGGGATACTAAGAAGTATAAAACCTGGAGAAAGATGATGAGATGATGAACGGAAATAGGCTATACAGAAATCTAAACATTCTATCAGTGTTTTTCACCCTGCAACAATTCCTGTAAGGAGATGGTACTAGTTTGGATGCACAGGATTTTTAAGGTCAACCTGTCAAAATGGAGAAATTCCAAATTGACCCTAGGAAGAAGCGCATGAGTTGACATCCTTCCCCACCCACCACCCCCAAATCCCACATTTGCAACTCTGTTTAGAGTCTATCCAAGTCGATCCAAATCCATCTTAAGATATCGGAAGCATCGAAGCATCTGCTTTCCAGTGCCTTTAGCACTTTGTGCAAGGTTAAAGAATCAACAAACCAAAACACCACAGTTACTGAGGGCAGAGCTGGCATACAAAGCAGTGCACTAACGCAACTGTACATTAAACCTTCCAGTAAGATTTTTAGTGTCTGAGTGGGCATGTTGTGCAGCTGATGACCAGCTGAAAACATTGTCTTGTCTAACAAGCTAGTTCCCCAGTTAGAAACTGTGACAGGTTTTGTGAGCACTTTGTGGGAGCTTTCCCCAAGGACAGAAAAGTTAAAGGATGCTAGGTGCCCATGTCCACGCTACCAGCTTTTGTCAGAGTAGAGAGATGAAAATAGCTTTTCTTGCTCTGGCAGCCAACACAGACCAAAGCATACACAAGGCCTAAGGGGACTAGAGGTGCCAGAGGTTACCTGGGCATGACTGCCAAGCTCTCACAGTGCTAGTGCTCCTGCCTTAGTGCATCGCACTAGGGAATATTTAGATTTTGGGGCTATTTTATTAAGCTCAGCAGAATCTGAAGTTTTGGATCCAGAACTCCTTTCTCATGTCTATCACAAGTGTCACTGAATAAGAGTGACTGATGCTTGCTAAAGGGCGTGATGTAAAGAAAAGAGTGCCAGTATCCTGGTTTTCTTGAGACACAAGACATCAGTCACTAGGATCATTAATCAAGTATTCATTGTCAGCAGAAAATACACTTAAAAAAAAAAAGAAAAAAAAAGAGGACAAGAACATACAAACATGTTCCTTCTTGTTGAGGAGAGTGTTTCTAATTCAGAATTTGTTACCTCTAATCAGTGTCCAGAACATCACAAATCTCCCTGTCAAGTGACAAACAAGTCAGTCCTAAGTTTCATTCATCAAGTGGCAATGCTGTTTGTCACACCCTCCTAGTTTAAATGAACGTGTGTCCCTCTTCCTAGAGTTTTACATTCTTTGAGGAGAGCCTAGTGTCATTTCTTTTCTTCTCCCTCTGCAGTTGTCTCTTCAGGGATGAGACAGTCCCCAAGTGAGCAAGCAAAACTGAAGTCACTACTGAATGCAACTAACTGAGTTTATCCTTGGAATTTAATTAAATTTTAGCAATTCTAAAGAAATAAAAGCTCCATTTATTTATTTATGGCTTCCTTTGTAAAATGTTCCTATCGATGTCTTTAGGAGATAGCAATATATAACAACACATATTAAGTCTCAATAGAGCACCATGCAAAATACAAAGAAACTCCTCACACTATCAAAGAAAAAAATAGCTTCAGGCAAAGACCTGTTCAAACAGCTAGGCCTTGCATGGTATCTAAAAGTCAGCTCTTTTAAAAACTCAGGGGAAGAAAATTCTAGCACTGCTTTCTTTGTACTGATGGTATTCAGCAACAGGAAAAATCAAGTTAGGGATCTAAACTATCATCTGGAGATCACCAGACAACCCAAATCCACTTGCAAATGTAAGCAATATTCCCTTTGAAGGGAAGGCTTTGAGATCCCAATGGTTCAGAAAAAAATTCAACTACAATTGTTCACATTTTCACAAGATTGCAGTATTTGATCATTTTTGTTCTCCACAATTTCAGAGCACATCACGAGTATGTTAGCTTGATATTCAGCACTAGAAACAAACAAAATACCTCTTGGTAATTGCAAGGTAGGTGTATTTTTAGAAATAAACTAAAACACATAATTGAAAATGAGAAGCTGCAAGGAAAAAAAAAGGAACATCCACTGAATGCTGACTCATTTTAAGACTAGAATTTGGCATCCAAAAGAGTAAAGAAACCTAACAAAAAACTACAAGATACTAAAGGAAATAGAAGAGAACCTGAACTCCAAACCAGAATGGGATGAAAATGTTGATTTGTTGGCATAATTTTGTTTCTGGTTGTACCCATTACTCTTATTTACCTCATGACAAGACACTAGCTGCAGAAATCCCAAGGAGATCAGTGAAATTTCTCAAAGTGAGAACAATGGTTCTGAAGACATTAAACCTTACCATGGCCTATAAAGAATTCATCACTATAACTATGCATGTAATTGAAAACATAGGTCCAGAATATCCAAGGATTGTGAATAAAATATTAGTAGACTGCCTCTGGATGTGCTATCCAAAGTTCACACTAAACCTAGTCATCCACATCTTTGCTTTGCTGGATAAACATCACTGGAGTAGCACTAAGCTTTTTAAGAAGGTGACTCATATCTAACAGGTTTTGAAGGTTCTGAAAAATTAATATACAGCCCTAGGTCTGAACCTGCAACATGAATCTGCTTAAGAAGAAGTCATCACTCTACCTGATCTTCCATCTCGTTGAATGTCCACATGATACCACTCTCCATCATTGGCTTTCTTCTGTGTGGCCTTGACTTTGATGGTCCCAGAACCCATGTCCAGCAGCAAGTAGAGGTTTCCGTCTAGAAGCTCAACTGCAAAGAAGTCTACCTTTGTATTTTTCTGGCTTCTGGCATCTTTCCTCTCCTGAGGCTTGCCATGGGTGAAAAGGATCAGTCCATTAGGTTCAGTGGTTCGGAAGTCAAATGAGATAGAGCCCATCCTTTTGGTATTCCATTTAGGCAGACTAATATAGGCCTCAGGTGTCTCAAAGCTGATGGGATCCAGCGTAGCCACGTTTTCACATACGAATTTCACTTCCCCGTAGATCTTCATCTTAGTATCACCAATCCGTGCCAAGCGAGACAGCTCCAGACGAATGTCATTATTCTTATAAACAACCTGCCAGACACAAGGAAAAGCATCATACATCAATCCTGCATACAATACAAATACCCCAATTACTTTCAGCCATGGGAGATGAACTTCTCCCAAAAGGCAGGGGGGAGCAGAAAGGAAACAGTGCAAGAGTCCGACATCGAGACATAGGGAGAAAGCTGAACCAGGAGTGTGTACAGAAATGACAGCAGCGGGTACTTTGCAGTAACTATAGATCAGATAAGCAGTCAGAAGAGAATATTTAACTGAAGGGCACTAAGAACAATTAACTCTACTACAGGCCCACTTGGCTGTAAAAGCTTTTGTACAAAAAATCCAGTGTGTGTCTGGTATCATGCTGTTATATTTGCATAAATCCCATACAAAATACATAACAAAGTGTAACCTCCATGTCCATCTCTACTAGCCACAGCAGGGAACTCAGTACCACCACTGTCATTTTGCTATTATTCCTACAAGTCCACTTAACTACTAGGAGAGAGATGCAAAAACATTTCAGCAAGTTGCTGTGAACTGTTAGTGATTGCCCTGTAGCTCCTAAAGAAAAAAATACACAAAGACTTGAAATTTCTCTTACCAAGGAATCTTAGATCACTACACACATAAATTTACCATGGAAACACCTGCATAGCTTACCCTCACTTTAAGAAATCTTCAGTCTCTATGCTAACACATAAAAACTCTTACATATTCAGTGCCTGGACTCTCTCTCTCTGGGTAAAGGACCAGAACTCTAAGTTGCTACAAGGATTGAAATTAGACAAGAGAAAACTCCCAAAAAGGCAAGCACTCCTGACCATGTCTGGCTTATTCAGGAGTCCAGACCTCCTACTCTTCTCTTTCTTTCAGGTACAGAATTAATTCCTGGAAAGCAGACTCCTCTCTGCCCCATGCCATTCTCACAGAGGCAGGAACTTAAGAAAGCACAAAACTAAAATATTTAAAAACTATACTTCCTCTCAACCCTCTCCATGCTTCCCAAACCGAGAACTGGCATACGCAGCAAGCAAAAGCACTTCTGCAACTAACACAATTTTTATTGAATTCATGTTCTGTAATGCTACTGGACTCTTATTTCTTCTAAGGAGTTATTATTTTAAAATACTTTGTGTCTAATACATATAGTATACACACATTTGATTTTTGCTTTCAAAATACTATCAGGATGAGTTGTCATTAATTTGTTATGAAATGAGAAGGGAAAGGAGATCTGCATTGTTAATTCTATAATCACAACAGGGAAGTCAGAGAAATGAGCATGCTGTAAATATTAAAAGGTGTGAGAAGTGAATGAGGGATAAGCTTCTAAATGAGGTGACTTCAGGATGAAAAAAGTAAATGAAATTACAATTCAACACATTCATAGTAAGCAAAGAATTTCCAGCTTTCACTAAGCATTAAAAGAGAATTTCCCCAGTGCAGTCAGCACAGTATCAGATTTTCTTTCACAAAGGCAAAACACAGAGCAAAAGGAGAAGCCAGCTATTAAATCCCATTTGGAGACATAGCACAAAGCTGTAGTTCCTCCCAGCAGAGGACAGTATTGACCCACAGTAGCTTGTTTTACTCCAATTCCCAATAAAATGCTCTGCCCTCACACAGGCTTCAAAAACATTAAGTCTATTAATAGCTGAAACAGGAATAAAATACATTTTCAAATTTGGGACTGTACTAGTTTCATTGTATGGATATGGGTTAACCATGTCAAATGCTCTCATTAGACAGACCATACATGTGCTTTCATTGACACAAGGGTATGCATTCTAGCCTCCCCTCTTGCCAGACAATAACGTCCACCTCAGTCAGACTTTAGTTCTGAGCACTGCATGAAGTCCTGTCTCTGCTTCTCAAAGAAAAGGAGGAAAATAAATAGAAAAGCTAAGAGGATGGAGCAGGATACTTTATGAGGATAGCCTGAAAAGGCCAGGGCTCATACTTAGAGAGCACTGAGGAAAATGCGATTGAAGTTTACAGAAGATGGAGAAGGTTAACGTAGAACTGCTCTATGCCAAACCCAGCAGTAATAGAACTAGAGGCACACGCTGAAACTTGTATGAAGTCAGTTTAAAATGGATTTTTAGAAGTACTTATTTACAGAGAGGGTAGTGAACTTCTGGAGCTTGCTGCCACAGGAGGTCACGGAAGTAGGGTCAAAAAGAACTAGAATGAAAAATGGACACCAAGTACACAAATTGACACTAAAGCAAAAAGGTAGGAATGGATCTTCTAACAATCGTAAACTAATAGCAGTGGATGCTATGGGTGCATAAGGGAATGCACCCTTGATAGCAGCCATGGTCACACGTTCCCCCAAAATAGCACTTGCATTCACCACTGCTGGAGACAGCATACTAGGTACATGAATTGACCATTCTTCAGGCCCACTAGGGTTTACGGCTTTGGTGCAATATTGCATTTTTGGTTTCACACCAGTATGGACTTGCTTTGGTGGGAAAGAGAATGCCTGGCCTGCATGAACTGTGTCTTTAATGATCCTAACATAGGAAAACTGCTCTTATAGGATACTAATAACAGTTGCTCAAACCAACACTCCTCTAAACTATATCTTGACCCA
Source organism: Empidonax traillii (assembly GCF_003031625.1). Classification (NCBI taxonomy): domain Eukaryota; kingdom Metazoa; phylum Chordata; class Aves; order Passeriformes; family Tyrannidae; genus Empidonax; species Empidonax traillii. The sequence continues at coordinate 1,300,977 of NW_020955325.1, read as the reverse complement.
GACTTTCCACAAATGAGGAGCAGATAGGTAGCAAAATAGCCTACATATGATTGATGGCTGGTGCTGGGTTGTATCTAGTCATGACTCAGGAATAAGTTTTCAGCAACCTCTGCAGGTTGCTGGTAGAAGGAATATCACATTCACGTGAGCAGCTTCCACGTACAGCTGAGGCACATACAGGTTACATCTCCCTCTTTGAACGTATTTGATACTTAAGTAACAGCTCCCATCTCTCCTGGAGAAATGCAGAGGGTTTGCCTCTCGATTTATTTGAGGTTTAATGCCGACTGCCTCTTATTTCAATAGTCATACCGGTAGCACAGCTGGAAAATCTTGGGGACAGAAGACTCTCAGAGGAACTGGAGAAAATTACACATACTTAGTTGTAAACCAGAAAGTCACTAACAATGAATAATCTGAGAGCAAGTTTGAAAGGACAGACCAAAAAAGCAAGCAAAGAGGATGACCTGAGGAAGAGAGGATAAAGGGTGTTGAATAGGTACAAGATTTCTGAATTCAATCTTTTCAAAGACACAGATCCACCCCAATCAGAATCTCCAGTATTCAAGTGTTTGTTGTTCTAAATTATTTTCTTAAGGGAAAAAAAAAAAGAAAAAAACCTAGTTTGAGAACTCTAAAAAGCACCTGTCTTTAAGGAAAAAAGTACAACTATTTCCATAGCTGACTTGTGTTACTGACAGATACATTTGGACATGAATATCTTGACATATAATCAGGTATACCAGAACTCTCAGCACAGCAAAAGAAAAGGATAAAAATAATCCTTGGGTGTAAAACCAAAGCAAATCCTTGGCAAGAACAGAGAAATGTTAAGGCAGCTTCTGATAACCACAGTTCAATTGTTAAACCAAAGGTTCAAGAATGAAAAAAGGGAATATAATTAAATGACTGGAATGCATGTCCCATAGTGAAGAACATTCAAATTCAGTCTATTTAATAGGTAGAGGTTGAAAGGTGATCCGATTACAATCTGTGAGTACCTGTGCAGAAAATCAAATGTGACAATAGAGGGTTCTTCAGTTCACGTGACAAAGGAACAGGGGAATCTGGGGGCTAAAAATTGAAGTTAAAGAAATTCACATTTTAAAATATTATGACTTATTTTACATGAGGGTAATTTGCTTCTGAAATAATTTACTATAGGTTATGGTGTGTTCTCTGCTACTGGCAAATTTTAAATTAAAATAGTATCTTGTTTTCTCTAAAAGATACCGTGAGACAGGAATTAATTATATAGCAAATCAGCCTAGATTATCATAATGGCTCTTTCTGGCCTCGTAACCTATGAATCTTTGTGTTTTAATGAAATCAACAGATGCTTCAGTGCAGTTTCCAGGACAGATGAAACACATTCTTCCAAACTGTTAAAACTACTTGGTAAAGGAGTAGATGCTGCTGTCAGTTCTGGTGTCACTTATCACCAGTGCTTTCAGTGAAGTTGTTTTTGGTTTTTTTTGGTTTTTTTGTTTTTTTTTTTTTTTATGTGTTTGTGATCCTACCTTGCAACATATCATTAAAAATGAAGGCAAGTAAAAAGTCTTGGACAAAAGAACTTGACTCTATAGTTTAAATATATAAGCTACGAGAACTAGTTCCTTAGAGTTACCTGCTGCAAGCTAGAGAAGAAAAATTTTCATGTTTCACTGAGGCAGTTTTCTGCCACCAGAAGAATCTACCATCTGCATAGCACTTCCTACCTTGCAGTGTCATGAGTAACCTCTGGACCAATTTGAAGGCTCTTCAGTACGCCAAAATACTAATTGAAACCCACACCTCTAACTCCAAATGAGGCCATGACTGACTCAGAGTGCTGTCCCTCACTTGAACATGATCTAGTATCACTCTGGGACATGGCTTCCATAGCAACTGAGAAGTAAGCAAAGCAATAAAACAGCACCCATTTTTATCAGATGCTTCCTAAACAAACCTGACCTCGCCTGTTCAAATAGAGACAAGCTTGAATTCATCCCATGTCCAATATATGTATCCCTCAGAGAAGGTCTAAGGGAGTCAAGGACATAATTTCTGATACAGATATACACATCTACCTTACAGTTATTTTGGGAAGGAAGGTGGAAAATAGAAAGGGGAAAAGAAATTACTAGCAAAAGCTATGCACAGAGCATTTGAAAATTAACTGTCATTCCTCCAATCTTTAAATTGCTTTATATTCCAAAAATTAAACAAGAATAATGAAAAATTGTTTTTTTTCCTTTTCTATGAGGACTGCTTCTAAATAATCTTTTAAAAATTAATATTAACTGTTCAATGCCTTTGTTTGATAAATTTGATCAGTATAAATGGATGGTCAGGGATGGGAAAGTCCTAATATACATGGACCTGATGATCAGCACGAGAATTTCATGATATCTATGACATTTTGAGGGGGAAAAAAAGGAAAAAACCTTAAATTGTGTTTCTTATAAATCTGCTGAGAAAGAAGAGTTTGTTTCAGGCAGAGATAAAACAAATAGGCAATCTAGTTTTGCGTTTTCTTAAAAATGACAACTTTGCAATTCTGAAGCATTCAAGGAATTTCTCCAGCTAAATCTTATAAGTTTCACTCATGGGTTAATGAGAGTTCTAATCAGATGGCTTTTCACAATGATGAAAAGCATCTCTTTGCAATCAAGTGAAGTTGCAGATAGAGAGGGAATGACAAAAAGTGAGGAAAAATTATGTGCTAAACTTGGCCAGCAGCCAGTATAAAAATGTCTCTCCAAGTTGGTACTATTAAGCAGGAAACATGATTTCCAGTGCAGGCTGGGCACAGGCATGCTCCAAAGGGGAATGGTTGCTGATCACCTGGCAAAGTAGATGATCACGGTGGAAAAGAGCAACAACCTGAAGGCTGCATATGTTTAGCTAGCTAAGAAGAGCCCCTCCAAAGTTCAGCCAAATTTTTCACCTATTTTATTCTATGTTTCACTATTTGCTTTTTTCTGTCACAGGCTGCCCCCTTCACCAACTGTCCATATCAATTCTCAGAAGGGATAACTGTGAGACATTCAGACTAGAGCCTTTCTGAGACCTCCCTAAAGGCACCTGCACTGAACCAGACAAGTTTCTGCAGCTTAAGAAAAAAAAAAAAAATCACAGTTTACCCACTGGTTTATTAGAACGGTGTTTTTCTAGCCTGCTCTGATGAGCAAGAAGAAACAAACACACCAGTTAACAGCACTTTACATTGTTTGGGGCAGACTATCTATGAAGCAATCCAAGGCTTCAGTGATGGGCAACTAAAGCTGCTACACTTGTTTAAAGAACTGTGTGTGGATTGTGGACACCTGGTCTAAACATATTTGATGGCTCACTGGGATAAAAAACCTTATTCAGACAATATACAAGCACAACCACGATTTACCACACTGAAAGAGTTAATTTACCTGTCATAAAAAACAATACATTGAACACTGATGAAAAGTAACTGAAACCCCACAAGTAAGACTCAAATATGATTTGTGCTATGCTGATTAAAGTAATGTGATTCCCCATTTCATCTCAGTTATGTTTAACAAAGAATACATGTTCACCCAGCACTGAGGAATATATGCAGTGCAGGGAGCTGGGTGTGCTGCTGCAGTGCGAGCTGTAGGTTGAGCCTGAGCTCAGGGTAGCAGGAGCCTGAGGCGAGAGGTCACGAACTAGTGCTTGCCCTTTGCACAACAAAGGTCACAGGGACCTGTGGGCCAGCCAGGTCATCAGACACCCAGAGACACAGCAGGAGCCAAAGATCCCAGACTTTGGTGCACTTAAATTGTGAGGATATAAAGGTCCACATATTCCTTTGTTCAAGGTCCCTCTGTGGAGGCACCCAGCTCAAGCTGTTATTTTGTTACTTAGTTATTGCATCAAGATGAAATTATTTTAAGGATCCAGAGGTTTAAGACTCTGCAACGGGAAACCTAGGGTCAATCTGGTAAGGAAACCTGTGTTTCACAGCTGTGAGAGTGGCATGTGTCACTGCGAAGGGGCCTCTACCTAACTTAAATGCTGTGAGTGTAACGGCCAGAGTGGCTCATAGATGGTCAGATGGGAAAGCTTCCTTAACGCCCAACTAAAAATAGGAACAGTGTGAGTAAAAAACCTAAACAATAAAGCAGAACTACTTCAAGCTTCCCTAATTTTTTTTTTCCACCTTATGAATCACTTAGAGGTTCTGAACAACTTCTGGTTTTATGGAAAACTTCAGAAGATAAAAGAGATTGATTTTAGTTTCAGAAGACTTGTAGGAAGATACAGAGAAGCACTCCCTGAAGTAGGATATAAGGAGAACCAGTTAAAAAAGGACTGAAAAAGGCTGGGTGGAATTTCTTAAGCTGATTTAGTGAGAATATTTCCTTAACACATACAGAAAACAGAGGACCCAGGGTTTCACTGTGATCCAAAAAAGTGACATCACAATGGGGGCATGACCATCAGTGATATGGCAGTAGCCAGGTAGTTTGCATATGGCCAGGCACGGGCATGAGGTTGTTGTGATGTTACTGACGGCCCCACAATTACATCTTGTGAAAAACATGATGGGATTTATCAGAAATTATATATATTTATTTGGGGGAAAAAAAGGGATGACTCTGTCTAGAGGGAGGAGAAACCTTTATATAGTTGAAAGAGAAACACACCTCTTGCTCTGAAGGATTCTGTATTAGCCTCAAAGACTAAAGCAGTTTCCGCAGCTACCAAAAGACACAGCATGGGTAGCAGTAAGATTAAGTAGATTTGGCTGTACCATGAACTATGATTTGAGGATGAATCCTCTTTTGCATTGGAAGCATTCTCCATTGCTACAGAAACTTTAAGTTCTGCAGTAAGTGAAGAAAGGGATCACAGAAAATAAGATATCATTCCTGGATTTATTAAAATATCACTTTGCCACAGATTTTTCTAAGCAATTCTGAGAAAGCCACCTAAACTCAATATTTTCTAAAGTATATTCCTCACATCGTGGTGGTCAATTCGAGATCATGGAATTGGTTTTGCAGAAGTGCTCATTAGCCAAAATCTGTAAGAGAATAAATACAGCAAAATGTTGAAGGCATTTAATTGTGGATTCAGCCGCACAAACTGAACTTTCCTCTTGTTTATGTTATATTCAGCCTCCATTTGGCCTGGTAACAGAGAAGATAAAAGCTGCAGAACAGGGAAGTCAAGATGGCCAGCTGTGATGTTTCTCACATGTTCATCTCTGTGTCACAGCAAAGTGTTTAAGGCCATAGACACAGTCATACCTCATGGTAGGCCCTGAAAAGCAACTTGTACCTTGGATATGTTTTTGCACATAAGAAGGACACAGAGAAGATATGTCTGTAGTACACAAATATTCATCCATATTCATCCATAAACAATAACGAGGAAATCCTATGTTCTACACTGCAGTGCAGAGGTAAAAGAAGACAGAAGAAATAAACACTTAACAGCTACACAGAGAAAATCATTCGTTGGTGCATCCAATGATTGAAAGGTACATCCTGGAATGTATGGAGATGGATAAGGAAATAGTGTTGCACTCTGCTAGAAATCATGTATAGTGTGGAGAATTGCACTTCAAGAAAGGATTGGAACTATTGGAAAGAATCCTGACAAGAGCAATAACAACAACCAGGGCTCTAGAAAAGAAAAGCAAGTTTGAAAGGAGACATTATAACAGCATTCAAATAGAAAAAGGCTGTTACAAAGCAGAATGGAACAATCTCTTTTTTGAATCTAGGCTGAAAAAGGACAAGAAATAATTGGCAAAAATTACAGCAAGAAAGTGTTACAACTGATGTTAGGAAAAGCTTTTTTAATTTAAGAACAGCAGAGCACTGGAAAAGATTGCCTGAGGAGCAGCCATCACTGGAAACCTTTAATTACACAATAAAAAAATTCTTGTCGAGACTCAGATGTCATCAATTTTGTTTTGGCATGGTTGAAGCATAAGGGATTAGATAACCTCTCATGATTCGTTCCAGTTTCATTTTACATGTTTCTGTGTTGGGTGGGCAGAGGAACATGTGAAAGGGCAAACTATTCCATATCTAAAGACTTACCTAGTATTTGATGCACAGAAAGGAAGAATAAACCTTATAATAACACAATTCTGACATCTCAAAAATTTGAAGAGCTTAAATTTACAAATGACCTTCTTAGCTAATGAAGGCTTGAAAGCTCAAAGAAAAAAAAAATCATCATCAAAACAGCTTATTTACCAGAACACAGTAGTTGACTTCAATTACATTCATTTCGGTATTAAGCTTATACAGACATCCACCAGTTACAGAATACTCTGCTCCTCCCAAGTGCATCCTGAAATCTCAGATTTGTCTAGCAAGCACAAGCTAAATCTGTCTAGCTTGGTTCAGTGATGAGTAAGTGAGGAAATGATTACTGTCAAGTGTCTTAAGGATTTCATCTGAAAGGCAGAGAGGAATTATTTTAGGATGCCCCCATTGATCATTTAGGGCTTAAACCTTATTACACAAGACATTGAAAATTGTATCAGACAATGACTCAGCAAATAAAACTCCACTTAGTGATTGTGTTGTATTTCAAATCCACCTAAGGTTGTGCAAGTACAAAAGACCTATCTCAGGAAATAGATCTGTTTAGTATGGCTGGGTGAATGTTTCCATGAGGATGGCTTTCTAACACAGAATTCTATTTCCCTAGCAGAGAATTAGCAATGAAATGCTTCACTTCAAGCCGTAACAGCCAAAAATGGCAAGTTTAGTTTCATCACACTTAACAGAAAACTTCTGCATGAACTTACCATAACATAAACCAGTATTTTCCAGGCATTGCATTTACTTTACTTTCAAAAGTGATCCCCATTTTTACCTCTGGTTTGCATTTCCTATGGAAATGCTTTTATATGACATAATGTCAGTGTCCCACCTGATCTCAGCAGACACAAATGACTGCTTTTGCCACAAAGCAGTTTAACCATATAGTCTGGTCCCTATGGGAGAATGGACAGAAGGGCACTATAGAACAGCTACCATATAGAACTGAACTGGACAGGAAAATATAGTTGTTGTTAAACTGGTTCCAGAGAATTTGGGGTCAGCTCAATAATCAATATGAAATAATCTGAATCAGAAAATATTAGAATACTACATATTAATTCAGTTTTGAAGATTTGACGGATTTCCATTTAAAAAAATAACTCTGACCAGCAGCAATGAAAACAAATGTTGGCTAGAGGAACTCCTTTGGGACAGAAACTCTTAATTTCACTCAGCTTTACACTTCAGTGATAAAATGCGTTTTAATGACAACACTACTACTGTTTACAGTCTTCTGTGAGAATACTGAATAGATATTGCTCACTCACAGGTATGCAGTTTTTCTCCACTGCCTATCTTCCCTAGCCAATATGCCTTGAGCCTGCTTCACCAGAATACCCCTGGCAGGTACAAAAAGGTATTTCAGTCTCCATATGCCAGGCAAGCATTAGTGTCACTGCTGAGGCTTCCAATGTGCTAAGCCAATTGTGACAACCACAGTGGTGTTTTCTATGGTTTTTGTCATTTGTCCAGCAAAAAACAAATTGAAAACATTTACCATTAGATATGGGAGAATACATGCTTAAAAGTGAGTATTGCTCAAATAACAATGTGATTAGAGCAAGAGGGGAAGTATTTTTATTTAATATTGCGTAGACTAAGTCTAAAAACTTGAAGTGGTGCCACTGAAGCAAGATGGTGTCACTGTAGCTGGATTCTAGCAGCTGAGGGTGCTGCATCTCAGCATGGGTCTCCCTCCCGCAGCCTTAGCACAAAGGTCTCAGGGGCACTGGTATCTCCTTCCAACCGCAATGTCAGCCAAAGAAAGAGGCATGCCTTCAGCTAGGCTCTCCTCCTGTGAGGGAGCAAAGACACTCTGGGTATGCTGGAGAAGTGTTATGGGCAGGATGGCATTATCCCACGGCTGACACCATCTGTCACAGGGCACTTCAGAGGTCAGATGGACTGGTGAGGAGGAGAAGGAGGAGGACCTGCCTCCGTATGTCTAGAACAAAATACCATGGGATTCTAAACTTTTTTTTTAATGCCTCTCTTGTTGTCCTGTGCAAAAACCTGCCAACACTGACATGTCTCCAGGATCTCTTTGCTCATCTCTCTTCAAATTCCATGGCACTGAACAAAGTTCAAACCCTCCACAGGTAGGATTTCCCAAACATTTATCTCAGCTGCACCTTATGCTGAAGAAAAACAGAGAGGTAATGAACTAAGTATTTTCTTGAATATTTGCTATAGAGGGCAGGGAATACAATTTATTCCCTACCTTCAAGAGACATTGAGAGAAAAATACTGTCTTCTTATAATCCCCACCTTTATGTGACAAAAAGAACCATAAGCTCATTATGTGTCTCTAAAAACTCTCTCATCTGTGACCTCCAGCTCTACTAATGAATTGTAGCACTAATGAAAGGAAGAGGGGAAAAACATTTTTTTAAATTAAATATCTATCTTCTGTCAGAAGCCACCCAGCTGCACCAGTCACTTTAGCACACAGTGCAACACTGCCTGAGACCAGTAAAGGGAGGTTGGAAATGGGACAGTTCCCCCTCACCAGCTCATTGGCTTTCATCTGGCCATCAGCGAAAACCTTCCTGACAAAACTGTCTTCCTTGCCCCCACCATATTTATAGGTTTCTAGGGGAAGAGAAGTATTCACACATGCAGAGTCCAGTGGCACTACCAGTGTCTACCAGGGCTGCTGACAAAACTTCATCCCTTATTCAACCTGGAAGCTGCATGCATGGAGTGTAAGTCCAGTGGCTCCTGGGGTAAAAGAAGGGATGGGGAAGCCATCAGTGCAGCCTGAACTGCTGCCACCATCAGAGACCATTAAGAAAAGCACGTGAAAGGAGAAAGATACAAAAGCAAACAAGGGCACATGTTCCAGTGGAAGCACTGAATGGAGAAGCAGAAACAGGAGGTAGATGAAGGCCTGAGCAACCAATTCTGCACTAGATTACATTTCCCTCTCAAAGTAGGTAGGCTGCTGCAAGCAGGAGCAGAGAGAGCTCTTTGGTAAGGAGAGAGGTCAGGACTGGAGTCAGCATTGAGCACCAGACAAAAAGAGGCACGTGATTAGCTGGTTTCACTGCACAGTAGGCCTGATTCTGCAATAGGCAGAGAGTTTTCAAAGCTCTCAATACTGGTTTTTCTCTGCAGTCCACCTATCATTGGGTATTCTTTCT